>NC_092100.1:39143387-39743387 GCF_045679555.1 Salvelinus alpinus
CATTGTACCGACCGTGCAGTAATATCTAACAAGTAATCTAACAATTTCACGACAACTACCTTATACACACAAGTGTAAAGGAATAATTAAGAATATGTACATATAAATATAAGGATGAGCGATGGCCGAACAGCATAGGCAAGATGCAGTAGATGGTATAGAGTACAGTATATACATATGAGATGAGTAATGTAAACATTATATAAAGTGGCATTGTTTAAGTGACTAGTGATACATTTATTACATTGTATTATTAACTATTAGTGGCTAGAGATTGAGTATGTATGTTGGCAGCAGCCACACAATGCATTGCGCATGCCACGCCATTGAGAGAATGCCTCCTATGAAATCTATAAAAGCTATGCAACTGCCTACGTTGTACCTAATGGAAGCGTAAAATAATTAACAAGTTTAAATTCTCGATATTTGACGCATTCATTCTATTTTATGGCTGAAAATATTCATGTAGAATGCTACAACACGGATGGCAATTCAACGGCTGTAGTGTAGTTCTTCTGTAAAGTATTTAAACTGGAACAACCATTTCAGTAATGGATTCATTATATCCAAGTAACAGATTAATAGTTTAGAATTGTATTTTTTTCCCCCTGTAACATTCAAAGTCAGCAGGCTTTGTATTCTTGAGACCTTAGTCACTACAAAAGTGAACCACCCACCTGGAAAAACTTCCCCCGAACAGTGAGATAGAGGACATTCGTCATCTGCCTATGAGCTTAAGTCAAGTAAGTCCCATTAAATCCTCAGAAGTACACCAAGATAACCAGAAGCATCTCATACACTTATTTTCTCTGATCTGCGACTATTATGTTGTGTACATAGAACTTTACTACTCTCCAGTACCTGTTTACTAGCGCTTGGGGAGAAGCAGCAATGCATTTCTCCGTCTTTTTCCCCAGGCATTTTTCCCATTTTGATAAAATTCATCAAGGAATCTTCAACCGCATCCACCTCTATTGTCGACCAATACCTTTTTGTTCCTTTGGCAGCTTTGGAAAGAGACGGCATTATAAATGACTACATTAAAAAAAAGTTGACTACAATACAGTACTTGAACATCTCTCTGTATTAACTCTACAAGGTTACAGCTGTATCTGCAGAGAGTGTGTTGAGATTAAACTAACAATCCCAACGAAATAACTACAGAGATAAGGATGTGAGAGGAGAATGTGCAATGCTGACATCAAGGCAGACTCAATCTGTATGGAATCTAGTTGACACTACAGAGTGAAAATACACTGACTGAAGGCAGACAGGAAACATGCTTACTGTGTGAGCCTCTCTTTTGTCCCAGCTTTCCCTTGGTCATTGGCTGTTTGGCCCGAATCGCTGACATCTCTCCTGGAAAACATCAGTGGAAAACATGTCGATAAGGACATTGTAATTAAGAATAGGTCCATGTGTATGTAAGGTATAGGCACACCGGTCAGATTTTCTTCATAGAAATTGCCTTCCTCTGAAGATCCTGATGGCCCTGGGACATAACCATCTTCACTGTTGTCAATACTGGTTATTGAGTCATCAGTCCTGTATCCAAGCATAGCTTTGGTCAACTCTATTGCAGAAGAAAAGGATATTGGACAACTAGACAGATAACAAAGTATTTGGACACTGGCACATTTTGATTAGTTATGGCTCTGTGCTCCTCTACTTTACATTAGGTTATAATACAATGAATATGGGATGAAAGTGCAGACTTGCCTGTCTTTGATTTACAAAGCTGATTCACAAGAACTTACAGTATGTGCTGGTGTTGAATGACACTAACTTACGTATACGCTGTCTGTTCTGATCAACGGCGGTGCAGGCAGTCTCGGTGTCTGACATCTAAGGATACAATAAAATGAAATTAGTCATGTGCAAATTAGGCAATTGAATATGATTCAACCATCCCCAGTATCCTCATTCTAAACAACTGACAAACCTGAGCTTCGGGATTTATTATTTCCTTTTCAAATCTGGCCTACATGTTGAATTATGTTTCTTTTAGAGTTTCCATGCATCTTCTTAGCCTCTGCAGTGGCTTTGTAAAGGAAGACAAGTTTCTAAAAGAATGGTTGAGACTTAAAAGAATGACAAGATTGCTCAGCACAGTTGAGACTTAAAAGAATGACAAGATTGCTCAGCACACAACAAAGGGGATGGGCTGGTGGACACCAATGACTGTTATCATTGACTGATAGAGGTCCTACAAACATCTATTACAATTTCCTTTTTTAAGACGACTTTCAAAGTAAAAAAGCAAGTATAAGCATAACATAAGCACATTATGCAAGTTCCTGGATGCAACTAAAGCTGATCTGCTTTTATGGATGAACTAAACAAGAAACAGTATGAGTGATAAGGCTAAAGCAAGGCAAGTGAATTGGCACAGTCCTACCAAATTTGACACTTTCCACAATCTTTATTCCTGTTGTGGTGTTTCACTCTTTTAAATGCAAAGACAAAATAACTAGCAACTTATTTCTCTTTCGGTAATGGCGATAAAAAAAAACGCCAAAACTTAAATGAGGGGATTTATTTTAATATTTCAGCACGCTTGCATGCTTATGACTTGACAAAACAGATGAAAATGAACTGGCTTTTCTAGCTAGCTTGTAAACCAATTCAAGTTACACTAGCAATATTATTTTCCAATGCATGTAACATTGGGTTAACCACAAGACATTTTTACCAATTATGCTAAACTAGCACGCTAACCGCTAGCTAGCACGCTAATCATTGGCTAGCACGCTAATCATTAGCAAGCAGTAAATAAGTATAAGGTAAAAACATGCAAAGTAACAATTGCACATTAATGAATTGTTTGGATGAGCCCACCAATTTCCATCTCATGACGCAGTATATCTGACACAATATGGCTTTCGGGCATTGTCAATGCATGTTGGATTCAGCCGAAAGACATACATGAGCTAACAGAAATTACAAATGAAGACAATGGGAACATGCATTGCTTGCCAATACACCACATACCATTTTAGTTAAAATATTGGTTAACAGTTTAGTTAATAGCTTACCTTCTTACATGAATGCGAACGTCTGCAACCATCCCCCTCTTCCTTAAAAAACTTGCTGCACAGCTACTTTTGTTGTGATCATGCTCAGGCAGAGACAGGCTTGCCAGATCAATTTCAAATATCTAGTAAATCCAGTAAAAACCCGCCTTCAAAGAATAAAAACTGTTACAATGTCAGCAGATTACAGGGAAATTAATGGGTTTTTAAAAATACCATGTTGGTAACGCTGCAATATAGAAGTAGTATAAATACTTGCACCCAGCGACCAACACTTTTAACCTGCAGCAAAGTTTTAAAAGTACCTCGATAAAAGACAACACAATGTACATGGCAACCCTGGGGAGAGATTTGTCACTGCAGCATGGGGGGGAACTGTGTTGACCTGTGACATTTTTGGTGGTTGGTACTTTTGTGCACTCTGCAGTGTGGGAGGGACAGCTTCTCCAGCAGAAATTATGGAGAGTAGACAATGATTCCATCAGCCCAGATTGCTGAATATGTGTGCAATATTATTACTGTCACCTACATTTCCTTAGACAATTTGGGTTTGTAGCTTACACAATCAGTATCAGTGAGGTGTTAAGTGCAGTTACTTGAATGGTCTGTAGACTTGCTGACACAGAAGTAGCTAATGGCAGGTTAAGATTCTAACTAGCAACCTAACCCCTCAGCAATCAGGTTCACTACCTGCACACAGACCAAACAGCCTAGTGATATTAAAAGCCATCTCTTACTTTTGGCACTCAGCTACTCTCACAATTTCTGTTTCTCTCTCATAACAGGCCATTTTTTAATCTTATTTGCATTTACCCTCCACTATACCCCTGGTTTCACAAGGTGGAATACAATGTACTGATAATAAGTGATTTCAGGTTTGTACTGCTGTGAAGACGTAGGCCTTTACATCAGCATTGATCTCTTTGCAAAAAGCCTCAAGAAAACTCATAATAAACTTGGGTAACTGATGTTCATATCTTAAAGGACAAGTCCCTATAAGCTTTTGTCAGGAATCGGGACTAGGTTAATAAAGCAAACGCAACTGCATGTTTTACAAATGGGAGGCTATCTTATGGTAGGCCTAGTTATAAAATGACATTATAGGCCGACACTGTACACTATAGGCCCATTTCTTTGCCGGATTGGAGAATGTCTGCAATTGTCTTGCCTAGTGAAGCAAAACTGCCAAAACATGGCCTGGTCATGGATGAAAAGCACCTTTTCAAAATGGGGTAGAACTGAGGGAACATATAAGGCGGACCCCAGGATTTCAGCTCCCTGTGTTAGCTGTTGTAATCCTCTTGCTGCATTTATTTGTAGATAGACTCACCCCAACAGGGAGTTGAGTTGGGAGGTATAATCAAAATGTCTGCCTAATGCTTTTGAGGGAGCAGCAGAAAAGTGTATCCAAGCTACCCTTACTAAAGCATAAGTCCGAGTCAATTCACAAGACCCTATGGCTAACTGAGTTGAGTCAAAGTCACCCATGTTTGAGTCGAGTCGAGTTACAAGTCCCTATGGCTGAAATAAGAGTCCCTGTGTTTGAATCCCGGTCCAAGATGTCAAGTCTAAGACAATGGTCCATATTAACTTAATATTAAGTTATTAACCCAGTCAGATAGTGGCGGGGGGAATTTGAGCAATCATTTTTTATATCCCCTTTCCTTCTGTGCCAACAAATGTTTATATGCTACAGGTCAACCAGATTGTCAGCTAGCTAGCTAGCTAATTAGGTAACATGATTGAACATGGTGTGACTGCACAGCTTCTCTATCTTTGATGTAGTCTAAACAGAAACTGAAAGACACAGACAGACAGATACACTTTTATAAACTATACTGATGTCAGATATCAGTGGCTAATGTTCACATTATGTGGAGGTCAACTGCTCCTAGATCTGTGAAAAGTTCTACAGCAACAACAACACATTTTATGTTGGTGTTAGAGAGCACATAACAGGCCTATCTGAATTTAACTTAATCATTTGAAATCACATATTTTAATGTTAAGCTTTGATTTGTAACTTTAACTGTTTTTCAGTGCATAGTAGTCTACAAGAGTCGGTGGAACATTTCCATATTAGTAGTACAGTTGAGTGAGAATTTGAGCTAGCAGTTGGAATTTTGACACATTGTATGACACACCCTACACTACAGCCAATCATTGAGCAGCCTCCCATCCCCTTCTCTGCTCCCATCCCCCTCTCTGCTCTCCCCCCACCAAGTCATATATATTAAGGCCAAATATAAGTCTTAATGAAGAAACTGCTATAGACAATACTGATGTAAGATATTAGTGGCTGATGTTAACATTATGTGGAGATCAACTGATCCTAGATCTGTGACTTTATAAGTGCCTAAGGCCAACTCTAATATACAGTACCAGTCAAAAGTTTGGACACACCAACTCATTCAAGGGTTTTTCATAATTTGTTACTATTTTCTACATTGTAGAATAGTGAAACCATCAAAACTGAGAATAACACATATGAAATCATGTTCTAACCAAAAAAGTGTTAAACAAATCAAAATATTTTTTATATTTGAGATTCTTCAAAGTACAAAGTACAAGTGTCCAGGACAAGCCTTCATAAATCCATGGTCCGATTAGCTCGAGACTCACAGATGCATCTCCCCTCATCGCCATAGACATGTTTAAGCTGTGACCCCCCAGACAAATCCCCTCAATAGCTTGAAAGACTAGAAATTTACAAATACCCTTAGTTAGAGAGAATTTGTAAGCGTTCCAAAAAGGGCAAAAAATAACACATAAAAACCTGGTTTTCTAATATGTACCGGTTCATGAGGGTTGCCTAATCACACATATGAAATTTTAGAAAGATGTGACCTTTTTAACCCTTCGAAACAGCCCCTATGACCCCAATGTAAGGCACTTCCGGTTGTCACATGATTTACAGAGGGTTGAATTCAGTGATTTTCAAGAACTGCAGGGAGTGAAATTAAAACCACGTTTAGGGTCCCTTCTTGCTTCTCCTTGCTTGCTTTGTTAGTAGCAGTTGGTGACACACAGCATAAAAAACCCTCTCCTTTCTATGCGCATATGGATGTTGACAATCACAAAAAATCCCAATCGCCATCACACTGCACACTACCCTATCTCATCTGAACAAGAGGGATACCTATGTAAGAATGCTGTTCATTGACTACAGCTCAGCATTCAACACCATAGTACCCTCCAAGCTCAACACTAAATTTGAGGCCCTGGGTCTCGACCCCACCCTGTGCAATTGGGTTCTGGACTTCCTGACGGGTCGCCCCCGTTCTCAGCCCCCTCCTGTACTCCCTGTTCAAGTTCCTCAATGTACATGTCACCGATAAACTAAAATGGTCGACCCACACAGACAGTGTGGTGAAGAAGGCGCAACAGCCTAAATACAGTCTTGAAATCATTAGAGACTTTAATAAAAGGAACACTAGTTACTTTAATAATGCCACTTTAAGAATGTTTACATATCTCACATTACTCATCTCATATGTATATACTGCTACTGTATCCTATATGATCAATTCTACACTATCTGATACTTCTCATCCATATTTGTATATGAATATATTCTTATCTCATTCCTTTACTACATTGTGTGTATTAGCTATTGTTGTGGAAGTGTTAGATTTACCTGTTAGATACTGCTGAACTGTCAGATCAAGATGCACAAACGTTCGCCACAATCGCAATAACATCTGCTAACCATGTGTATTTATGTACGGTATGTTATACCATATATGGAATCTTGCCTATGCCGCTCGGTCATTACTCATCCATATATTTATATGTATATATTCTATTCCATCCCTTTACTTGATTTGTGTGTATTAGGTAGTTGTTGTGGAATGGCTGTTGTGGAATTGTTAGATATTACAAAACTCTTGATGCTGCAATGATGAAAATATCTCAAAAACCAAGAGAGGAATTACTTAAAACTCAACCAAAGAAGAAAAACAACGCAACCATCTTTTGCACTAAGTACACCAAGGGTTCAGAGAAAATGAAAGCAATCCTGAAAAAGGACCGGCATATTCTGCAATCAGACAACAACAAAAAAATTGCCCACCTCTTCAAGGAGCCTCCACTGGTGGTCTATAAGCGTGGTCGCAATATTGGAGATAGCTTGGTGAGATCTGACCTGCCCCCTGAGCTCACTCAGACACTCTTGACACCTACCCCAAATGGGAACTACAAATGTGGCTCATGCGCAATAGCACTATAAAAACATCCTTCTTCAGACACCCACATACAGGTCAAAAAATCCCTGTTAGGGGTATCATCTCATGCAAGACCATGGGAGTAATCTATCTCATCACCTGTTCATGTGGAAAAGACTACAAAGGGAGGCTTACTGGATATCCTGTCTAAAAACATTGACCCCTAGTGGTCTGAATATTGACTTTGATCTCAGGCCCTTCTTATGAACAATTCTTTCTTTTATGAACAAGTCTTATAAATGTATATATTCTTTCTACAGCTTATTAGCATACACCTAATATGTTCCCTCTGTTGATGATGCTCATTATACATTAAGGTTGAACCAAATGATTACATTTAACAAATATGAAATTAAATATGAAACAATTAAATATGTGAAATTGAATTAAACAATAATGTATGTGGATGCTAATTTGATGTACTATATTCAATTATGTTTCTATATGATAACAATAGCCTAATATATTTAATATGCCATAAACAATCGTTTTTTTTTTGCAGTTTCACTAATTCATTCTAATTAACTTAATCATTATGACACACCTCTCACTATTGTTATTGGTTGCACTAATTGCACTGTTTGTCTACATAACCTGGTTCAAGTATTCATGACATTACCCTGAAGAAGGCAGTGATGCTGAAACGTTGGTAAATACCCAATAAATTACTGGGAGTTCATATATGGAGTGTGTGACTTTATTTTGATTTAAAGTATTTAAGTAAAAATACTTTAAAGTACTGTATCTGTACTTTACTATTTATGTTTTTGACATATTTTACTTCATACTTTTACTTTAACTTTTGATACTTAAGTATATTTTAGCAACTACATTTACTTTTGATACTTAAGTATATTTCAAACCAAATACTTTTAGACTTTTACTCAAGTACTATTTTATTGGCTCACTTTCACTTTTACTTGAGTAATTTTCTACTAAGGTAACTTTACTTTTACTCAAGTATGACAATTGAGGCTTCTGGCAATGGCGAAGCTCTAACAAGACGCGTCTGCGTAGCGTCCTCGAACTTTCAAACAATTTTAAGGCATTTTGACACGGTTTACCTGTTCGTCAATAGTGAGTTGAAAGTTAAAACATCTATTGTATCGCCAAAGCAAAAGATGCTTAATATGTCAAAGCCTCAGACAAGGCATGGAAAAATGCCCCTCTCTGACAGCCCTTCTTCGGCTTCAGCGGATGCTAGTGTAACAGTACTCTTCTTGCGTTGTGTACAATTAATCACCGACACAAACTCCAACTTGTAGCACCAGTCATGGAGATTTATTCTGATAGAAACAGCACAAAATTGCACGTCTTGCAATGCACGTCTCAACATCCAACTCTGCACTCACGCACTGTACAATATATACGAACCCCCCCACCAGACACAGTAAGTTGCTAGCTAGTATTAGCTGGAATTCTCTACAACAAAATGCACAACAAATATGCACCAAAAAATGCTACATCTTATGTGTGGTGTTCTAACAACATTTGCAAACAATTTGATATAAATTGTACATTTAAATCATCACTTGGGAGTATAAAAATCACTCTTGACGTACAGTGCTTTGCAACCAACAACTTACCGCTGGTTTGGTGCTTGTTCACTGGAGCTATTCTAACTGAAACATCCTCCCTCGTAAGCAAGCTACGCAAACCAGCCAATAAGATGCCATGTTGAGTAGGTGAAGGCAAGACAAAACTAAAACCAAAAATCCATTGGCTTAACAATAAAGTGGCAAGGGGAATCACCAATATAACCCTGTTACACTAGCTCGGAAGAAGCACCAGCATGGTTCAGAATGGAGATGGACAAGGGTATAACAAAAATCCAAGAGACACTTGCTGAACACCTCAGCAAAATTGATGTACTGATCGATAAACTCCACGAAGACCAGAAAGTCACAAAGGGACGAGTGACAAAGTTAGAAAAAGTCTATGCTGACCACCAGGCTGCCGTCCTGGACGTCCGCGAGGAAGTGGACCAAAAATACAAGAAGTTGGAAGACACCATCTCTAAACTCGAGGAGAAATTTGATTATTACAAAAATTTCCAAAGGCGCTCGAATTTCCAAAGGCGCTCGAATTCCTTTAGAAAAGAGATGCGATCTCCTTTCTAAAGGAATGGATTCCCAAAATTCTGGATCTACCCCCTCCCGCGCACCCACTGGAGATCGAGAGGGCCCATCGCACCCTACGGAGGACACCCCAGGACACTGTTCTCATCCTCTCTGCTGCCCGAGCAAAGGGAGAGCTCAAGTATGGAGATGCCAGAATCATGATCTTTCCGGATCTTTCTCCCACACTACACAAGAGGAGGATGGCTATCTCCCCACTGAAGAGACTTCTGCGTCAGGCTGGCTTAGCATTCGGCCTGCGCTACCCAGCGACTTTGTGGATCGAAACCAAGAATGGTGAGCGCACATTTGACTCTGTGAAGATGGCTGAAACATACATGAGGAAAGAACTTCCTGACTTGTTCACGTCTGCTACACCCCGAGGAACTGTCTTTTGAACTTGGATACAGTGGATAGTGAACTGTTAGCACATGAGGAAACAACGAAATTACTCATATGATCGACTGGCTGGCTAGATGGCTAGCGTAATAATGACTAGCGAGGTAAAGTTGGATCATAGCTAATGTTGGCTGTGCTATTTAGCCAGCTCGCTAAGTTTACAAGGGTGTAGCTATAGCTACTATAAGTCCACACTATGCCAGATAGTTACATTTTTTCTGTATACTTGTGTGTGTGTGTATATTTTATATTTGAGAGATGATTGTTATCGTCTGTCAAAGGTTTTCATGTATACATCATAGCTTGATGTCTTTTTTCCTGACCTGCTGGGGTGCGTTTGTGGTCATCGCTTTTGTCGCCGCGCGGCACAGGTTTCAGGGCGCATTGGGGAATGCCGATTGGTTGACATTTGGGCGTGCGGGTAGGCTCTGTTGGTGATTATGAACGCACCCAAGGTTTTTGTTGTTGAAACAAGCACAAGTGGGGCTAAATAGTCCGGTCATTATTGTTGTAATCAAATTGTATTTTGTTACTTGACTAACAATATTTTCATGCTACAAGGAACAGTCAATGTACTTAAAACCAATTCAGTCTGTCTACAAACAGGCTCTCAAAGGGAGTGATAGGAAGCCCAATAGCCATCATCACTGTTACATCCTCAGAAAGCATGAGCTCCTGAGTTGGGAAAATCTTGTGCAATACACCGACGCATGTCTTGTATTCAAGATCCTAAATGGCCTGGCTCCCCCTCCACTCAGTATTTTTGTTAAACAGAAAACCCAAACATATGGCAGCAGATCCACAAGGTCTGCTATGAGAGGTGACTGTATAGTTCATATGGCTGCAATCCCGCTAACAGGATCGATATGACAACAGCCAGTGAAAGTGCAGGGCGCCAAATTCAAAAAGCAGAAATCTCATAATTAGAATTCCTCAAGCATACATGTGTTTTATATCATTTTAAATGTAATCTTGTTGTTAATCCCACCAAAGTGTCCGATTTCAAATATGCTTTTCAGCGAAAGCACTACAAACGATTATGTTAGGTCACCACCAAACCACAATAAGCACAGCCATTTTTCCAGCGAAAGATAGCTTTCACAAAAAGCAGAAAGAGATAAAATTAATCACTAACCTTTGATGATCTTCATCAGATGACACTCATAGGACTTCATGTTACACAATACATGCATGTTTTGTTTGATAAAGTTCATATTTATATAAAAAAATCTGAGTTTACATTGGCGCCTTACATTCACTAGTTCCACCAAAAACATCAAGTGATTTTGCATAGCCACATCGTTTCAACAGAAATACTCATCATAAATATAGATGATAATACAAGTTATACACATGGAATTATATATATACCTCTCCTTAATGCAACCACTGTGTCAGATTTCAAAAAAACTTTACGGAAAAAACACACCATGCAATAATCTGAGACGGCGCTCAGAACAATAGCCAAATTAGCCGCCATGTTGGAGTCAACAGAAACCAGAAAATACATGATAAATGTTTCCTTACCTTTGATGATATTCATCAGAATGCATTCCCAGGAATCCCAGGTCCACAATAAATGCTTGATTTGTTCGATAATGTCCGTTATTTATGTCCAATTAGCTACTTTGGTTTGCACGTTTGGAAAACAATTCCAAAGTCACAAAGCGCGTCCACTATAACGTGACGAAATGTCCAAAAGTTCCATAACAGTCAGTAAAAACATGTCAAACGACGTACTGAATCAATCTTTAGAATGTTGTTAACATACATCTTGAATAACGTTCCAACCGGAGAACTACATCGACTTCAGTTGAGCATGGAACAGAGCTGCCTATCACGTGAACGCACGTGGTCAAAGCATGGTCAGCTCGTGGCAGTGGTGACTAATTCCTGTCTCCTTCGGCCCCCCTTCACATTAGAGTCATCAGACAAAGTTCTATTGACTGTTGACATCTAGTGGAAGCCGTAGGAAGTGAAAACTCATCCATATCTCGCTGTAATTTCAATGAGAGCTTGGTTGAAAATCTGCCCCCCTCAGAAAAATTCCAAACAGGAAGTGGAACTTCTCAGGTTTTTGCCTGCCATACGAGTTCTGTTATACTCACAGACATAATTCAAACAGTTTTAGAAACTTCAGAGTGTTTTCTATCCAATACTAATAATAATATGCATATATTAGCAACTATGACTGAGGAGCAGGCTGTTTACTCTTGGCACTTCTGTGCACCTTTCATCCAAGCTACTCAATACTGCCCCTGCAGCCATAACAAGTTAATTAAGGAAAAGCACCTTTAGTAAATCTGCTTTCTCTGTGAGAGCTTCCCATGTCTGGAATACACTGCCATCAGACACACGTAACACACTTTCACAAAATGCATGAAGACATGGCTAAAGGTCAATCAGATTTGTGAACATAATCCCTAGCTGTGTATTGCCGCTTTCCATGTTGTCTGTAGCTTGTGAGGTGTGGAAACACTTTGTTGCTTTTATGAATTTTGTCTTGCTGCTTTTTGTTCTATGTTGCTCTGTCTGTATGCTATGTCTTGCTTGTCCTATGTTGCTCTACGTGTGCTCACTGCTCAATGATTGTCTATATTGTAATTGTTTTTAATAACCTGCCCAGGAACTGCGGTTGAAAATTAGCCGGCTGGCTAAAACCGTCAATTTTACTGAAACGTTGATTAATGTGCACTGTCCCTCTAAAAATAAAATAAACTTAAACTTCTAATTCCATATTCTTATAATTTAGAATTAACCTAATTCGAGCGATGCTATGCATAGCAGGTACACCTAGCTTAAAGACTAGCATCTAAGGATATGGGCTCTTTAACTCCCTCAGTTGGGGGGGGGTTGGGTGGGTTGGGTGGGTTTGTGGGTCAGGGTATTAGCTCACGAGATGTTTACTACTTTATACTTTAATAATTTCATTTTGTACAAGTTGTATACACTCAACACAATTGTTTCTTTCCTTTTCCCTATTTCTTATTTTCTTTAAAAGATTTTGGCACCTAATAACTATACATTTATGACACTTAACATTAGGGGTACTAAATGCCCAGTCAAGCGCAAATTCTGAATGATCTAAAGCAGCATAAGGTTGATATAGCTCTTCTTCAGGAGATACACCTGACTGACTCTGAGCATGATAAACTGAAGAGAGAGTGCGATGGTCAAGTGTACTATTCATCTTTCACCTCTCGGGCAAGAGGGGTGGCCATACTCATTAATGAGCATTGCCCCTTTCAGATACAATCTCAGATTAAAGACAAAGGAGGTAGGTTTGTGATCATTCAAGGTTTCATTAACACTGAGCCCATTACCATTGTGAATGTGTATGGGCCTAACCATGATGATCCTAAATTTTACCAAGACATCTTTTTGAAGTTCATTTGCCCATCAGAGATAATAATGGCAGGGGATTTTAACTTGGTACTGGACCCTTCCAGTGATAGATCTTCCTCTAATAGTATCAACCTCACACAGGCAGCTAAAATGTTAAAAGCAGAAATGAAACACTTTGGACTCGTAGACTTATGGAGATTTCACAACCAAAAGGTTAAAGAATACTCATTTTACTCCCCTGTCCATAACAGTTACTCTAGAATTGACTTGTTTCTTATTCCTGCAGCCAAGGGAAGTTTAACTACTGGGTGCAAGTACTTACTAAGATGTATATCAGATCATTCTGCCCTGCTGGCTTCAGTACCAGTCAGTAGAGCACAGCCACCCTCAAGAAGATGGAGGTTTGGCAAATACTTGCTAAATAATCCCACATTTGTAACATTTCTGAACACTCATATAGACAGATTTTTTAGCACCAATAACAACTCTGCCTCCCCCTAATTTTATGGGAAGCTCTCCTTGCATATCTGAGGGGGCAAATCATATCCTTTAGTGCAGGTGCTCGTAAGATGTATAAGGCTCAAGTAGATTTGTTCGTCTGGAAAATGAACATAGTGTAACATTTGACGACTCAACTCTACAAAAATTAGACTCAAAGCGATTGGAATATAACACCCTGACGACCCATAAAGTGGAAAATGCTCTTAGGAGAACAAAACCAAACCACTACGAACATGGAGCTAAAGCAGGAAAGTTGCTTGCTTGGCAGATAAGACGAGAGGATGCTAGTAGAGTTATTAGCTCTATTAAGCTACCCAATAACACAGTTGTTCACAGTCCTAAGGAAATTAATCTAGAGTTTTATGAAACATTGTACAAGTCTGAAGGGGATGCCCCTGCCACAATGCATGAGTTTTTGAACAAACTCAATTTACAAACTTTAACTGATGAGGATAGAGAGCACTTGGTGAAAGAGATTACATCAGAGGAAATTAAAGAATCCATTTTCAACACTGCTGGGGGAAAATCACCAGGGTTAGACGGATTCCCTATTGAATTCTATCGATCCTTTTTAACCAAACTAATTGAGCCTCTTTGCAGTATGTTTAATTATGCCATAGAGACAGAAAAGCTCCCAGACACACTTGAACAGGCACTGATCACAGTTTTGTTGAAACCTGAGAAAGATCCTATGCTTTGTGGGTTGTATAAACCAATATCTCTACTGAACACTTCATATAAGATTCTTGCGAAACTCATAGCTCTTAGACTGGATAAGGTTCTACCGGACTAGGTTGATATGGACCAAACAGGCTTTGTAAGAAACCGCTCATCTCCTGATAATATCAGAAGATAATTGAATATTATGCATTATCTAGAGAATGACCAAGAATCTATGTGGCGGCTTCATTAGATGCGGAAAAAGCTTTTGACCGCATAAAATGGAACTACCTGTTTGAAGTTTTACAGAGGATGAATATTGGACCTAAGTATGTAGGTCTAATTAGATTACTGTACAAATGTCCGGTAGCTCAGATCCTGACTAATGGAAACATTTCCTCACAGTTCTTCCTATCACGTGGCACAAGACAGGGTTGTCCCGCTAGTCCGCTCCTTTTTTCTTTTGTTATAGAGCCACTGGCAGAAGCTTTTAGATCTCATCCATCCATCCATGGTGTTCGTATAGGTGGGCGTGAACATCTGGTCTCGCTATATGCCGATGACATTTTGCTTTACTCACTAAACAAGAAATGTCACTCCGAACATTAGTTGACATCCTGAAAGAATATGGGACCTTTTCAGGATATAAAATAAACCTATCGACGAGTATAATTATGCCTTTTAACAGGGCAGCTATGCAGAACCCAATCTTAGACCAACTGTTTTCTTGGACACCACAGAAAATGACATATCTTGGATTGCAAATTCCTTCTGAAATTATTAAGACATATCAAGTGAACTATACTCAGGCGGGATTTACCAATTTCTCTTATTGGGCGGGTCAATTGTGTAAAGATGAATATATTACCAACATTCTTGTACCTTTTTCTTGTACCCTTTCCTATTCCCAATGTTTTTTTCAAACAACTTAATAGGAAGATTTCTTCATTTCTGTCGAAAGGGAAACCCCCCAGAGTGAAGTTGTATTACTGGGCATCTCAGTTAAAGGCTGTGTGGGTATGGCATGATACAACAACAAGTTCACCCTCTTGGAGACAGATAGAGGAGGAGTGGCTGACCCCTGCTAGATTGGCATCTATACCTTATATTAGCCCACCTAAAGCTTTGCTAGGTCTCATAAACAACCCTTTCATTAAATACACTTTAAATATATGGATTGAAATCTGTAAACAAACAGAAGGGCTTAGATCTATATATGAACAAACACCTTTCTATAATAACCCCATCTTACCCAAAGCCCTGAGAGATTGTATTACATTTTCTTGGTTCAACAAAGGAATTAAAACATTTGGTCATCTCTATAGAGAAGGTGAACTACTATCCTTTCAACAACTGGCATCTCATTTTCAGTTACCTCAAACTCTTTTCTTCAAGTACCTACAGGTTAGGCATTATATTACCACTCAGCGGGGAGGTAGGATTCAGCCCATGAGTAAACCTAAAACTGATCAACTGTGGCTGGAGAGGAAGGGGGTAAAAGGCTTCATTTACTACATGTACTCTAGGCTTCAAGCTCTGTTGGGGAATGATGAACCTCTGAAAGCTTGCATGAAGTGGCATGATGACCTTGGTCTCATTTTTGAGGATGAGAAATGGGGAAAGCTCTTTTTAGATGCTCAGCATCTTTCATTTAACACAAGGCACAAGTTGATGCAATTCAATATTTTACATAGGGTCTACTTTACACCAGAGAGACTGTACAAGATCAAGTCTAAATATTGAACAAGAATGACACTCCGCCAAGCAAGCAGATGTGGCTAAAAGAACTATCTTCCTATATTCCATCTGAAAGAATAACATACAATTTACTGTCACGACTTCTGCCGAAGTCGGTCCCTCTACTTGTTCGGGCGGTGTTCGGCGGTCGACGTCACCGATCTTCTAGCCATCACTTATCCAATTTCCATTGGTTTTGTCTTGTCTTCCTTCACACCTGGTTGCAATCCCATCAATTACATGTTGTGTATTTAACCCTCTGTTTCCCCTCATGTCCTTGTTGGAGATTGTTTGATTGTATGTTAGTGCTAGTATGTGTTGGTGCGCGACGGGTTTTGTACCCATTTTATTATTTTTTGTATATTTTGGTTTTTGGAGTTTGAGTTCTTATTAAATGACTAGGTTTATACCAAGTTTGTTCTCCTGCGCCTGACTTCCCTGCCACCAACACGCACACCTTACAGAATCTCCAACCACCTATGGAGTCAGCAGGAGAAGGTACCCCGGCCATTGAGGTGGAGGAGCGCATCTAGGAGCATGCGGTTATGCTTCACCATCTGAGTGCCGTCATGGATCACGTTGTCCAGACAATGGACCGCTGGGAGAGACAGGGAGTTCTTCCAGCGCCTCCACCAGCACAACCGGGGTCTCTCCTGAGCGCCCCTTTCCCGCTGGAACCCAGTGGGATCCGTCTCTCCTTGCCACGGGAGTGCTTCCAACTGCCAGGGGTTCCTCCTTCAATTGAAACGCTTTCTGGCCACGGTCCACCCAGCTCCATCGGACCGTGAGAGAGTGTTCGCCCTCGTCTCGTGCCTCACCGGGAAAGCCCTGGAGTGGGCCAACGCCGTGTGGAGAGAGGGAGATGCGGCGTTGGACCATCTTGAGGAGTTCACCTGCCGTTTCCAGGCAGTCTTCAACCACCCGCCCGAGGGCAGAGTGGTGGGTGAGCGCCTCTACCATCTGAGGCAGGAGATGAGGAGAGCCCAGGAGTTTGCCCTGGAGTTCAGGACCCTGGCTGCTGGCGCAGGATGGAACAACAGGGCCCTGGTCGACCATTACCACTAAAGCCTGTGCGAGGATGTCCGTCGGGAGCTGGCCTGCAGAGACACCACCCTCACTTTCGACCAGCGGGTGGACCTGTCCATCCGACTGGACAACCTGCTGGCTACTCGCGGACGTCCAGATCGGGGTCTGGTGGTTCCATCCTCCCGCACCCCCTCTCCGTTACCCATGGAGCTGGGAGGGGCGGTGCGCAGGGAGACCGGAGGGGGTTTCCGCTCATGCACCATCTGTGGCCGCAGAGGTCACACTGCTGGTCGGTGCCGGGTTGGTTCCTCTGGGAATCAAGGCAGCAGGCAGGGCGCTCTGGCTTCACCCCAGGTGAGCTGGCACCATTCTCACCCAGAGTCCTCTGTCACACATATGTTTGTGTCAGTCACTTTTCCTGATTTTTCCCCGCATTCCCAGCATAAGGCGCTCGTAGATTCAGGCGCGGCTGGGAATTTCATTGATAGAGCGTTAGCTCATAGTTTAGGGATCCCCATTGTTCCCGTGGATGTGCCTTTCCCCATTCACGCCTTAGATAGTTGATCATTAGGGTCAGGGTTAATTAGGGAGGTCACCGCTCCTTTGGGCATGGTGACGCAGGGGGGTCACACGGAGAAAATGTGTATTTTCCTTATTGACTCTCCTGCGTTTCCCGTGGTGCTGGGCCTACCCTGGTTAGCTTGTCATAACCCCACTGTTTCTTGGCCACAGAGGGCTCTCACGGGGTGGTCGCGAGAGTGCTCAGGTAGGTGTTTAGGGGTTTCCGTTGGTGCAACTACAGTGGAGAGTCCAGACCAGGTCTCCACCGTGCGCAATCCCCCTGAATATGCCGATTTGGCACTCCCTTCTCTAAAAAGAAGGCGACTCAATTACCACCTCATCGACTGGGCGATTGTGCGATAGATCTCCTGGTAGACTCTGCACTTCCCAGGAGTCACGTGTATCCCCTCTCAGAGGCGGAGACGGAGGCTATGGAAACATATGTCACCGAATCCCTGCGTCAGGGGTACATTCGGTCCTCCACTTCACCCATCTCCTCGAGTTTCTTTTTGTGAAGAAGAAGGAGGGACGTCTGCATCCGTGTATTGACTACCGGGGCCTAATCAGATCACGGTGAGGTACAGTTACCCGCTACTGCTCATAGCCACAGCGATAGAGTCAATGCACGGGGCGTGCTTCTTCACCAAACTAGATCTCAGGAGCGCTTATAATCTGGTGCGTATCCGAGAGGGAGACGGCTTTCAGTATCACCTCTGGGCACTATGAGTACCTTGTCATGCCGTACGGGTTGATGAATGCGCCATCAGTCTTCCAAGCTTTTGTAGACGAGATTTTCAGGGACCTCAGACTGTTAAACACCCATCACTAACAATGAGTGGCTGCTGCCAAACATACTGACTCAAATCTCTAGCCACTTTAATAATTAAAAATTGGATGTAAGAAATGTATCACTAGTCACTTTAAACAATGCAACTTTATATAATGTTTACATACCCTAAATTACTCATCTCATATACTGTACTCTATACCATCTACTGCATCTCGCTCATCCATATACTTACATGTACATATTCTTATTCATTCCTTTACACTTGTGTGTATTTTTTTATTTCACCTTTATTTAACCAGGTAGGCTAGTTGAGAACAAGTTCTCATTTACAACTGCGACCTGGACAAGATAAAGCAAATCAGTGCAACACAAACAACAACACAGAGTTACACATGGAATAAACAAACATACAGTCAATAATACAATAGTGTGTGCAAATGCGTCATTTCCTGTTGCGTCATTTCCTGTTGAATCTGCAGACGTGTTGCTGTGCGTTTTGTTGCTGTGCGTTTTGCTGCCAACTTTACTTTGCTAGCTGACAACTTTACGTTTTTTTGTTTTGTTTTTGTTTTTAATTACCGTTTATATTTTTAGTTTTTTTTTTTTTTCATCGCAACTTTTCCCTCATTCAACTTTTTCACTCCGGACGCTTTATCTGGACATGGTTCGTCAACACCTTCAACAGCCGAAGCTAAGTAGTAACATTAACATGATGTCTTCTAATTGCAGTCGCTGTACTCATAATATACAGGAGAACGATCGCCTTACGGCGAGAATAGCTGTGCTACAAGCCCAGCTTCAGACGCAATCGTTAGGCAAGGGTAATTTCAGTGTAGGAAAGGAAGAAACAGCGTCTGTGCCACCAGTAAGTACAGATAGTAACGTTAGTATAAATCCCCCCGCACAGTCCCCGCAGCCGGACAACTTTCTCATGGCTTCTGGAGGGAAATGCTGTTGGAATGCTCAACCGGTGTCGCTCATTCAGCCGACAGAAACTTTCAACCGGTTCTCCCCATTATGTAGCGAGTCGGAGTCTGAGTCTTCTCTTGTCTCTACTCCTCCCGTTACGGGGTCTGAGACGCCGAAGGCTCCCACCATTAGCTCTGACAAATTGAAAACCCTAGTCATTGGCGACTCCATTACCCGCAGTATTAGACTTAAAGCGAATCACCCAGCGATCATACACTGTTTACCAGGGGGCAGGGCTACCGACGTTAAGGCTAATCTAAAGATGGTGCTGGCTAAAGCTAAATCTGGCGAGTGTAGAGAGTATAGAGATATTGTTATCCACGTCGGCACCAACGATGTTAGGATGAAACAGTCAGAGGTCACCAAGTGCAACATAGCTTCAGCGTGTAAATCAGCTAGAAAGATGTGTCGGCATCGAGTAATTGTCTCTGGCCCCCTCCCAGTTAGGGGGAGTGACGAGCTCTACAGCAGAGTCTCAGCACTCAATCGCTGGTTGAAAACTGTTTTCTGCCCCTCCCAAAAGATAGAATTTGTAGATAATTGGCCCTCTTTCTGGGACTCACCCACAAACAGAACCAAGCCTGACCTGCTGAGGAGTGACGGACTCCATCCTAGCTGGAGGGGTGCTCTCATCTTATCTACCAACATAGACAGGGCTCTAACTCCTCTAGCCCCACAATGAAATAGGGTGCAGGCCAGGCAGCAGGCTGTTAGCCAACCTGCCAGCTTAGTGGAGTCTGCCAATAGCACAGTCAGTGTAGTCAGCTCAGCCATACCCATTGAGACTGTGTCTGTGCCTCGACCTAGGTTGGGCAAAACTAAACATGGCGGTGTTCGCCTTAGCAATCTTATTAGGATAAAGACCTCCTCCATTCCTGCCATCATTGAAAGAGATCGTGATACCTCACATCTCAAAATAGGGTTACTTAATGTTAGATCCCTCACTTCAAAGGCAGTCATTGTCAATGAACTAATCACTGATCATAATCTTGATGTGATTGGCCTGACTGAAACATGGCTTAAGCCTGATGAATTTACTGTGTTAAATGAGGCCTCACCTCCTGGTTACACTAGTGACCATATCCCCCGTGCATCCCGCAAAGGCGGAGGTGTTGCTAACATTTACGATAGCAAATTTCAATTTACAAAAAAAAAAATGGCGTTTTCGTCTTTTGAGCTTCTAGTCATGAAATCTATGCAGCCTACTCAATCACTTTTTATAGCTACTGTTTACAGGCCTCCTGGGCCATATACAGCGTTCCTCTCTGAGTTTCCTGAATTCCTATCAGACCTTGTAGTCATAGCAGATCATATTCTAATTTTTGGTGATTTTAATATTCACATGGAGAAGTCCACAGACCCACTCCAAAAGTCTTTCGGAGCCATTATCGACTCAGTGGGTTTTGTCCAACATGTCTCTGGACCTACTCACTGCCACAGTCATACTCTGGACCTAGTTTTGTCCCATGGAATAAATGTTGTAGATCTTAATGTTTTTCCACATAATCCTGGACTATCGGACCACCATTTTATTACGTTTGCAATCGCAACAAATAATCTGCTCAGACCCCAACCAAGGAGCATCAAAAGTCGTGCTATAAATTCTCAGACAACACAAAAATTCCTTGATGCCCTTCCAGACTCCTTCTGCCTACCCAAGGACGTCAGAGGACAAAAATCAGTTAACCACCTAACTGAGGAACTCAATTTAACCTTGCGCAATACCCTAGATGCAGTTGCACCCCTAAAAACGAAAAACATTTGTCATAAGAAACTAGCTCCCTGGTATACAGAAAATACCCGAGCTTTGAAGCAAGCTTCCAGGAAATTGGAACGGAAATGGCGCCACACCAAACTGGAAGTCTTCCGACTAGCTTGGAAAGACAGTACCGTGCAGTACCGAAGAGCCCTCACTGCTGCTCGCTCATCCTACTTTTCCAACTTAATCGAGGAAAATAAGAACAATCCAAAATTTATTTTTGATACTGTTGCGAAACTAACTAAAAAGCAGCATTCCCCAAGAGAGGATGGCTTTCACTTCAGCAGTAATAAATTCATGAACTTCTTTGAGGAAAAGATCATGACCATTAGAAAGCAAATTACGGACTCCTCTTTGAATCTGCGTATTCCTCCAGGGCTTAGCTGTCCTGGATCTGCACAGCTCTGCGTGGGCCTGGGATCGGGAGAGACACTTAAGTGCTTTAGTACTATATCTCTTGACACAATGATGAAAATAATCATGGCCTCTAAACCTTCAAGCTGCATACTGGATCCTATTCCTACTAAACTGCTGAAGGAGCTGCTTCCTGTGCTTGGCCCTCCTATGTTGAACATAATAAACAGCTCTCTATCCACCGGATGTGTACCAAACTCACTAAAAGTGGCAGTGATAAAGCCTCTCTTGAAAAAGCCAAACCTTGACCCGGAAAATATAAAAAACTATCGGCCTATATCGAATCTTCCATTCCTCTCAAAGATTTTAGAAAAAGCTGTTGCGCAGCAACTCACTGCCTTTCTGAAGACAAATAATGTATACGAAATGCTTCAGTCTGGTTTTAGACCCCATCATAGCACTGAGACTGCACTTGTGAAGGTGGTAAATGACCTTTTAATGGTGTCAGACCGAGGCTCTGCATCTGTCCTCGTGCTACTAGACCTTAGTGCTGCCTTTGACACCATCGATCACCACATTCTTTTGGAGAGACTGGAAACCCAAATTGGTCTACACGGACAAGTTCTGGCCTGGTTTAGATCTTACCTGTCGGAAAGATATCAGTTTGTCTCTGTGAATGGTCTGTCCTCTGACAAATCAACTGTACATTTCGGTGTTCCTCAAGGTTCCGTTTTAGGACCACTATTGTTTTCACTATATATTTTACCTCTTGGGGATGTTATTCGAAAACATAATGTTAACTTTCACTGCTATGCGGATGACACACAGCTGTACATTTCAATGAAACATGGTGAAGCCCCAAAATTGCCCTCGCTAGAAGCCTGTGTTTCAGACATAAGGAAGTGGATGGCTGAAAACTTTCTACTTTTAAACTCGGACAAAACAGAGATGCTTGTTCTAGGTCCCAAGAAACAAAGAGATCTTCTGTTAAATCTGACAATTCATCTTGATGGTTGTAAAGTCGTCTCAAATAAAACTGTGAAGGACCTCGGCGTTACTCTTTTTTTTTTTTTTTATCCCCTTTTCTCCCCAATTTTCGTGGTATCCAATCGCTAGTAATTACTATCTTGTCTCATCGCTACAACTCCCGTACGGGCTCGGGAGAGACGAAGGTCGAAAGTCATGCGTCCTCCGAAGCACAACCCAACCAAGCCGCACTGCTTCTTAACACAGCGCGCCTCCAACCCGGAAGCCAGCCGCACCAATGTGTCGGAGGAAACACCGTGCACCCGCCCCCCTCAGTTAGCGCGCACTGCGCCCGGCCCGCCACAGGAGTCGCTGGAGCGCGATGAGACAAGGATATCCCTACCGGCCAAACCCTCCCTAACCCGGACGACGCTAAGCCAATTGTGCGTCGCCCCACGGACCTCCCGGTCGCGGCCGGCTGCGACAGAGCCTGGGCGCGAACCCAGACTCTGGTGGCGCAGCATAGCACTGCGATGCAGTGCTCTAGACCACTGCGCCACCCGGGAGGCCCCTCGGCGTTACTCTTGACCCTGATCTCTCTTTTGACGAACATATCAAGACTGTTTCAAGGACAGCTTTTTTCCATCTACGTAACATTGCAAAAATCAGAAATTTTCTGTCCAAAAATGATGCAGAAAAATTAATCCATGCATTTGTTACTTCTAGGTTAGACTACTGCAATGCTCTACTTTCCGGCTACCCGGATAAAGCACTAAATAAACTTCAGTTAGTGCTAAATACGGCTGCTAGAATCCTGACTAGAACCAAGAAATTTGATCATATTACTCCAGTGCTAGCTTCCCTACACTGGCTTCCTGTTAAGGCAAGGGCTGATTTCAAGGTTTTACTGTTAACCTATAAAGCGTTACATGGGCTTGCTCCTACCTATCTTTCCGAGTTGGTCCTGCCGTACATACCAATACGTACGCTACGGTCACAAGACGCAGGCCTCCTAATTGTCCCTAGAATTTCTAAGCAAACAGCGGGAGGCAGGGCTTTCTCCTATAGATCTCCATTTTTATGGAACAGTCTGCCTACCCATGTGAGAGACGCAGACTCGGTCTCAACCTTTAAGTCTTTACTGAAGACTTATCTCTTCAGTAGGTCATATGATTGAGTGTAGCCTGGCCCAGGAGTGTGAAGGTGAACGGAAAGGCTCTGGAGCAACGAACCGCCCTTGCTGTCTCTGCCAGGCCGGTTCCCCTCTCTCCACTGGGATTCTCTGCCTCTAACCCTGTTACAGGGGCTGAGTCACTGGCTTGCTGGTGCTCTTTCATGCCGTCCCTAGGAGGGGTGCGTCACTTGAGTGGGTTGAGTTACTGACGTGATCTTCCTGTCTGGGTTGGCGCCCCCCCTTGGTTTGTGCTGTGGTGGAGACCTTTGTGGGCTATACTCGGCCTTGTCTCAGGATTGTAAGTTGGTGGTTGAGGATTTCCCTCTAGTGGTGCGGGGGCTGTGCTTTGGCAAAGTGGGTGGGGTTATATCCTTCCTATTTGGCCCTGTCCGGGGGTTTCTTCGGATGGGGCCACAGTGTCTCCTGACCGCTCCTGTCTCAGCCTCCAGTATTTATGCTGCAGTAGTTTGTGTCGGGGGGCTAGGGTCAGTTGGTTACCTGGAGTACTTCTCCTGTCTTATCCAGTGTCCTGTGTGAATTTAAGTATGCTCTCTCTAATTCTCTCGTTCTCTCTTTCTCTCTGAGAACCTGAGCCCTAGGACCATACGTCGGGACTACCGGCCGTGGTGACTCCTTGCTGTCCCCAGTCCGCCTGGCCTTGCTGCTATTCCAGTTTCAACTGTTCTGCCTGCGGTCATGGAACCCCTACCTGTCCCAGACCTGCTGTTTTCAACTCTTAATGATCGGCTATGAAAAGCCAACTGAGATTTATTCCTGATTATTATTTGACCATGCTTGTCATTTATGGAAATTTTGAAAATCTTGGCTCTCTCTAATTTTCTCCTTCTCTCTTTCTTTCTCTCGGAGGACCTGGGCCCTAGGACCATGCGTCGGGACTGCCGCCCGTGGTGACTCCTTGCTGTCCCCAGTCCGCCTGGCCTTGCTGCTATTCCAGTTTCAGCTGTTCTGCCTGCGGTTATGGAACCGCCACCTGTCCCAGACCTGTTGTTTTTCAACTCTTGATGATCGGCTATGAAAAGCCAACTGAAAATTATTCATGATTATTATTTGACCATGCTTGTCACTTATGAACATTTTTGAACATCTTGGCATAGTTCTGTTATAATCTCCACCCGGCACAGCCAGAAGAGGACTGGCCACCCCTCATAGCCTGGTTCCTCTCTAGGTTTCTTCCTAGGTTTTGGCCTTTCTAGGGAGTTTTTCCTAGCCACCGTGCTTCTACACCTGCATTACTAGCTGTTTGGGGTTTTAGGCTGGGTGTCTGTACAGCACTTCGAGATATTAGCTGATGTACGAAGGGCTATATAAAATAAAATTGATTGATTGATTGAAATGAGGTAAGATAACAGAGGTAAGGCAATAAATAGGCCATAGTGGCGAAATAATTACAATATAGCAATTAAACACTGGAGTGATAGATGTGCAGAAGATGAGTGTACAAGTAGAGATACTGGGGTGCAAAGGAACAAAATAAATAACAGTATGTGGATGAGGTAGTTGGATGGGCTAATTACAGGTGGGCTATTTACAGGTGCAGTGATCTATGAGCTGCTCTGACAGCTGGCGAGGGAGATATGAGTCTCCAGCTTCAGTGAATTTTGCAGTTAGTTCCAGTCATTGGCAGCAGAGAACTGGAAGGAAAGGCGGCCGAAGGAGGAATTGGCTTTGGGGGTGACCAGTGAAATATACCTGCTGGAGCGCGTGCTACGGGTGGGTGCTGCTATGGTGACCAGTGAGCTGAGATAATGCGGGGCCTTACGTAGCAAAGACTTATAGATGAAGCCAGTGGGTTTGGCGACAAATATGAAGCGAGGGCCAGCCAACAAGAGCATACAGGTCGCAATGATGGGTAGTATATGGGGCTTTGGTGACAAAATGGATGGCACTGTGATAGACTGCATCCAATTTGCTGAGTAGAGTGTTGGAGGCTATTTTGTAAATGACATCGCTGAAGTCAAGGATCGGTAGGATAGTCAGTTTTAAGAGGGTATGTTTGGCAGCATGAGTGAAGGAGGCTTTGTTGCGAAATAGGCAGCTGATTCTAGATATAATTTTGGTTTGGAGATGCTTAATGTGAGTCTGGAAGGAGAATTTACAGTCTAAGTCAGAACCGTCCAGAGAAGTGATGCTGGGCAGGCGGGCAGGTGTGGGCAGCGATTGGTTGAACAGATAAGGTAGTTGCTGTGAAATTGTTAGATTACTTGATAGATATTACTGCACGGTCGGAACTAGAAGCACAAGCATTTCGCTACACTCGCATAAACATCTGCTAACCATGTGTATGTGACCAATAACATTTTATTTTATTTGACTACAGAGTGAAAATGCACTGACTGAAGGAAGCAGGAAACATGCTTACCGTGTGAGCCTCTCTTTTGTCCCAGCTTTCCCTTGGTCATTGGATGTTTGGCCCGAACCGCTGACATCTCTCCTGGAAACATCAGTGGAAAACATGTTGAAAAGGACATTGTAATTAAGAATAGGTCCATGTGTATGTAAGGTATAGGCACACCGGTCAGATTTTCTTCATAGAAATTGCCTTCCTCTGAAGATCCTGATGGCCCTGGGACATAACCATCTTCACTATTGTCAATACTGGTTATTGAGTCATCAGTCTTGTATCCAAGCATAGCTTTGGTCAACTCTATTGCAGAAACAAAAGTATATTGGACAACTAGACAGATAAAGTATTTGGACACTGGCACATTTTGATTAGTTATGGCTCTGTGCTCCTCTACTTTACATTAGGTTATAATACAATGAATATGGGATGAAAGTGCAGACTTGCCTGTCTTTGATTTACAAAGCTGATTCACAAGAACTTACAGTATGTGCTGGTGTTGAATCACTCTAACTTACATATACGCTGTCTGTTCTGACCAACGGCGGTGCATCATCCAAAACATGGACTATCGAACCAGAGGTACTGGCAGCCTCGGTGTCTCACATCTAAGGATACAATAAAATGAAATTAGTCATGTGCAAATTAGGCAATTGAATATGATTCAACCATCCCCAGTATCCTCATTCTAAACAACTGACAAACCTGAGCATCGGGATTTATTATTTCCTTTTCAAATCTGGACTACAAGTTGAATTATGTTTCTTTTATAGTTTCCATGCATCTTCTTAGCCTCTGCAGTGCCTTTGTAAAGGAAGACACGTTTCTAAAAGAATGGTTGAGACTTAAAAGAATGACAAGATTGCTAAGCACACCACAAATGGGATGGGCTGGGGGACACCAATGACTGTTATCATTGACTGATAGAGGTCCTACAAACATCTATTACAATTTCCTTTTTTTAAGACGACTTTCAAGGTAAAAAAAGCAAGTATAAGCATAACATAAGCACAAAACTTAAATAAAATAATTTAATGAGGGGATTTATTTTTATATTTCAGCACACATGCATGCTTATGACTTGACAAAACAGATGAAAAGGAACTGGCTTTTCTAGCTAGCTTGTAAATCAATTCAAGTTACACTAGCAATATTATTGTCCAATGCATGTAACATTGGGTTAACCACAATCATGTATTCTGAATCAAAGACATGTTTACCAATTATGATAAACTAGCACGCTAACTGCTAGCTAGCACGCTAATCATTTGCTAGCTAGCACGCTAATCATTAGCTAGCTAGCACGCTAATCATTAGCTAGCTAGCACGCTAATCATTGGCTAGCACGCTAATCATTAGCAAGCAGTAAATAAGTATAAGGTAAAAACATGCAAACTAACAATTGCACATTAATGAATTGTTTGGATAAGTCCACCAATTTCAATCTCATGATGCAGTATATCTGACACAATACGGCTTTCGGGACATTGTCAATGCATGTTGGATTCCACCGAAAGACATACATGAGCTAACATTAATTACAAATAAAGACAATGGGAACATGCATTGCTTGCCAATACACCACATACAATATTAGTTAAAATATTGGTTAACAGTTTAGTTAATAGCTTACCTTCTTGCATGAATGCGAACGTCTGCAACCATCCCCCTCTTCATTAAAAAAACGTGCTGCACAGCTACTTTTGATGTGATCATGCTCAGGCAGAGACAGGCTTGCCAGGTCAATTTCACATTTCTTGTAAATCCAGTAAAAACCCGATTTCAAAACCTGAAAACTGTCACAATTTCAGCAGATTACAGGGAAATTAATGGGTTTTTAAAAATACCATGTTGGTAACGGTCCAATATAGAAGTAGTATAAAAACTTGCACCCAGCGACCAAAACTTTTCACCTGCAGCAAAGTTTTAAAAGTATCTCAGTAAAAGACAAAACAGCGTACATGGCAACCCCAGGGAGAGATTTGTCAATGCAGCTTGGGGAAGGGGGAACTGTGTTGACCTGTGAAATTTTTGGTAGTTTGGTACTTTTGTGCACTCTGCAGTGGGGGAGGGGCTGGATCTATAGCAGAAGTTATGGCGAGTAGACAATGATTCCATCAGCCCAGATTTCTGAATATGTGTGCAATATTATTACTGTCACCTACATTTCCTTAGACAATTTGGGTTTGTAGCTGACACAATCAGTATCAGTGAGGTGTTAAGTGCAGCTACTTGAATGGTCTGTAGACTTGCTGACACAAAAGTAGCTTATGGCAGGTTAAGATTCTAACTAGCAACCTAACCCCTGTTGATGATTCGTTACTAGAGAAATGAGACCAAGTCAAGACGCTGGACAGGGTGGATCGGTATATAGTAAGACAGTTTATTCGATGTAAAGATATCTGAGCAAAGCGTGCACGGACTCATTCATTTAGCTCAGAAGGAACTAGCCGACAGGAGTCCCGAAACATGGAGTGCATTTACATTTTATACATTAAATGACGTAGGTAGATTCTGGCAGTTCGTACTCCTGACTGGTCGCTGTGAGTGGAGGGCGGTCCCCTTCAGGCTGATATCAATGTTCCATTGGTTCTTAGTAGTGTTCTTTGTCCTTGGAACCCAGCCCCGACAGAGGGTTGTGAGTGTGTATGTGTGTGCGTTCGTGCAGTGGCATTCTTGTGTGTTTCTGCAGTCATGAGATAAGAGGAGACAGTAACCAGCAGTTGTTGTCTTAGGGCCAGGGGTTCCCTGCCTGGAGGAATGTTGAGCAATTACCCTATTCTGGCAGTTTAGTTTTATTGCTCTTTTATAACACTGGGTATCCTGTTCGTGCCTCAGCAATTTTGTGCTTTAGAAATGGGGTGTGTTGAACAACAGACCATGCTTATGAAAGAAGTAGTTATAACAAGTTTTAACTGTGTATTGTTATAAATCAAAAATATCATTTATTACACCCCTCAGCAATCAGGTTCACTACCTGCACAAAGACCAAACAGCCTAGTGATATTAACAGCCATCTCTTACTATTGGCACTCAGCTACTCTCACAATCTCTGTTTCTCTCTCATAACAGGCCTTTTTTTAATCCTATTTGCATTTACCCTCCACTAGACCCCTGGTTTCACAAGGTGGAATAAAATGTACTGATAATAAGTGATTTCAGGTTTGTACTGCTGTGAAGACGTAGGCCTTTACATCAGCATTGATCTCTTTGCAAAAAGCCTCAAGAAAAATCATAATAAACTTGGGTATCTGATGTTCATATCTTAAAGGACAAGTCCCTATAAGCTTTTGTGAGGAATCAGGACTAGGTTAATAAAGCCAACGCAACTGCATGTTTTACAAATGGGAGGCTATCTTATGGTAGGCCTAGTTATAAAATGACATTATAGGCCGACACTGTACACTATAGGCCCATTTCTTTGCCGGATTGGAGAATGTCTGCAATTGTCTTGCCTAGTGCAGCAGAACTGCCAAAACATGGCCTGGTCATGGATAAAAAGCACCTTTTCAAAATGGGGTAGAACTGAGGGAACATAAGGCGGACCCCAGGATTTCAGCTCCCTGTGTTAGCTGTTGTAATCCTCTTGCTGCGTTTATTTGTAGATAGACTCACCCCAACAGGGAGTTGAGTTGGGAGGTATAATCAAAATGTCTGCTTAATGCTTTTGAGGGAGCAGCAGAAAAGTATCCAAGCTGGGGTACCCCTTGCTAGAATTGTTAGTTGTAGCAGTAGTAGTAGCCATAGCAGTAGTAGTAGCCCTATGGCTAACTCTGAGTTGAGTCAAAGTCACCCATGTTTGAGTCGAGTCGAGTTACAAGTCCCTATGGCTGAAATAAGAGTCCCTGTGTTTGAATCCCGGTCCAAGATTTCAAGTCTAAGACAATGGGTCCATATTAACTTAATATTAAGTTATTAACCCAGTCAGAGAGTGGCGGTGGGAATTTGAGCAATAATTATTTTAATTTGTGCCAACAAATGTTTATATGCTACAGGTCAACCAGATTGTCAGCTAGCTAGCTAGCTAATTAGGTAACATGATTGAACATGGTGTGACTGCACAGCTTCTCTATCTTTGATGTAGTCTAAACAGAAACTGAAAGACACAGACAGACAGATACACTTTTATGAACTATACTGATGTCAGATATTAGTGGCTAATGTTCACATTCTGTGGAGGTCAACTGCTCCTAGATCTGTGTGTGTGTGTGTGTTTGCGCGGTTAGGTTTGAAGCTTCTCTAACCTGCTCTGTGTTGTTGTCCTCTGGAAACACCTCTGGTTGTCATCGCTCTCTGTGATAGAAGATTAGCCTTAGCGCAGCAGCTGCGGCAGACAGATTTTGTGGCAGACAGATTCTGCTAGTGAGCGTACACTGAGAGCACACAGCTGATTAAAACCCCTTCACTGCCGGCCAGGGAAATTGAAATGTATGCACATGTTTCCCAGTTTATGCAAATACTTGAACCATGACGTGAAACCGTGAAAGAAAGAAGGCCATGTTTCAGTTATGGTGACGCACAATCACATGTAGCCTAACTAACCTAACCTTCCTGAGAGTATGATGGAAAGTGTTCATATGTAAACCAACATCCTTCTATGCTTTGCTCTCTATCTCTGGCTCTTCTTTCTTGAACCAGTTTTAGAACAATTGATACATCCATACTTCTCTGCTTAGTCATAGCTTTCTCATGCATGTTTCTAGAGAAACTGTGTACGATGCATGACTGATCTTACAGTGCAATGTGAGTCTTTGCACTGGCCCCCATATAAATATCTACAAAAATGTGATAACACCTCTTAAACTTGAGTGATATATTTATAATGCTAGTAAGCTTTGGGCTTTGGTGGAGAGAATGCGTTTCGGAATGAACCTTAGACAACAATACATAAGTTGTCAAAAAGTATTTATTATGATGGACTGTGAAAAACCCAAGGGATCATCATCTATTAATGTACTGTGTGAGAGCAGAATATGATGTTTTCTGTCATTTAAATAGTTGAGGCTGTGTGTAAGTTCAGATGGTGTTCAAGGTACAATGTGTTCAACCTCCTTTCGTTACAGACCCTAGGTGCCCCCCTGTGGAATATCACGTGTCGTTACATGGGCATCAACATTTGTTTTTGAGGGCTGCAAAGAAAAAAAACATGGATAATGTTAGAATAAAATCATGCCGAGGAAACCTATTGGTCAGAAACGGTTGTTCAGCATTCTCAAATTTCATAAACGCTGTGTTTGGATAGATCCTCATTTCCAATGCTGTTATACAAATAGTTCCACCTGACAATTTGACAGTGTTGCTACACATTGAAAATGTGAGGAATTATTGCACCAAGGTGTGAGTCAGATGTGCCTCCTTCGGATTAATACAATGTTCAATCGGACCTTCACTTATATTAGTCCGGTCAGCACTTACCTCTTCTCCTTGGTCAACAAATCAACAAATCCAATGAAGAAATAAACGTTCTACTAAAAGGGTATACTTCATAGCTCACAAGAAACCAACAACACACACCACAGATAATTTTCAACTGCAATAAAACTTTATAGAAACAGAATTCTTTGGAACATGCTGATGTTAAATTAACATTTGACTAACTAGAATAACAAGTGGATTAATATTAATCTGTAGTTGATACTGAGGGACATATTCTATCATCACTCTAGCGTACTAGATACTCTGGGTACTCCCAAGGGGTTGAAGCAGTCCATCTCAGGAAGAGAACACTCTTCGAGAAGCTACACACCCCAGGGATGAAAGTACTTTGACAGCTTGTGGCTCCTGTTGGATCTCATAGGAAAAGTCTGTTCCAACAGTACTTCCGACAGTAGCTGCTGCTGCTGCTTATGCACAACAGCCTGGATCGGTGGGCGCTGAATCAATTCTGTCACCTGCCCTTTGTGGTTTGGGGTTGAAAGGGCATTGGAGGTACTAGGATGGCAGGCAGAGCAGACGCTGGGATGATGCTGGCTGATCCTCTCTGGTCCATGGTAGGCCATGAGGTCTCAATAGGGCTCCCGATTGGCGCAGCCGTCTAAGGCACTGGTCCCATAGGGCGGCTCACAATTGGCCCAGTGCCGTCCGGGTTAGGGTTTGGCCGGGGTAGGCCGTCATTGTAAATAAGAATTTGTTCTTAACTAACTTCCCTATTTAAATAAAGGTAAAAACATTTTTTCAATTATGATATGTTTGTGCGCGCGACCCCCTACAACTACAACTGGCTTTGCTCCATCTCTTCAGAAAGAGACTCTTCATCCACCTCCAAGATCGAGGGCAGTGATGGAGAGACACACGCATGGAAGAAAGGCCCAGACTTAAAGTTAACATCCCAGTGAATGGGCTTCACTCTCTTCCTGCGCCCTCGTTGGCTATTCTTCCATTCCCGCTTGGCCTTGGCACGGGAGGCGGGCATGTGCCACCGCTTGATAGGAGGCTGTTCCGCCAGTGGGGCCAAGGGGGTCAAGAGGATTTCAAAGGGGCACTTCTCGCCCGCCTGCACGGCTCTCCTACTGGTCAGTAAAGCGGAGTGGTCGGTGCGACCTGTGTGGCTGGGCGTAGGTCTGGGCAGGGGGTGACAGCCATCATCTCCGCCTACGTTAGCTGGGTGGCAGATTAAAGGTGGACCACAAAGGAATATCCTCTCAGTGCTACTGAAGGACAGGGGCTCAGAGGGTAATATGATTTGTTTGTCACCCAGTTGTTCTTGTAGCTGCTGGTCCAGCATAGCAGACCGGATCTGTAAGAGCTGGATCCTCTTCGACACACGCCGTGATCTGGCGTTGGCAGGCCGGGCTGGCACTGGGTAGGCAGGTGGGGCAGGCACTCGGCTGGAAGGAACCGGAGAAGCAGATGGAGTAGGCACCAGAAGGTCAGGCACATGGCTGACCATTGGGGTAGGCAATGGGATGGCCATCTGGGCAGGTGAGGCTGACACTGCAATGGTTGGCAGTACAGGGGGAAAATTGGTGCTCTCCCTCCTACCCATGGAGTTTATAAGCTCTAAGGTCTGGTTAGGGAACCTCAGAGTGCTGCCGTCAGTATGTCTTGTTATCCTAGCTATCCCGGTCTTGGGTCGTGCCAGGCTTCTGCTGGCCTGGACCTCCGGCTGGAGGACATCCACAGGAGAACATGGCGGCTGCAACAGGCTGCCGTCGGACAGAGACCGTCTGGCCTGAGCAGGAGGAGAGCGGTGACTTTGGTCCTGGATGTTAGACGTCTTGAGAGGATTGGCCTGGATTCTGACCTCAGACTGGCTGCATGGAGTCCCAGATAAAGGAGCTACTGCCTTGGCTGCATTGGAGCATACATTGGGCCTCTTAGGGATGCTTCCTGGTGTCTGTGGTCTGCTGGATTTAATCTCTGGCTCCTGCTTTTTGCTGGAGGTAAATGTGCTCCCTCCGGTTTTGGTTTTGACCGGATCCAGACGCTTGCTACCCATCTGTCCCTCCAGCTGCAGACGAGGCATGCAAGGCACCTTGAGGGTGTTTTTGTTCCTTTGGACATTGAGAGAGGTCACAGTGAGCATTGGGAGCCTGATGGGTGGAGTGGCCATTGGAAGCCTTCCCATGTCAGCCCTCTCTTTAGTCACATCCATGTTGTGGAAGTGGGATCGGCTATTCTTTCTCCCTGGTGGCATTGGCTGTAGGACAATATCACTGGCACTCCGGACACTGAGGATGTCTGTCAGGCTGTTCTCAGAACTGTTCTGACTGGTCTCTTGTGTCCGAGTCCTGGACTTCCCTCTGTCTTTCATGGCTGTGAGAGTCACAGTGGAGGAGCAAACAGCAACAAAAAGCATGTTTGAGAATAAGAATATAGAATAAATTACAATAGATTTTGATCAAAGTTGTTACTATAAATTTGTGTTTTTCCACTTTCAAAGGACATTCCAATTCCTGCCAAAATGTTCATAAATTCATAAAAACGAAAGATTCACAGACTAAGCCCTACCTTCAATTTGGATTTCCAGATAATTTGCACACGTAGGATTTGACTATACAGTTTCAACAATATATTCTTGAAAACAGAAACACAAGACAACAAGACCTAGTCACAAATCACAAAACATAACAGTTTTTCTGACAGTTGTTGGTCAAATAAAGTTGTCATAAGATAAAAGTAATGTATTTGAGATTATTTCATTAAATTATAGGTCCTACCTCAGTTCAGGAAGAGCGTCAATGACCTGTCTATGGAATGTCTTATTTTAACAAAAGAATGCTTCATTATGACATCATGTACATTATGACATAGCAGCCGTCCACATCATAAAAGTTTGAAAACCACTTGAATAGGCATGAAATGTAACATTAAATATAATAGGCCTAATTCAACAATTTAATAAAAATAATAGTTTGACAGTAATTATTCAGTTTACTGGCTTTTATTTTCATTACAGTAGTGGTTTTGAATTTATTAAAATGAGAGTAGGCCTAGTGAGTTTAGTAGAACTCGATCGCTCATTGAACATCTGTGTGGAACGTTCGCAGCTAACGGCACACAGACACCTTTGGAAAAAAAATCACGATTTTAGTTTCATATTCAATTTATCAGCATATATGCACGGCAAATAAATTCCCACTACTCAAATAAATCTGAAAATCGCAATTATCTATTTATTATAGCATCCTCTTAGAACGAGAATCACTGTGGTGTCAATGTTTTTGATTATGTCCAAGTAGGAACATAGCTACAGGTATTTTGACTTCTGTACTATAATAGTAGTAGTTGTGTGTGTTTTCTTGTCGTGCATTCGTTTTGAGTCAACGCTAAACCCACAATATTTTGGTCCCATTCTGTATTAGCGCCGTCAGCCAATGGGGGAAGTGACATGCCTGATGCCTAAATTGATATTGTCGACCAAACACATTTCAATATCACTTTTGAAATACAATAAATAGCCTGTTAATTTTATTATTATCTACAAAACAAGTGAATAAATGATATGTTGTCTTCACGTCTCCAACTCAACCAGAAATAAAAGTTAAAGAATGTAATTTAGCCAGTGTCTTAGATTGAACTATCCAATCAGTAAATATATCCTTTAAATGTTGATATTTGGTTGCGTTGTCAACTAAACACAATTCAATATTACTTTTGTAATACAGTAAATAGCCTGAAGTTAAGGCTATCTTACAAACTAATGTAACAGTATTTATTCAACCTTAAAATAAGTAACAGATACATGGCCACATTTTGAGGTTTCTGTAACTATACATTTATCTGTATGTAACATTAATCATATAATGTGTGCATGTTCAAATGCATACTTTGGGTTGTGGCAGATCTGTGGAGATATTCACAATTGCTGTAGTCTATGTAGAATCTCAAACAGCATTGATCACTTGCACCATGTACTTTTAAGTTGACTGAGAACATACTGTCATTTACAGCAACAACCTGGGGAATAGTTACAGGGGAGAGGAAGGGGATGAATGAGCCAATTGTAAACTGGGGATTATTAGGTGACCATGATGGTTTGAGGGCCAGATTGGGAATTTAGCCAGGACACCAGGGTTAACCCCCCTACAATAAGTGCCATGGGATCTTTAATGACCTCAGAGAGTCAGGACACCTGTTTAACGTCCCATCTGAAAGACAGCACCCTACACAGGGCAGTGTCCCCAATCACTGCCCTGGGGTATTGGGATATTTTTTAGACCAGAGGAGAGAGTGCCTCCTACTGGCACTCCAACACCACTTCCAGCAGCATCTGGTCTCCCATCCAGGGACTGACCAGGACCAACCCTGCTTAGCTTCAGAAGCAAGCCAGCAGTGGTATGCAGGATGGTATGCTGCTGGCGATAAAGCACAGTGTGGTTTGGTCACCAGGGTTGTGGGTGCGATTCCCATGGGTGACAAGTGTGACTAAATGACTAAAATGTAAATAACCAGTGGTGGAAAAGGTACTCATTTGTCATACTTTCTTTTTGTACAATATATTTATTGGCATTTCTTTTTTTTTAACAATTTAACAATTGTGGAAGGACCACCAGAGGGCAGGCTGGGCTCACGGATAGTAGCCCAACAAGGCATGCGAGACAAGGTAACCAGAGGCAATTAAGCACAGCTGACGGTACTAATGACATATTCTCTTTCCCCTATAAGAGAGAGGGGGGAACAAGCAGGAGAGGGGGAAGATAAATGATATCTGTAGAATGGTTACAAAGCGAGGGGAGCTATCCAAGAACAGCCATTAAGACGGTGACACATCTGTGATTGTTGTTATAGTTTAAAGATAATCGTATTGTGTTCCTGTGTCATCTAAAGAAGAAGATGTATGTTGTTCCTTGGGAGATTCTCATTGATTGTGTTGGAGTGTCAGAAATCTCTCAATAGAGAACTGTGTTCAATCAAGAAAACCTACTCCTGCCTCGTTTATTCCACCTTTCCGCTTTAGAGTGACACCAAATGACTTGATCCGCTCACACAATCATCAAAATATGACACAGATAATGCCCCGTTATTCCTTCCACCTACACAAAACACCATGCTACATTGGTGCACATCGTGCAAAACCCTTCCCTCCCCAACACAGGAACACCCCCCTCCCTTCCCTCTACCGGTATTAGCTTCACTGATTAACAACAAAAATAAACAGAAATACCTTCACATTCCATGCTAGAAAATAAATTATTCATCACAAAAACAAATAATAATAGATTAATGAAGAAAGTAGTAATGAGGCAGCTAAGGTGACGTCTCTAGAAACTGCTGAAAGTCCCCCCAGACATCAGTAAATTCAAAGGGTTTATTACGTAAATTGTATGTTATTCTTTCAGGTGGAATATAGGAAGTTCTTTTAGCCACATCTGCTTGCTTGGCGGAGTGTCACTCTTCCATATAGTAGCTGTGCATTTATTGGCTGCAATGACTGACAATTTAATGAATCTGGTTTTGCTTCAAATATTAACTGGTAAAACAGAATCATCTCCAAGAAGAATAAGGGAAGGATCTAGTGGTACCGTCATATTAGTGACCTGTGATAAGATCTGAATAATGTCTTTCCAATAATTGCTTACTTCAAGGCAGGACAAAAACATATGCATAAGTGTGCCCAATCCCATTTTACACCTTGGGCAAAATGTTGAATATTTAGAATTGATCTTGTACAGTCTCTCTGGTGTAAAGTAGAACCTATGTAAAATATTGAATTGCATCAACTTGTGCCTTGTGTTAAATGAAAGATGCTGAGCATCTAAAAAGAGCTTTCCCCATTTCTCATCCTCAAAAATGAGACCAAGGTCATCATGCCACTTCATGCAAGCTTTCCGAGGTTCATCATTCCCCAACAGAGCTTGAAGCCTAGAGTACATGTAGTAAATGAAGCCTTTTACCCCCTTCCTCTCCAGCCACAGTTGATCAGTTTTAGGTTTACTCATGGGCTGAATCCTACCTCCCTCCTGAGTGGCAATATAATGTCTAACCTGTAAGTACTTGAAGAAAAGAGTTTGAGGTAACTGAACATGAGATGCCAGTTGTTGAAAGGATAGTAGTTCACCTTCTCTATAGAGATTACCAAATGTTTTAATTTCTTTGTTGAACAAAGAAAATGTAATACAATCTCTCAGGGCTTTGGGTAAGATGGGGTTATTATAGAAAGGTGTTTGTTCATATATAGATCTAAGCCCTTCTGTTTGTTTACAGACTTCAATCCATATATTTAAAGTGTATTTAATGAAAGGGTTGTTTATGAGATCTAGCAAAGCTTTAGGTGGGCTAATATAAGGTATAGATGCCAATGTAACAGGGGTCAGACACTCCTCCTGTATTTGTCTCCAAGAGGGTGAACTTGTTGTATCTTGCCACAGCCTTTAACTGAGATGCCCAGTAATACAACTGGAAGTCAGGTAGAGTGAGTCCTCTTGAGTATGGTTAGCATAAAGTTGTGAGTTTCACTCTGGGGGGTTTCCTTTTCCACAGAAATGAAGAAATCTTCCTATTAAGTTGTTTGAAAAAAACTTGGGAATAGGAAAGGGCAAGGTTTGAAAAGGGTACAAGAATTTTGGTAATATATTTATCTTTACACAATTGATTCGCCCAATAAGAGTAATTGGTAAATCCCGCCATCTATCCAATTCTTCCCCAACCTTTTTGAGAATTGGAGTATAGTTCACTTGATATGTCTTAATCATTTCAGAAGGAATTTGCAATCCAAGATATATCATTTTCTGTGGTTTCCAAGAAAACGGTTGGTCTAAGATTGGGTTCTGCATAGCTGCCCTGTTAAAAGGCATAATTATACTCTTCGATAGGTTTATTTTATATCCTGAAAAGGTCCCATATTCTTTCAGGATGTCAACTAATGTTCGGAGTGAAATTTCTGGTTTAGTGAAGTAAAGCAAAATGTCATCGGCATATAGCGAGACCAGATGTTCACACCCACCTATACGAACACCATGGATGGATGGATGAGATCTAAAAGCTTCTGCCAGTGGCTCTATAGCCAAAGAAAAAAGGAGCGGACTAGCTGGACAACCCTGTCTTGTGCCACGTGATAGGAAGAACTGTGAGGAAATGTTTCCATTAGTCAGGATCTGAGCTACCGGACATTTGTTCAGTAATCTAATCAGACCTACATACTTAGGTCCAATAGTCATCCTCTGTAAAACTTCAAACAGGTAGTTCCATTCTATGCGGTCAATAGCTTTTTCCGCATCTAATGAAGCCGCCACATAGATTCTTGGTCATTCTCTACATAATGCATAATATTAAATAATCTTCTGATATTATCAGGAGATGAGCGGTTTCTTACAAAGCCTGTTTGGTCCATATCAACCAAGTCCGGTAGAACCTTATCCAGTCTAAGAGCAATGAGTTTCGCAAGAATCTTATATGAAGTGTTCATTAGAGATATTGGTCGACCCACAAAGCATAGGATCTTTCCCAGGTTTTAACAAAACTGTGATCAGTGCCTGTTCAAGTAGAGCACACGTAGAGCACACGTAGAGCAGTGAGCACACGTAGAGCAACATAGGACAAGCAAGACATAGCATACAGCAACATAGAACAAAAAGCAGCAAGACAAAATTCATAAAAGCAACAAAGTGTTTCCACACCTCACAAGCTACAGACAACATGGAAAGCGGCAATACACAGCTAGGGATTATGTTCACAAATCTGATTGACCTTTAGCCATGTCTTCATGCATTTTGTGAAAGTGTGTTACGTGTGTCTGATGGCAGTGTATTCCAGACATGGGAAGCTCTCACAGAGAAAGCAGATTTACTAAAGGTGCTTTTCCTTAATTAACTTGTTATGGCTGCAGGGGCAGTATTGAGTAGCTTGGATGAAAGGTGCACAGAAGTGCCAAGAGTAAACGGCCTGCTCCTCAGTCATAGTTGCTAATATATGCATATTATTATTAGTATTGGATAGAAAACACTCTGAAGTTTCTAAAACTGTTTGAATTATGTCTGTGAGTATAACAGAACTCGTATGGCAGGCAAAAACCTGAGAAGTTCCACTTCCTGTTTGGAATTTTTCTGAGGGGGGCAGATTTTCAACCAAGCTCTCATTGAAATTACAGCGAGATATGGATGAGTTTTCACTTCCTACATCTTCCACTAGATGTCAACAGTCAATAGAACTTTGTCTGATGACTCTAATGTGAAGGGGGGCCGAAGGAGACAGGAATTAGTCACCACTGCCACGAGCTGACCATGCTTTGACCACGTGCGTTCACGTGATAGGCAGCTCTGTTCCATGCTCAACTGAAGTCGATGTAGTTCTCCGGTTGGAACGTTATTCAAGATGTATGTTAACAACATTCTAAAGATTGATTCAGTACGTCGTTTGACATGTTTTTACTGACTGTTATGGAACTTTTGGACATTTCGTCACGTTATAGTGGACGCGCTTTGTGACTTTGGAATTGTTTTCCAAACGCGCTAACCAAAGTAGCTAATTGGACATAAATAACGGACATTATCGAACAAATCAAGCATTTATTGTGGACCTGGGATTCCTGGGAATGCATTCTGATGAATATCATCAAAGGTAAGGAAACATTTATCATGTATTTTCTGGTTTCTGTTGACTCCAACATGGCGGCTAATTTGGCTATTGTTCTGAGCGCCGTCTCAGATTATTGCATGGTGTGTTTTTTCCGTAAAGTTTTTTTGAAATCTGACACAGTGGTTGCATTAAGGAGAGGTATATATATAATTCCATGTGTATAACTTGTATTATCATCTATATTTATGATGAGTATTTCTGTTGAAACGATGTGGCTATGCAAAATCACTTGATGTTTTTGGTGGAACTAGTGAATGTAAGGCGCCAATGTAAACTCAGATTTTTTTATATAAATATGAACTTTATCAAACAAAACATGCATGTATTGTGTAACATGAAGTCCTATGAGTGTCATCTGATGAAGATCATCAAAGGTTAGTGATTAATTTTATCTCTTTCTGCTTTTTGTGAAAGCTATCTTTCGCTGGAAAAATGGCTGTGCTTATTGTGGTTTGGTGGTGACCTAACATAATCGTTTGTAGTGCTTTCGCTGAAAAGCATATTTGAAATCGGACACTTTGGTGGGATTAACAACAAGATTACATTTAAAATGATATAAAACACATGTATGCTTGAGGAATTCTAATTATGAGATTTCTGCTTTTTGAATTTGGCGCCCTGCACTTTCACTGGCTGTTGTCATATCGATCCTGTTAGCGGGATTGCAGCCATATGAACTATACAGTCACCTCTCATAGCAGACCTTGTGGATCTGCTGCCATATGTTTGGGTTTTCTGTTTAACAAAAATACTGAGTGGAGGGGGAGCCAGGCCATTTAGGATCTTGAATACAAGACATGCGTCGGTGTATTGCACAAGATTTTCCCAACTCAGGAGCTCATGCTTTCTGAGGATGTAACAGTGATGATGGCTATTGGGCTTCCTATCACTCCCTTTGAGAGCCTGTTTGTAGACAGACTGAATTGGTTTTAAGTACATTGACTGTTCCTTGTAGCATGAAAATATTGTTAGTCAAGTAACAAAATACAATTTGATTACAACAATAATGACCGGACTATTTAGCCCCACTTGTGCTTGTTTCAACAACAAAAACCTTGGGTGCGTTCATAATCACCAACAGAGCCTACCCGCACGCCCAAATGTCAACCAATCGGCATTCCCCAATGCGCCCTGAAACCTGTGCCGCGCGGCGACAAAAGCGATGACCACAAACGCACCCCAGCAGGTCAGGAAAAAAGACATCAAGCTATGATGTATACATGAAAACCTTTGACAGACGATAACAATCATCTCTCAAATATAAAATATACACACACACACAAGTATACAGAAAAAATGTAACTATCTGGCATAGTGTGGACTTATAGTAGCTATAGCTACACCCTTGTAAACTTAGCGAGCTGGCTAAATAGCACAGCCAACATTAGCTATGATCCAACTTTACCTCGCTAGTCATTATTACGCTAGCCATCTAGCCAGCCAGTCGATCATATGAGTAATTTCGTTGTTTCCTCATGTGCTAACAGTTCACTATCCACTGTATCCAAGTTCAAAAGACAGTTCCTCGGGGTGTAGCAGACGTGAACAAGTCAGGAAGTTCTTTCCTCATGTATGTTTCAGCCATCTTCACAGAGTCAAATGTGCGCTCACCATTCTTGGTTTCGATCCACAAAGTCGCTGGGTAGCGCAGGCCGAATGCTAAGCCAGCCTGACGCAGAAGTCTCTTCAGTGGGGAGATAGCCATCCTCCTCTTGTGTAGTGTGGGAGAAAGATCCGGAAAGATCATGATTCTGGCATCTCCATACTTGAGCTCTCCCTTTGCTCGGGCAGCAGAGAGGATGAGAACAGTGTCCTGGGGTGTCCTCCGTAGGGTGCGATGGGCCCTCTCGATCTCCAGTGGGTGCGCGGGAGGGGGTAGATCCAGAATTTTGGGAATCCATTCCTTTAGAAAGGAGATCGCATCTCTTTTCTAAAGGAATTCGAGCGCCTTTGGAAATTCGAGCGCCTTTGGAAATTTTTGTAATAATCAAATTTCTCCTCGAGTTTAGAGATGGTGTCTTCCAACTTCTTGTATTTTTGGTCCACTTCCTCGCGGACGTCCAGGACGGCAGCCTGGTGGTCAGCATAGACTTTTTCTAACTTTGTCACTCGTCCCTTTGTGACTTTCTGGTCTTCGTGGAGTTTATCGATCAGTACATCAATTTTGCTGAGGTGTTCAGCAAGTGTCTCTTGGATTTTTGTTATACCCTTGTCCATCTCCATTCTGAACCATGCTGGTGCTTCTTCCGAGCTAGTGTAACAGGGTTATATTGGTGATTCCCCTTGCCACTTTATTGTTAAGCCAATGGATTTTTGGTTTTAGTTTTGTCTTGCCTTCACCTACTCAACATGGCATCTTATTGGCTGGTTTGCGTAGCTTGCTTACGAGGGAGGATGTTTCAGTTAGAATAGCTCCAGTGAACAAGCACCAAACCAGCGGTAAGTTGTTGGTTGCAAAGCACTGTACGTCAAGAGTGATTTTTATACTCCCAAGTGATGATTTAAATGTACAATTTATATCAAATTGTTTGCAAATGTTGTTAGAACACCACACATAAGATGTAGCATTTTTTGGTGCATATTTGTTGTGCATTTTGTTGTAGAGAATTCCAGCTAATACTAGCTAGCAACTTACTGTGTCTGGTGGGGGGGTTCGTATATATTGTACAGTGCGTGAGTGCAGAGTTGGATGTTGAGACGTGCATTGCAAGACGTGCAATTTTGTGCTGTTTCTATCAGAATAAATCTCCATGACTGGTGCTACAAGTTGGAGTTCGTGTCGGTGATTAATTGTACACAACGCAAGAAGAGTACTGTTACACTAGCATCCGCTGAAGCCGAAGAAGGGCTGTCAGAGAGGGGCATTTTTCCATGCCTTGTCTGAGGCTTTGACATATTAAGCATCTTTTGCTTTGGCGATACAATAGATGTTTTAACTTTCAACTCACTATTGACGAACAGGTAAACCGTGTCAAAATGCCTTAAAATTGTTTGAAAGTTCGAGGACGCTACGCAGACGCGTCTTGTTAGAGCTTCGCCATTGCCAGAAGCCTCAATTGTCATACTTGAGTAAAAGTAAAGTTACCTTAGTAGAAAATTACTCAAGTAAAAGTGAAAGTGAGCCAATAAAATAGTACTTGAGTAAAAGTCTAAAAGTATTTGGTTTGAAATATACTTAAGTATCAAAAGTAAATGTAGTTGCTAAAATATACTTAAGTATCAAAAGTTAAAGTAAAAGTATGAAGTAAAATATGTCAAAAACATAAATAGTAAAGTACAGATACAGTACTTTAAAGTATTTTTACTTAAATACTTTAAATCAAAATAAAGTCACACACTCCATATATGAACTCCCAGTAATTTATTGGGTATTTACCAACGTTTCAGCATCACTGCCTTCTTCAGGGTAATGTCATGAATACTTGAACCAGGTTATGTAGACAAACAGTGCAATTAGTGCAACCAATAACAATAGTGAGAGGTGTGTCATAATGATTATTAAGTTAATTAGAATGAATTAGTGAAACTGCAAAAAAAAACGATTGTTTATGGCATATTAAATATATTAGGCTATTGTTATCATATAGAAACATAATTGAATATAGTACATCAAATTAGCATCCACATACATTATTGTTTAATTCAATTTCACATATTTAATTGTTTCAGATTTAATTTCATATTTGTTAAATGTAATCATTTGGTTCAACCTTAATGTATAATGAGCATCATCAACAGAGGGAACATATTAGGTGTATGCTAATAAGCTGTAGAAAGAATATATACATTTATAAGACTTGTTCATAAAAGAAAGAATTGTTCATAAGAAGGGCCTGAGATCAAAGTCAATATTCAGACCACTAGGGGTCAATGTTTTTAGACAGGATATCCAGTAAGCCTCCCTTTGTAGTCTTTTCCACATGAACAGGTGATGAGATAGATTACTCCCATGGTCTTGCATGAGATGATACCCCTAACAGGGATTTTTTGACCTGTATGTGGGTGTCTGAAGAAGGATGTTTTTATAGTGCTATTGCGCATGAGCCACATTTGTAGTTCCCATTTGGGGTAGGTGTCAAGAGTGTCTGAGTGAGCTCAGGGGGCAGGTCAGATCTCACCAAGCTATCTCCAATATTGCGACCACGCTTATAGACCACCAGTGGAGGCTCCTTGAAGAGGTGGGCAATTTTTTTGTTGTTGTCTGATTGCAGAATATGCCGGTCCTTTTTCAGGATTGCTTTCATTTTCTCTGAACCCTTGGTGTACTTAGTGCAAAAGATGGTTGCGTTGTTTTTCTTCTTTGGTTGAGTTTTAAGTAATTCCTCTCTTGGTTTTTGAGATATTTTCATCATTGCAGCATCAAGAGTTTTGTAATATCTAACAATTCCACAACAGCCATTCCACAACAACTACCTAATACACACAAATCAAGTAAAGGGATGGAATAGAATATATACATATAAATATATGGATGAGTAATGACCGAGCGGCATAGGCAAGATTCCATATATGGTATAACATACCGTACATAAATACACATGGTTAGCAGATGTTATTGCGATTGTGGCGAACGTTTGTGCATCTTGATCTGACAGTTCAGCAGTATCTAACAGGTAAATCTAACACTTCCACAACAATAGCTAATACACACAATGTAGTAAAGGAATGAGATAAGAATATATTCATATACAAATATGGATGAGAAGTATCAGATAGTGTAGAATTGATCATATAGGATACAGTAGCAGTATATACATATGAGATGAGTAATGTGAGATATGTAAACATTCTTAAAGTGGCATTATTAAAGTAACTAGTGTTCCTTTTATTAAAGTCTCTAATGATTTCAAGACTGTATTTAGGCTGTTGCGCCTTCTTCACCACACTGTCTGTGTGGGTCGACCATTTTAGTTTATCGGTGACATGTACATTGAGGAACTTGAACAGGGAGTACAGGAGGGGGCTGAGAACGGGGGCGACCCGTCAGGAAGTCCAGAACCCAATTGCACAGGGTGGGGTCGAGACCCAGGGCCTCAAATTTAGTGTTGAGCTTGGAGGGTACTATGGTGTTGAATGCTGAGCTGTAGTCAATGAACAGCATTCTTACATAGGTATCCCTCTTGTTCAGATGAGATAGGGTAGTGTGCAGTGTGATGGCGATTGGGATTTTTTGTGATTGTCAACATCCATATGCGCATAGAAAGGAGAGGGTTTTTTATGCTGTGTGTCACCAACTGCTACTAACAAAGCAAGCAAGGAGAAGCAAGAAGGGACCCTAAACGTGGTTTTAATTTCACTCCCTGCAGTTCTTGAAAATCACTGAATTCAACCCTCTGTAAATCATGTGACAACCGGAAGTGCCTTACATTGGGGTCATAGGGGCTGTTTCGAAGGGTTAAAAAGGTCACATCTTTCTAAAATTTCATATGTGTGATTAGGCAACCCTCATGAACCGGTACATATTAGAAAACCAGGTTTTTATGTGTTATTTTTTGCCCTTTTTAGAACGCTTACAAATTCTCTCTAACTAAGGGTATTTGTAAATTTCTAGTCTTTCAAGCTATTGAGGGGATTTGTCTGGGGGGTCACAGCTTAAACATGTCTATGGCGATGAGGGGAGATGCATCTGTGAGTCTCGAGCTAATCGGACCATGGATTTATGAAGGCTTGTCCTGGACACTTGTACTTTGTACTTTGAAGAATCTCAAATATAAAAAATATTTTGATTTGTTTAACACTTTTTTGGTTAGAACATGATTTCATATGTGTTATTCTCAGTTTTGATGGTTTCACTATTCTACAATGTAGAAAATAGTAACAAATTATGAAAAACCCTTGAATGAGTTGGTGTGTCCAAACTTTTGACTGGTACTGTATATTAGAGTTGGCCTTAGGCACTTATAAAGTCACAGATCTAGGATCAGTTGATCTCCACATAATGTTAACATCAGCCACTAATATCTTACATCAGTATTGTCTATAGCAGTTTCTTCATTAAGACTTATATTTGGCCTTAATATATATGACTTGGTGGGGGGAGAGCAGAGAGGGGGATGGGAGCAGAGAAGGGGATGGGAGGCTGCTCAATGATTGGCTGTAGTGTAGGGTGTGTCATACAATGTGTCAAAATTCCAACTGCTAGCTCAAATTCTCACTCAACTGTACTACTAATATGGAAATGTTCCACCGACTCTTGTAGACTACTATGCACTGAAAAACAGTTAAAGTTACAAATCAAAGCTTAACATTAAAATATGTGATTTCAAATGATTAAGTTAAATTCAGATAGGCCTGTTATGTGCTCTCTAACACCAACATAAAATGTGTTGTTGTTGCTGTAGAACTTTTCACAGATCTAGGAGCAGTTGACCTCCACATAATGTGAACATTAGCCACTGATATCTGACATCAGTATAGTTTATAAAAGTGTATCTGTCTGTCTGTGTCTTTCAGTTTCTGTTTAGACTACATCAAAGATAGAGAAGCTGTGCAGTCACACCATGTTCAATCATGTTACCTAATTAGCTAGCTAGCTAGCTGACAATCTGGTTGACCTGTAGCATATAAACATTTGTTGGCACAGAAGGAAAGGGGATATAAAAAATGATTGCTCAAATTCCCCCCGCCACTATCTGACTGGGTTAATAACTTAATATTAAGTTAATATGGACCATTGTCTTAGACTTGACATCTTGGACCGGGATTCAAACACAGGGACTCTTATTTCAGCCATAGGGACTTGTAACTCGACTCGACTCAAACATGGGTGACTTTGACTCAACTCAGTTAGCCATAGGGTCTTGTGAATTGACTCGGACTTATGCTTTAGTAAGGGTAGCTTGGATACACTTTTCTGCTGCTCCCTCAAAAGCATTAGGCAGACATTTTGATTATACCTCCCAACTCAACTCCCTGTTGGGGTGAGTCTATCTACAAATAAATGCAGCAAGAGGATTACAACAGCTAACACAGGGAGCTGAAATCCTGGGGTCCGCCTTATATGTTCCCTCAGTTCTACCCCATTTTGAAAAGGTGCTTTTCATCCATGACCAGGCCATGTTTTGGCAGTTTTGCTTCACTAGGCAAGACAATTGCAGACATTCTCCAATCCGGCAAAGAAATGGGCCTATAGTGTACAGTGTCGGCCTATAATGTCATTTTATAACTAGGCCTACCATAAGATAGCCTCCCATTTGTAAAACATGCAGTTGCGTTTGCTTTATTAACCTAGTCCCGATTCCTGACAAAAGCTTATAGGGACTTGTCCTTTAAGATATGAACATCAGTTACCCAAGTTTATTATGAGTTTTCTTGAGGCTTTTTGCAAAGAGATCAATGCTGATGTAAAGGCCTACGTCTTCACAGCAGTACAAACCTGAAATCACTTATTATCAGTACATTGTATTCCACCTTGTGAAACCAGGGGTATAGTGGAGGGTAAATGCAAATAAGATTAAAAAATGGCCTGTTATGAGAGAGAAACAGAAATTGTGAGAGTAGCTGAGTGCCAAAAGTAAGAGATGGCTTTTAATATCACTAGGCTGTTTGGTCTGTGTGCAGGTAGTGAACCTGATTGCTGAGGGGTTAGGTTGCTAGTTAGAATCTTAACCTGCCATTAGCTACTTCTGTGTCAGCAAGTCTACAGACCATTCAAGTAACTGCACTTAACACCTCACTGATACTGATTGTGTAAGCTACAAACCCAAATTGTCTAAGGAAATGTAGGTGACAGTAATAATATTGCACACATATTCAGCAATCTGGGCTGATGGAATCATTGTCTACTCTCCATAATTTCTGCTGGAGAAGCTGTCCCTCCCACACTGCAGAGTGCACAAAAGTACCAACCACCAAAAATGTCACAGGTCAACACAGTTCCCCCCCATGCTGCAGTGACAAATCTCTCCCCAGGGTTGCCATGTACATTGTGTTGTCTTTTATCGAGGTACTTTTAAAACTTTGCTGCAGGTTAAAAGTGTTGGTCGCCTGGTGCAAGTATTTATACTACTTCTATATTGCAGCGTTACCAACATGGTATTTTTAAAAACCCATTAATTTCCCTGCAATCTGCTGACATTGTAACAGTTTTTATTCTTTGAAGGCGGGTTTTTACTGGATTTACTAGAAATTTGAAATTGATCTGGCAAGCCTGTCTCTGCCTGAGCATGATCACAACAAAAGTAGCTGTGCAGCAAGTTTTTTAAGGAAGAGGGGGATGGTTGCAGACGTTCGCATTCATGTAAGAAGGTAAGCTATTAACTAAACTGTTAACCAATATTTTAACTAAAATGGTATGTGGTGTATTGGCAAGCAATGCATGTTCCCATTGTCTTTATTTGTAATTTCTGTTAGCTCATGTATGTCTTTCGGCTGAATCCAACATGCATTGACAATGCCCGAAAGCCATATTGTGTCAGATATACTGCGTCATGAGTTGGAAATTGGTGGGCTCATCCAAACAATTCATTAATGTGCAATTGTTACTTTGCATGTTTTTACCTTATACTTATTTACTGCTTGCTAATGATTAGCGTGCTAGCCAATGATTAGCGTGCTAGCTAGCGGTTAGCGTGCTAGTTTAGCATAATTGGTAAAAATGTCTTGTGGTTAACCCAATGTTACATGCATTGGAAAATAATATTGCTAGTGTAACTTGAATTGGTTTACAAGCTAGCTAGAAAAGCCAGTTCATTTTCATCTGTTTTGTCAAGTCATAAGCATGCAAGCGTGCTGAAATATTAAAATAAATCCCCTCATTTAAGTTTTGGCGTTTTTTTTAATCGCCATTACCGAAAGAGAAATAAGTTGCTAGTTATTTTGTCTTTGCATTTAAAAGAGTGAAACACCACAACAGGAATAAAGATTGTGGAAAGTGTCAAATTTGGTAGGACTGTGCCAATTCACATGCCTTGCTTTAGCCTTATCACTCATACTGTTTCTTGTTTAGTTCATCCATAAAAGCAGATCAGCTTTAGTTGCATCCAGGAACTTGCATAATGTGCTTATGTTATGCTTATACTTGCTTTTTTACTTTGAAAGTCGTCTTAAAAAAGGAAATTGTAATAGATGTTTGTAGGACCTCTATCAGTCAATGATAACAGTCATTGGTGTCCACCAGCCAATCCCCTTTGTTGTGTGCTGAGCAATCTTGTCATTCTTTTAAGTCTCAACCATTCTTTTAGAAACTTGTCTTCCTTTACAAAGGCACTGCAGAGGCTAAGAAGATGCATGGAAACTCTAAAAGAAACATAATTCAACATGTAGGCCAGATTTGAAAAGGAAATAATAAATCCCGAAGCTCAGGTTTGTCAGTTGTTTAGAATGAGGATACTGGGGATGGTTGAATCATATTCAATTGCCTAATTTGCACATGACCAATTTCATTTTATTGTATCCTTAGATGTCAGACACCGAGGCTGCCTGCACCGCCGTTGATCAGAACAGACAGCGTATACGTAAGTTAGTGTCATTCAACACCAGCACATACTGTAAGTTCATGTGAATCAGCTTTGTAAATCAAAGACAGGCAAGTCTGCACTTTCATCCCATATTCATTGTATTATAACCTAATGTAGAGGAGCACAGAGCCATAACTAATCAAAATGTGCCCGTGTCCAAATACTTTGTTATCTGTCTAGTTATCCAATATACTTTTTTTCTGCAATAGAGTTGACCAAAGCTATGCTTGGATACAGGACTGATGACTCAATAACCAGTATTGACAACAGTGAAGATGGTTATGTCCCAGGGCCATCAGGATCTTCAGAGGAAGGCAATTTCTATGAAGAAAATCTGACCGGTGTACCTATACCTTACATACACATGGACCTATTCTTAATTACAATGTCCTTATCGACATGTTTTCCACTGATGTTTTCCAGGAGAGATGTCAGTGATTCGGGCCAAAAAGCCAATGACCAAGGGAAAGCTGGGGCTAAAGAGAGGCTCACACGGTAAGCATGTTTCCTGCTGCCTTCAGTCAGTGCATTTTCACTCTGTAGTGTCAACTAGATTCCATACAGATTGAGTCTGCCTTGATGTCAGCATTGCACATTCTCCTCTCACATCCTTATCTCTGTAGTTATTTCGTTGGGATTGTTAGTTTAATCTCAACACACTCTCTGCAGATACAGCTGTAACCTTGTAGAGTTAATACAGAGAGATGTTCAAGTACTGTATTGTAGTCATCCTTTATTTAATGTAGTCATTCATAATGCCATCTCTTTCCAAAGGTGCCAAAGGAACAAAAAGGTATTGGTCGACAATAGAGGTGGATGCAGTTGAAGATTCCTTGATGAATTTTATCAAAATGGGAAAAATGCCTGGAAAACAAGACTGAGAAATGCATTGCTGCTTCTCCCCAAGCGCTAGTAAACAGGTACTGGAGAGCAGTAAAGTTCTATGTACACAACATAATAGTCGCAGATCGGGGAAATAAGTGTATGAGATGCTTCTGGCTATCTTGGTGTACTTCTGAGGATTTAATGGGACTTACTTGACTTAAGCTCATAGGCAGATGACGAATGTTCTCTATCTCACTGTTCGGGGGGAGTTTTTCCGGGTGGGTGGTTCACTTTTGGAGTGACTAAGGTCTCAAGAATACAAAGCCTGCTGACTTTGAATGTTACAGGGGGAAAAAATACAATTCTAAACTATTAATCTGTTACTTGGATATATTGAATCCATTACTGAAATGGTTGTTCCAGTTTAAATACTTTACAGAAGAACTACACTACAGCCGTTGAATTGCCATCCGTGTTGTAGCATTCTACATGAATATTTTCAGCCATAAAATAGAATGAATGCGTCAAATATCGAGAATTTAAACTTGTTAATTATTTTACGCTTCCATTAGGTACAACGTAGGCAGTTGCATAGCTTTTATAGATTTCATAGGAGGCATTCTCTCAATGGCTGATGGCAATGCATTGCAATGCATTGTGTGGCTGCTGCCAACATACATACTCAATCTCTAGCCACTAATAGTTAATAATACAATGTAATAAATGTATCACTAGTCACTTAAACAATGCCACTTTATATAATGTTTACATTACTCATCTCATATGTATATACTGTACTCTATACCATCTACTGCATCTTGCCTATGCTGTTCGGCCATCGCTCATCCTTATATTTATATGTACATATTCTTAATTATTCCTTTACACTTGTGTGTATAAGGTAGTTGTCGTGAAATTGTTAGATTACTTGTTAGATATTACTGCACGGTCGGTACAATGTGTTCAAACTCCTTTCGTTACAGACCTTTAGTGCCCCCCTGTGGAATATCACGTGTTGTTACATGGGGATCAACATTTTGTTTTTGAGGGCAGCAAAGAAAAAACATGGATAATGTTAGAATAAAATCATGCCGAGGAAACCTATTGGTCAGAGAAGGTTGTTCAGCGTTCTCGCATTTCATAAACGCTGTGTTTGGATAGATCCTCATTTCCACTGCTGTAGTACAAATAGTTCCACCTGACAATTTGTAAGTGTTGCTACACATTGAAAATGTGAAGAATTATGGCACCAAGGTGTGAGTCAGATGTGCCTCCTTTGGATTAATACAAATTTCAATCGGACCTTCACGTATATTAGTCCGGTCAGCACTTACCTCCTCCTTGGTCAACAAATCCAATGAAGAAATAAACATTCTACATTAAAGGGTACACTTCATAGCTCACAAGAAACCAACAACACACACCACAGATCATTTTCAACTGCATTAAAACTTTATAGAAACAGAATTCTTTGGAACATGCTGAGGATAAATTAACATTTGCCTAACTAGAATAACATGTGGATTAATATTAATCTCTAGTTGATACTGAGGGACATATTCTATCATCACTCTAGCGTACTAGATACTCGGGATTCTCCCAAGGGGTTGAAGCAGTCCATCTTCAGGAAGAGAACACTCTTCGAGAAGCTACACACCCCAGGGATGAAAGTACTTTGACAGCTTCTGTTGGATCTCATAGGAAAAGTCTGTTCCAACAGTACTTATGACAGTAGCTGCTGCTTATGCACAACAGCCTGGATCGGTGGGCGCTGAATCATTTCTGTCACCTGCCCTTTGTGGTTTGGGGTTGAAAGGGCAGTGGAGTTACTAGGATGGCAGGCAAAGCAGACGCTGGGATGATGCTGGCTGATCCTCTCTGGTCCATGGTAGGCCATGAGGTCTCAATAGGGCTCCCGATTGGCGCAGCCGTCTAAGGCACTGGTCCCATAGGGCGGCGCACAATTGGTCCAGTGCCGTCCGGGTTAGGGTTTGGCCGGGGTAGGCCGTCATTGTAAATAAGAATTTGTTCTTAACTAACTTGCCTATTTAAATAAAGGTAATAAAATGAAGGTGTGTGTGTGTGTGCGCGACCCCCCTACAACTTGCTTTGCTCCATCTCTTCAGAAAGAGGCTCTTCATCCACCTCCAAGATCGAGGGCAGTGATGGAGAGACACACACATGGAAGAAAGGCCCAGACTTAAAGTTAACATCCCAGTGAATGGGCTTCACTCTCTTCCTGCGCCCTCGTTGGCTATTCTTCCATTCCCGCTTGGCCTTGGCACGGGAGCCGGGCATGTGCCACCGCTTGATAGGAGGCTTTTCCGCCAAGGGGGTCAAGAGGATTTCAAAGGGGCACTTCTCGCCCGCCTGCATGGCTCTCCTACTGGTCAGTAAAGCGGTGTGGTCGGTGCGACCTGTGTGGCTGGGCGTAGGTCTGGGCAGGGGGTGACAGCCATCATCTCCACCTACGTTAGCTGGGTGGCAGATTAAAGGTGGACCACAGAGGAATATCCTCTCAGTGCTACTGAAGGACAGGGGCTCAGAGGGTAATATGATTTGTTTGTCACCCAGTTGTTTTTGTAGCTGCTGGTCCAGCATAGCAGACCGGATCTGTAAGAGCTGGATCCTCTTCGACACACGCCGTGATCTGGCGTTGGCAGGCCGGGCTGGCACTGGGTAGGCAGGTGGGGCAGGCACTCGGCTGGAAGGAACCGGAGAAGCAGATGGAGTAGGCACCAGAAGGTCAGGCACATGGCTGACCATTGGGGTAGGCAATGGGATGGCCATCTGGGCAGGTGAGGCTGACACTGCAATGGTTGGCAGTACAGGGGGAAAATTGGTGCTCTCCCTCCTACCCATGGAGTTTATAAGCTCTAAGGTCTGGTTAGGGAACCTCAGAGTGCTGCCGTCAGTATGTCTTGTTATCCTAGCTATCCCGGTCTTGGGTCGTGCCAGGCTTCTGCTGGCCTGGACCTCCGGCTGGAGGACATCCACAGGAGAACATGGCGGCTGCAAGAGGCTGCCGTCGGACAGAGACCGTCTGGCCTGAGCAGGAGGAGAGCGGTGACTTTGGTCCTGGATGTTAGACGTCTTGAGAGGATTGGCCTGGATCCTGACCTCAGACTGGCTGCATGGAGTCCCAGATAAAGGAGCTACTGCCTTGGCTGCAGTGGAGCATTCATTGGGCCTCTTAGGGATGCTTCCTGGTGTCTGTGGTCCGCTGGATTTCATCTCTGGCTCCTGCTTTTTGCTGGAGGTAAATGTGCTCCCTCCGGTTTTGGTTAAGACCGGACCCAGACGCTTGCTACCCATCTGTCCCTCCAGCTGCAGACGAGGCATGCGAGGCACCTTGGGGGTGTTTTTGATCCTTTGGACATTGAGAGAGGTCACAGTGAGCATTGGGAGCCTGATGGGTGGAGTGGCCATTGGAAGCCTTCCCATGTCAGCCCTCTCTTTAGTCACATCCATGTTGTGGAAGTGGGATCGGCTATTCTTTCTCCCTGGTGGCATTGGCTGTAGGACAATATCACTGGCACTCTGGACACTGAGGATGTCTGTCAGGCTGTTCTCAGAACTGTTCTGACTGGTCTCTTGTGTCCGAGTCCTGGACTTTCCTCTGTCTTTCATGGCTGTGAGAGTCACAGTGGAGGAGCAAACAACAACAAAAAGCATGTTTGAGAATAAGAATCTAGAATAAATAGAATTTGATGAAAGTTATTATGAACTAGTGTTCTTCCACTTTCAAAGGACATTCCAATTCCTGCCAAATGTTCATAAAAATTAAAGATTCACAGACTAAGGCCTACCTTCAATTTGGACTTCCAGATAATTTGCACACGTAGGATTTGACTATACAGTTTCAACAATATATTCTTGAAAACAGAAACACAAGACAACAAGACCTAGTCACAAATCACAAAACATAACAGTTTCTGACAGTTGTTGATCAAATTTAAGTTCTCATAAGATAAAAGTAATGCATTTGAGATTATTTCATTAAATTATAGGTCCTACCTCAGTTCAAGAAGAGCGTCAATGACCTGTCAATGGAATGTTTTATTTTAACAAAAGAATGCTTCATTATGACATCATGTACATTATGACATAGCAGCCGTCCGTCCACATCATAAAAGTTTGTCAAATCCACTTGAATAGGCATGAAATGTAACATTAAATATAATAGGACTAATTCAACAATTTAATAAAAATAATAGTTTGACAGTAATTATTCCGTTTACTGGCTTTTATTTTCATTACAGTAGTGGTTTTGAATTTATTAAAATGAGAGTAGGCCTAGTGAGTTTAGTAGAACTCGATCGCTCATTGAACATCTGTGTGGAACGTTCGCAGCTGATGCCACAGACGCCTTTGGGGAAAAAATCACTATTTTAGTTTCATATTCAACTTATCAGCATATATGCACGGCAAATAAATTCTCACTACTCAAATAAATCTGAAAATCGCAATTATCTATTTATTATAGCATCCTAAGTATGAAAAGTAAAAGTATGAATTTAAAATTCCTTAAATTAAGCAAACCGGATAGCCAGGGTCACACAACCGGATAGCTAGGATTATAACTAGGCCTACCATAAGATAGCCTCCCATTTGTAAAACATGCAGTTGCGTTGGCTTTATTAACCTAGTCCTGATTCCTCACAAAAGCTTATAGGGACTTGTCCTTTAAGATATGAACATCAGTTACCCAAGTTTATTATGAGTTTTCTTGAGGCTTTTTGCAAAGAGATCAATGCTGATGTAAAGGCCTACGTCTTCACAGCAGTACAAACCTGAAATCACTTATTATCAGTACATTTTATTCCACCTTGTGAAACCAGGGGTCTAGTGGAGGGTGAATGCAAATAAGATTAAAAAATGGCCTGTTATGAGAGAGAAACAGAGATTGTGAGAGTAGCTGAGTGCCAATAGTAAGAGATGGCTGTTAATATCACTAGGCTGTTTGATCTGTGTGCGGGTAGTGAACCTGATTGCTGAGGGGTTAGGTTGCTAGTTAGAATCTTAACCTGCCATTAGCTACTTTTGTGTCAGCAAGTCTACAGACCATTCAAGTAGCTGCACTTAACACCTCACTGATACTGATTGTGTCAGCTACAAACCCAAATTGTCTAAGGAAATGTAGGTGACATTAATAATATTGCACACATATTCAGAAATCTGGGCTGATGGAATCATTGTCTACTCTCCATAATTTCCGCTGGAGAAGCTGTCCCTCCCCCATTGCAGAGTGCACAAAAGTACCAAACTACCAAAAATGTCACAGGTCAACACAGTTCCCCCTCCCCCATGCTACAGTGACATATCTCTCCCCAGGGTTGCCATGTACATTGTGTTGTCTTTTATTGGGGTACTTTTAAAACTTTGCTGCAGGTAAAAAGTGTTGGTCGCTGGGTGCAAGTATTTATACTACTTCTATATTGCACCGTTATCAACATGGTATTTTTTAAAACCCCATTAATTCCCCTGTAATCTGCTGACATTGTAACAGTTTTTAGTCTTTGAAGGCGGGTTTTTACTGGATTTACTAGAAATTTTAAATTGATCTGGCAAGCCTGTCTCTGCCTGAGCATGATCACAACAAAAGTAGCTGTGCAACAAGTTTAAGGAAGAGGGGGATGGTTGCAGACGTTCGCATTCATGCAAGAAGGCAAGCTATGAACTAAACTGTTAACCAACATTTTAACTAAAATTGTATGTGGTGTATTGGCAAGCAATACATGTTCCCATTGTCTTTATTTGTAATTTCTGTTAGCTCATGTATGTCTTTCGGCTGAATCCAACATGCATTGACAATGCCCGAAAGCCGTATTGTGTCAGATATACTGCATCATGAGATTGAAATTGGTGGGCTCATCCAAACAACTCATTAATGTGCAATTGTTACTTTGCATGTTTTTACCTTATACTTATTTACTGCTTGCTAATGATTAGCGTGCTAGCCAATAATTAGCGTGCTAGCCAATGATTAGCGTGCTAGCTAGCGGTTAGCGTGCTAGTTTAGCATAATTGGTAAAAATGTCTTGTGGTTAACCCAATGTTACATGCATTGGAAAATAATATTGCTAGTGTAACTTGAATTTGTTTACAAGCTAGCTAGAAAAGCCAGTTAATTTTCATCTGTTTTGTCAAGTCATAAGCATGCAAGCGTGCTGAAATATTTAAATAAATCCCCTCATTTAAGTTTTGGCGGGTTTTTTATCGCCATTACCCAAAGAGAAATAAGTTGCTAGTTATTTTGGCTTTGCATTTTAAAGAGTGAAACACCACAACAGGAATAAAGATTGTGGAAAGTGTCAAATTTGGTAGGACTGTGCCAATTCACATGCCTTGCTTTAGCCATATCACTCATACTGTTTCTTGTTTAGTCCATCCATAAAAGCAGATCAGCTTTAGTTGCATCCAGGAACTTGCTTAATGTGCTTATGTTATGCTTATACTTGCTTTTTTACTTTGAAAGTCGTCTTAAAAAAGGAAATTGTAATAGATGTTTGTAGGACCTCTATCAGTCAATGAATAAAGTCATTGGTGTCCACCAGCCCATCCCCTTTGTTGTGTGCTGAGCAATCTTGTCATTCTTTTAGAAACTTGTCTTCCTTTACAAAGGCACTGCAGAGGCTAAGAAGATGCATGGAAACTCTAAAAGAAACATAATTCAACATGTAGGCCAGATTTGAAAAGGAAATAATAAATCCCGAAGCTCAGGTTTGTCAGTTGTTTAGAATGAGGATACTGGGGATGGTTGAATCATATTCAATTGCCTAATTTGCACATGACCAATTTCATTTTATTGTATCCTTAGATGTCAGACACCGAGGCTGCCTGCACCGCCGTTGATCAGAACAGACAGCGTATACGTAAGTTAGTGTCATTCAACACCAGCACATACTGTAAGTTCATGTGAATCAGCTTTGTAAATCAAAGACAGGCAAGTCTGCACTTTCATCCCATATTCATTGTATTATAACCTAATGTAGAGGAGCACAGAGCCATAACTAATCAAAATGTGCCCGTGTCCAAATACTTTGTTATCTGTCTAGTTATCCAATATACTTTTTTTCTGCAATAGAGTTGACCAAAGCTATGCTTGGATACAGGACTGATGACTCAATAACCAGTATTGACAACAGTGAAGATGGTTATGTCCCAGGGCCATCAGGATCTTCAGAGGAAGGCAATTTCTATGAAGAAAATCTGACCGGTGTACCTATACCTTACATACACATGGACCTATTCTTAATTACAATGTCCTTATCGACATGTTTTCCACTGATGTTTTCCAGGAGAGATGTCAGTGATTCGGGCCAAAAAGCCAATGACCAAGGGAAAGCTGGGGCTAAAGAGAGGCTCACACGGTAAGCATGTTTCCTGCTGCCTTCAGTCAGTGCATTTTCACTCTGTAGTGTCAACTAGATTCCATACAGATTGAGTCTGCCTTGATGTCAGCATTGCACATTCTCCTCTCACATCCTTATCTCTGTAGTTATTTCGTTGGGATTGTTAGTTTAATCTCAACACACTCTCTGCAGATACAGCTGTAACCTTGTAGAGTTAATACAGAGAGATGTTCAAGTACTGTATTGTAGTCATCCTTTATTTAATGTAGTCATTCATAATGCCATCTCTTTCCAAAGGTGCCAAAGGAACAAAAAGGTATTGGTCGACAATAGAGGTGGATGCAGTTGAAGATTCCTTGATGAATTTTATCAAAATGGGAAAAATGCCTGGAAAACAAGACTGAGAAATGCATTGCTGCTTCTCCCCAAGCGCTAGTAAACAGGTACTGGAGAGCAGTAAAGTTCTATGTACACAACATAATAGTCGCAGATCGGGGAAATAAGTGTATGAGATGCTTCTGGCTATCTTGGTGTACTTCTGAGGATTTAATGGGACTTACTTGACTTAAGCTCATAGGCAGATGACGAATGTTCTCTATCTCACTGTTCGGGGGGAGTTTTTCCGGGTGGGTGGTTCACTTTTGGAGTGACTAAGGTCTCAAGAATACAAAGCCTGCTGACTTTGAATGTTACAGGGGGAAAAAATACAATTCTAAACTATTAATCTGTTACTTGGATATATTGAATCCATTACTGAAATGGTTGTTCCAGTTTAAATACTTTACAGAAGAACTACACTACAGCCGTTGAATTGCCATCCGTGTTGTAGCATTCTACATGAATATTTTCAGCCATAAAATAGAATGAATGCGTCAAATATCGAGAATTTAAACTTGTTAATTATTTTACGCTTCCATTAGGTACAACGTAGGCAGTTGCATAGCTTTTATAGATTTCATAGGAGGCATTCTCTCAATGGCTGATGGCAATGCATTGCAATGCATTGTGTGGCTGCTGCCAACATACATACTCAATCTCTAGCCACTAATAGTTAATAATACAATGTAATAAATGTATCACTAGTCACTTAAACAATGCCACTTTATATAATGTTTACATTACTCATCTCATATGTATATACTGTACTCTATACCATCTACTGCATCTTGCCTATGCTGTTCGGCCATCGCTCATCCTTATATTTATATGTACATATTCTTAATTATTCCTTTACACTTGTGTGTATAAGGTAGTTGTCGTGAAATTGTTAGATTACTTGTTAGATATTACTGCACGGTCGGTACAATGTGTTCAAACTCCTTTCGTTACAGACCTTTAGTGCCCCCCTGTGGAATATCACGTGTTGTTACATGGGGATCAACATTTTGTTTTTGAGGGCAGCAAAGAAAAAACATGGATAATGTTAGAATAAAATCATGCCGAGGAAACCTATTGGTCAGAGAAGGTTGTTCAGCGTTCTCGCATTTCATAAACGCTGTGTTTGGATAGATCCTCATTTCCACTGCTGTAGTACAAATAGTTCCACCTGACAATTTGTAAGTGTTGCTACACATTGAAAATGTGAAGAATTATGGCACCAAGGTGTGAGTCAGATGTGCCTCCTTTGGATTAATACAAATTTCAATCGGACCTTCACGTATATTAGTCCGGTCAGCACTTACCTCCTCCTTGGTCAACAAATCCAATGAAGAAATAAACATTCTACATTAAAGGGTACACTTCATAGCTCACAAGAAACCAACAACACACACCACAGATCATTTTCAACTGCATTAAAACTTTATAGAAACAGAATTCTTTGGAACATGCTGAGGATAAATTAACATTTGCCTAACTAGAATAACATGTGGATTAATATTAATCTCTAGTTGATACTGAGGGACATATTCTATCATCACTCTAGCGTACTAGATACTCGGGATTCTCCCAAGGGGTTGAAGCAGTCCATCTTCAGGAAGAGAACACTCTTCGAGAAGCTACACACCCCAGGGATGAAAGTACTTTGACAGCTTCTGTTGGATCTCATAGGAAAAGTCTGTTCCAACAGTACTTATGACAGTAGCTGCTGCTTATGCACAACAGCCTGGATCGGTGGGCGCTGAATCATTTCTGTCACCTGCCCTTTGTGGTTTGGGGTTGAAAGGGCAGTGGAGTTACTAGGATGGCAGGCAAAGCAGACGCTGGGATGATGCTGGCTGATCCTCTCTGGTCCATGGTAGGCCATGAGGTCTCAATAGGGCTCCCGATTGGCGCAGCCGTCTAAGGCACTGGTCCCATAGGGCGGCGCACAATTGGTCCAGTGCCGTCCGGGTTAGGGTTTGGCCGGGGTAGGCCGTCATTGTAAATAAGAATTTGTTCTTAACTAACTTGCCTATTTAAATAAAGGTAATAAAATGAAGGTGTGTGTGTGTGTGTGCGCGACCCCCCTACAACTTGCTTTGCTCCATCTCTTCAGAAAGAGGCTCTTCATCCACCTCCAAGATCGAGGGCAGTGATGGAGAGACACACACATGGAAGAAAGGCCCAGACTTAAAGTTAACATCCCAGTGAATGGGCTTCACTCTCTTCCTGCGCCCTCGTTGGCTATTCTTCCATTCCCGCTTGGCCTTGGCACGGGAGCCGGGCATGTGCCACCGCTTGATAGGAGGCTTTTCCGCCAAGGGGGTCAAGAGGATTTCAAAGGGGCACTTCTCGCCCGCCTGCATGGCTCTCCTACTGGTCAGTAAAGCGGTGTGGTCGGTGCGACCTGTGTGGCTGGGCGTAGGTCTGGGCAGGGGGTGACAGCCATCATCTCCACCTACGTTAGCTGGGTGGCAGATTAAAGGTGGACCACAGAGGAATATCCTCTCAGTGCTACTGAAGGACAGGGGCTCAGAGGGTAATATGATTTGTTTGTCACCCAGTTGTTTTTGTAGCTGCTGGTCCAGCATAGCAGACCGGATCTGTAAGAGCTGGATCCTCTTCGACACACGCCGTGATCTGGCGTTGGCAGGCCGGGCTGGCACTGGGTAGGCAGGTGGGGCAGGCACTCGGCTGGAAGGAACCGGAGAAGCAGATGGAGTAGGCACCAGAAGGTCAGGCACATGGCTGACCATTGGGGTAGGCAATGGGATGGCCATCTGGGCAGGTGAGGCTGACACTGCAATGGTTGGCAGTACAGGGGGAAAATTGGTGCTCTCCCTCCTACCCATGGAGTTTATAAGCTCTAAGGTCTGGTTAGGGAACCTCAGAGTGCTGCCGTCAGTATGTCTTGTTATCCTAGCTATCCCGGTCTTGGGTCGTGCCAGGCTTCTGCTGGCCTGGACCTCCGGCTGGAGGACATCCACAGGAGAACATGGCGGCTGCAAGAGGCTGCCGTCGGACAGAGACCGTCTGGCCTGAGCAGGAGGAGAGCGGTGACTTTGGTCCTGGATGTTAGACGTCTTGAGAGGATTGGCCTGGATCCTGACCTCAGACTGGCTGCATGGAGTCCCAGATAAAGGAGCTACTGCCTTGGCTGCAGTGGAGCATTCATTGGGCCTCTTAGGGATGCTTCCTGGTGTCTGTGGTCCGCTGGATTTCATCTCTGGCTCCTGCTTTTTGCTGGAGGTAAATGTGCTCCCTCCGGTTTTGGTTAAGACCGGACCCAGACGCTTGCTACCCATCTGTCCCTCCAGCTGCAGACGAGGCATGCGAGGCACCTTGGGGGTGTTTTTGATCCTTTGGACATTGAGAGAGGTCACAGTGAGCATTGGGAGCCTGATGGGTGGAGTGGCCATTGGAAGCCTTCCCATGTCAGCCCTCTCTTTAGTCACATCCATGTTGTGGAAGTGGGATCGGCTATTCTTTCTCCCTGGTGGCATTGGCTGTAGGACAATATCACTGGCACTCTGGACACTGAGGATGTCTGTCAGGCTGTTCTCAGAACTGTTCTGACTGGTCTCTTGTGTCCGAGTCCTGGACTTTCCTCTGTCTTTCATGGCTGTGAGAGTCACAGTGGAGGAGCAAACAACAACAAAAAGCATGTTTGAGAATAAGAATCTAGAATAAATAGAATTTGATGAAAGTTATTATGAACTAGTGTTCTTCCACTTTCAAAGGACATTCCAATTCCTGCCAAATGTTCATAAAAATTAAAGATTCACAGACTAAGGCCTACCTTCAATTTGGACTTCCAGATAATTTGCACACGTAGGATTTGACTATACAGTTTCAACAATATATTCTTGAAAACAGAAACACAAGACAACAAGACCTAGTCACAAATCACAAAACATAACAGTTTCTGACAGTTGTTGATCAAATTTAAGTTCTCATAAGATAAAAGTAATGCATTTGAGATTATTTCATTCAATTATAGGTCCTACCTCAGTTCAAGAAGAGCGTCAATGACCTGTCAATGGAATGTTTTATTTTAACAAAAGAATGCTTCATTATGACATCATGTACATTATGACATAGCAGCCGTCCGTCCACATCATAAAAGTTTGTCAAATCCACTTGAATAGGCATGAAATGTAACATTAAATATAATAGGACTAATTCAACAATTTAATAAAAATAATAGTTTGACAGTAATTATTCCGTTTACTGGCTTTTATTTTCATTACAGTAGTGGTTTTGAATTTATTAAAATGAGAGTAGGCCTAGTGAGTTTAGTAGAACTCGATCGCTCATTGAACATCTGTGTGGAACGTTCGCAGCTGATGCCACAGACGCCTTTGGGGAAAAAATCACTATTTTAGTTTCATATTCAACTTATCAGCATATATGCACGGCAAATAAATTCTCACTACTCAAATAAATCTGAAAATCGCAATTATCTATTTATTATAGCATCCTAAGTATGAAAAGTAAAAGTATGAATTTAAAATTCCTTAAATTAAGCAAACCGGATAGCCAGGGTCACACAACCGGATAGCTAGGATTATAACTAGGCCTACCATAAGATAGCCTCCCATTTGTAAAACATGCAGTTGCGTTGGCTTTATTAACCTAGTCCTGATTCCTCACAAAAGCTTATAGGGACTTGTCCTTTAAGATATGAACATCAGTTACCCAAGTTTATTATGAGTTTTCTTGAGGCTTTTTGCAAAGAGATCAATGCTGATGTAAAGGCCTACGTCTTCACAGCAGTACAAACCTGAAATCACTTATTATCAGTACATTTTATTCCACCTTGTGAAACCAGGGGTCTAGTGGAGGGTGAATGCAAATAAGATTAAAAAATGGCCTGTTATGAGAGAGAAACAGAGATTGTGAGAGTAGCTGAGTGCCAATAGTAAGAGATGGCTGTTAATATCACTAGGCTGTTTGATCTGTGTGCGGGTAGTGAACCTGATTGCTGAGGGGTTAGGTTGCTAGTTAGAATCTTAACCTGCCATTAGCTACTTTTGTGTCAGCAAGTCTACAGACCATTCAAGTAGCTGCACTTAACACCTCACTGATACTGATTGTGTCAGCTACAAACCCAAATTGTCTAAGGAAATGTAGGTGACATTAATAATATTGCACACATATTCAGAAATCTGGGCTGATGGAATCATTGTCTACTCTCCATAATTTCCGCTGGAGAAGCTGTCCCTCCCCCATTGCAGAGTGCACAAAAGTACCAAACTACCAAAAATGTCACAGGTCAACACAGTTCCCCCTCCCCCATGCTACAGTGACATATCTCTCCCCAGGGTTGCCATGTACATTGTGTTGTCTTTTATTGGGGTACTTTTAAAACTTTGCTGCAGGTAAAAAGTGTTGGTCGCTGGGTGCAAGTATTTATACTACTTCTATATTGCACCGTTATCAACATGGTATTTTTTAAAACCCCATTAATTCCCCTGTAATCTGCTGACATTGTAACAGTTTTTAGTCTTTGAAGGCGGGTTTTTACTGGATTTACTAGAAATTTTAAATTGATCTGGCAAGCCTGTCTCTGCCTGAGCATGATCACAACAAAAGTAGCTGTGCAACAAGTTTAAGGAAGAGGGGGATGGTTGCAGACGTTCGCATTCATGCAAGAAGGCAAGCTATGAACTAAACTGTTAACCAACATTTTAACTAAAATTGTATGTGGTGTATTGGCAAGCAATACATGTTCCCATTGTCTTTATTTGTAATTTCTGTTAGCTCATGTATGTCTTTCGGCTGAATCCAACATGCATTGACAATGCCCGAAAGCCGTATTGTGTCAGATATACTGCATCATGAGATTGAAATTGGTGGGCTCATCCAAACAACTCATTAATGTGCAATTGTTACTTTGCATGTTTTTACCTTATACTTATTTACTGCTTGCTAATGATTAGCGTGCTAGCCAATAATTAGCGTGCTAGCCAATGATTAGCGTGCTAGCTAGCGGTTAGCGTGCTAGTTTAGCATAATTGGTAAAAATGTCTTGTGGTTAACCCAATGTTACATGCATTGGAAAATAATATTGCTAGTGTAACTTGAATTTGTTTACAAGCTAGCTAGAAAAGCCAGTTAATTTTCATCTGTTTTGTCAAGTCATAAGCATGCAAGCGTGCTGAAATATTTAAATAAATCCCCTCATTTAAGTTTTGGCGGGTTTTTTATCGCCATTACCCAAAGAGAAATAAGTTGCTAGTTATTTTGGCTTTGCATTTTAAAGAGTGAAACACCACAACAGGAATAAAGATTGTGGAAAGTGTCAAATTTGGTAGGACTGTGCCAATTCACATGCCTTGCTTTAGCCATATCACTCATACTGTTTCTTGTTTAGTCCATCCATAAAAGCAGATCAGCTTTAGTTGCATCCAGGAACTTGCTTAATGTGCTTATGTTATGCTTATACTTGCTTTTTTACTTTGAAAGTCGTCTTAAAAAAGGAAATTGTAATAGATGTTTGTAGGACCTCTATCAGTCAATGAATAAAGTCATTGGTGTCCACCAGCCCATCCCCTTTGTTGTGTGCTGAGCAATCTTGTCATTCTTTTAGAAACTTGTCTTCCTTTACAAAGGCACTGCAGAGGCTAAGAAGATGCATGGAAACTCTAAAAGAAACATAATTCAACATGTAGGCCAGATTTGAAAAGGAAATAATAAATCCCGAAGCTCAGGTTTGTCAGTTGTTTAGAATGAGGATACTGGGGATGGTTGAATCATATTCAATTGCCTAATTTGCACATGACCAATTTCATTTTATTGTATCCTTAGATGTCAGACACCGAGGCTGCCTGCACCGCCGTTGATCAGAACAGACAGCGTATACGTAAGTTAGTGTCATTCAACACCAGCACATACTGTAAGTTCTTGTGAATCAGTTTTGTAAATCAAAGACAGGCAAGTCTGCACTTTCATCCCATATTCATTGTATTATAACCTAATGTAAAGTAGAGGAGCACAGAGCCATAACTAATCAAAATGTGCCCGTGTCCAAATACTTTGTTATCTGTCTAGTTATCCAATATACTTTTTTTCTGCAATAGAGTTGACCAAAGCTATGCTTGGATACAGGACTGATGACTCAATAACCAGTATTGACAACAGTGAAGATGGTTATGTCCCAGGGCCATCAGGATCTTCAGAGGAAGGCAATTTCTATGAAGAAAATCTGACCGGTGTACCTATACCTTACATACACATGGACCTATTCTTAATTACAATGTCCTTATCGACATGTTTTCCACTGATGTTTTCCAGGAGAGATGTCAGTGATTCGGGCCAAAAAGCCAATGACCAAGGGAAAGCTGGGGCTAAAGAGAGGCTCACACGGTAAGCATGTTTCCTCTTGCCTTCAGTCAGTGCATTTTCACTCTGTAGTGTCAACTAGATTCCATACAGATTGAGTCTGCCTTGATGTCAGCATTGCACATTCTCCTCTCACATCCTTATCTCTGTAGTTATTTCGTTGGGATTGTTAGTTTAATCTCAACACACTCTCTGCAGATACAGCTGTAACCTTGTAGAGTTAATACAGAGAGATGTTCAAGTACTGTATTGTAGTCATCCTTTATTTAATGTAGTCATTCATAATGCCATCTCTTTCCAAAGGTGCCAAAGGAACAAAAAGGTATTGGTCGACAATAGAGGTGGATGCAGTTGAAGATTCCTTGATGAATTTTATCAAAATGGGAAAAATGCCTGGGAAAACAAGACTGAGAAATGCATTGCTGCTTCTCCCCAAGCGCTAGTAAACAGGTACTGGAGAGCAGTAAAGTTCTATGTACACAACATAATAGTCGCAGATCGGGGAAAATAAGTGTATGAGATGCTTCTGGCTATCTTGGTGTACTTCTGAGGATTTAATGGGACTTACTTGACTTAAGCTCATAGGCAGATGACGAATGTTCTCTATCTCACTGTTCGGGGGGAGTTTTTCCGGGTGGGTGGTTCACTTTTGGAGTGACTAAGGTCTCAAGAATACAAAGCCTGCTGACTTTGAATGTTACAGGGGGAAAAAAATACAATTCTAAACTATTAATCTGTTACTTGGATATAATGAATCCATTACTGAAATGGTTGTTCCAGTTTAAATACTTTACAGAAGAACTACACTACAGCCGTTGAATTGCCATCCGTGTTGTAGCATTCTACATGAATATTTTCAGCCATAAAATAGAATGAATGCGTCAAATATCGAGAATTTAAACTTGTTAATTATTTTACGCTTCCATTAGGTACAACGTAGGCAGTTGCATAGCTTTTATAGATTTCATAGGAGGCATTCTCTCAATGGCTGATGGCAATGCATTGTGTGGCTGCTGCCAACATACATACTCAATCTCTAGCCACTAATAGTTAATAATACAATGTAATAAATGTATCACTAGTCACTTAAACAATGCCACTTTATATAATGTTTACATTACTCATCTCATATGTATATACTGTACTCTATACCATCTACTGCATCTTGCCTATGCTGTTCGGCCATCGCTCATCCTTATATTTATATGTACATATTCTTAATTATTCCTTTACACTTGTGTGTATAAGGTAGTTGTCGTGAAATTGTTAGATTACTTGTTAGATATTACTGCACGGTCGGTACAATGTGTTCAAACTCCTTTCGTTACAGACCTTTAGTGCCCCCCTGTGGAATATCACGTGTTGTTACATGGGGATCAACATTTTGTTTTTGAGGGCAGCAAAGAAAAAACATGGATAATGTTAGAATAAAATCATGCCGAGGAAACCTATTGGTCAGAGAAGGTTGTTCAGCGTTCTCGCATTTCATAAACGCTGTGTTTGGATAGATCCTCATTTCCACTGCTGTAGTACAAATAGTTCCACCTGACAATTTGTAAGTGTTGCTACACATTGAAAATGTGAAGAATTATGGCACCAAGGTGTGAGTCAGATGTGCCTCCTTTGGATTAATACAAATTTCAATCGGACCTTCACGTATATTAGTCCGGTCAGCACTTACCTCCTCCTTGGTCAACAAATCCAATGAAGAAATAAACATTCTACTAAAAGGGTACACTTCATAGCTCACAAGAAACCAACAACACACACCACAGATCATTTTCAACTGCATTAAAACTTTATAGAAACAGAATTCTTTGGAACATGCTGAGGATAAATTAACATTTGCCTAACTAGAATAACAAGTGGATTAATATTAATCTCTAGTTGATACTGAGGGACATATTCTATCATCACTCTAGCGTACTAGATACTCGGGATTCTCCCAAGGGGTTGAAGCAGTCCATCTTCAGGAAGAGAACACTCTTCGAGAAGCTACACACCCCAGGGATGAAAGTACTTTGACAGCTTGTGGCTTCTGTTGGATCTCATAGGAAAAGTCTGTTCCAACAGTACTTATGACAGTAGCTGCTGCTTATGCACAACAGCCTGGATCGGTGGGCGCTGAATCATTTCTGTCACCTGCCCTTGTGGTTTGGGGTTGAAAGGGCAGTGGAGTTACTAGGATGGCAGGCAAAGCATACGCTGGGATGATGCTGGCTGATCCTCTCTGGTCCATGGTAGGCCATGAGGTCTCAATAGGGCTCCCGATTGGCGCAGCCGTCTAAGGCACTGGTCCCATAGGGCGGCGCACAATTGGTCCAGTGCCGTCCGGGTTAGGGTTTGGCCGGGGTAGGCAGTCATTGTAAATAAGAATTTGTTCTTAACTAACTTGCCTATTTAAATAAAGGTAATAAAATGAAGGTGTGTGTGTGTGTGTGCGCGACCCCCTACAACTTGCTTTGCTCCATCTCTTCAGAAAGAGACTCTTCATCCACCTCCAAGATCGAGGGCAGTGAAGGAGAGACACACGCATGGAAGAAAGGCCCAGACTTAAAGTTAACATCCCAGTGAATGGGCTTCACTCTCTTCCTGCGCCCTCGTTGGCTATTCTTCCATTCCCGCTTGGCCTTGGCACGGGAGGCGGGCATGTGCCACCGCTTGAAAGGAGGCTGTTCCGCCAGTGGGGCCAAGGGGGTCAAGAGGATTTCAAAGGGGCACTTCTCGCCCGCCTGCACGGCTCTCCTGCTGGTCAGTAAAGCGGAGTGGTCGGTGCGACCTGTGTGGCTGGGCGTAGGTCTGGGCAGGGGGTGACAGCCATCATCTCCGCCTACGTTAGCTGGGTGGCAGATTAAAGGTGGACCACAGAGGAATATCCTCTCAGTGCTACTGAAGGACAGGGGCTCAGAGGGTAATATGATTTGTTTGTCACCCAGTTGTTCTTGTAGCTGCTGGTCCAGCATAGCAGACCGGATCTGTAAGAGCTGGATCCTCTTCGACACACGCCGTGATCTGGCGTTGGCAGGCCGGGCTGGCACTGGGTAGGCAGGTGGGGCAGGCACTCGGCTGGAAGGAACCGGAGAAGCAGATGGAGTAGGCACCAGAAGGTCAGGCACATGGCTGACCATTGGGGTAGGCAATGGGATGGCCATCTGGGCAGGTGAGGCTGACACTGCAATGGTTGGCAGTACAGGGGGAAAATTGGTGCTCTCCCTCCTACCCATGGAGTTTATAAGCTCTAAGGTCTGGTTAGGGAACCTCAGAGTGCTGCCGTCAGTATGTCTTGTTATCCTAGCTATCCCGGTCTTGGGTCGTGCCAGGCTTCTGCTGGCCTGGACCTCCGGCTGAAGGACATCCACAGGAGAACATGGCGGCTGCAAGAGGCTGCCGTCGGACAGAGACCGTCTGGCCTGAGCAGGAGGAGAGCGGTGACTTTGGTCCTGGATGTTAGACGTCTTGAGAGGATTGGCCTGGATCCTGACCTCAGACTGGCTGCATGGAGTCCCAGATAAAGGAGCTACTGCCTTGGTTGCAGTGGAGCATACATTGGGCCTCTTAGGGATGCGTCCTGGTGTCTGTGGTCTGCTGGATTTAATCTCTGGCTCCTGCTTTTTGCTGGAGGTAAATGTGCTCCCTCCGGTTTTGGTTTTGACCGGATCCAGACGCTTGCTACCCATCTGTCCCTCCAGCTGCAGACGAGGCATGCAAGGCACCTTGAGGGTGTTTTTGATCCTATGGACATTGAGAGAGGTCACAGTGAGCATTGGGAGCCTGATGGGTGGAGTGGCCATTGGAAGCCTTCCCATGTCAGCCCTCTCTTTAGTCACATCCATGTTGTGGAAGTGGGATCGGCTATTCTTTCTCCCTGGTGGCATTGGCTGTAGGACAATATCACTGGCACTCTGGACACTGAGGATGTCTGTCAGGCTGTTCTCAGAACTGTTCTGACTGGTCTCTTGTGTCCGAGTCCTGGACTTCCCTCTGTCTTTCATGGCTGTGAGAGTCACAGTGGAGGAGCAAACAGCAACAAAAAGCATGTTTGAGAATAAGAATATAGAATAAATTACAATAGATTTTGATCAAAGTTGTTACTATAAATTTGTGTTTTTCCACTTTCAAAGGACATTCCAATTCCTGCCAAATGTTCATAAATTCATAAAAATTAAAGATTTACAGACTAAGGCCTACCTTCAATTTGGACTTCCAGATAATTTGCACACGTAGGATTTGACTATACAGTTTCAACAATATATTCTTGAAAACAGAAACACAAGACAACAAGACCTAGTCACAAATCACCAAACATAACAGTTTTTCTGACAGTTGTTGGTCAAATAAAGTTGTCATAAGATAAAAGTAATGCATTTGAGATTATTTCATTAAATTATAGGTCCTACCTCAGTTCAGGAAGAGCGTCAATGACCTGTCTATGGAATGTTTTATTTTAACAAAAGAATGCTTCATTATGACATCATGTACATTATGACATAGCAGCCGTCCACATCATAAAAGTTTGTCAAAACCACTTGAATAAGCATGAAATGTAAAACTAAATACAATAGGACTAATTCAACAATTGAATAAAAATAATAATTTGACAGTAATTATTCAGTTTATTGGCTTTTATTTTCATTACAGTAGTGGTTTTGAGTTTATTAAAATGAGAGTAGGCCTAGTGAGTTTAGTAGAACTCGATCGCTCATTGAACATCTGTGTGGAACGTTCGCAGCTGACCCCACACAGACGCCTTTGGAAAGAAAATCACGATTTTAGTTTCATATTCAATTTATCAGCATATATGCACGGCAAATAAATTCCCAATACTCAAATAAATCTGAAAATCGCAATTATCTATTTATTATAGCATCCTCTTAGAACGAGAATCACTGTGGTGTCAATGTTTTTGATTATGTCCAAGTAGGAACATAGCTACAGGTATTTTGACTTCTGTACTATAATAGTAGTAGTTGTGTGTGTTTTCTTGTCGTGCATTCGTTTTGAGTCAACGCTAAACCCACAATATTTTGGTCCCATTCGGTATTAGCACCATCAGCCAATGGCGGAAGTGACATGCCTGATGCCTAAATTGATGTTGTCGACCAAACACATTTCAATATCACTTTTGAAATACAATAAATAGCCTGTTAATTTGTCGACAAAACAAGTGAATAAATGATATGTTGGCTTCACGTCTCCAACTCAACCAAAAATAAAAGTTAAAGAATGTAATTAAGCCAGTGTCTTAGAGTGAACTATCCAAGCAGTAAATATATCCTTTAAATGTTGATATTTCGTTGCGTTGTCAACTAAACACAATTCAATATTACTTTTGTAATACAGTAAATAGCCTGAAGTTAAGGCTATCTTACAAACTAATGTAACAGTATTTATTCAACCTTAAAATAAGTAACAGATACATGGCCACATTTTGAGGTTTCTGTAACTATACATTTATCTGTATGTAACATTAATCATATAATGTGTGCGTGTTCAAATGCATACTTTGGGTTGTGGCAGATCTGTGGAGATATTCACAATTGCTGTAGTCTATGTAGAATCTCAAACAGCATTGATCACTTGCACCATGTACTTTTAATGTAATCTGAACTTCAAACCAGGTAATTTGGTTCTGCTATTTGACAAAGCACAGTGTGGTTTAGTCGGCAGGGTTGTGGGTTCGATTCCCACAGGTGACCAGTGTGAACGTATGCTAACTGACTAAAATGTAAATAACCAGTGGTGGAAAAAGTACTCAATTGTCATATTTGAGTAAAAGTAAAGTTACCTTAGTAGAAAATGAAAATACTACTTGAGTAAAAGTCTAAAAGTATTTGGTTTGAAAGATGCTTAACTATCAAAAGTAAATGTAGTTGCTAAAATATACTTAAGTATGAAAAGTAAAAGTATGAGTTTAAAATTCCTTAAATTAAGCAAACCCGGATAGCCAGGGTCACACTCAGATATCGTTTAAAAACAAAGCATTTGTGTTTAGTGATTAGTGAGTCCGCCAGATCAGAGGCAGTAGGGATGACCAGGGATGTTCTCTTGATAAGTGTGGGAATTGGACTATTTTCTGTCCTGCTAAGCATTCATAATGTAATGAGTACTTTTGGGTGTCAGGGAAAATGTATGGAGTAAAAAGTACATCATATTCTTTTGGAATGTTGTTAAGTAAAAGTAAAATATGTCAAAAACAAATAGTAAAGTACAGATACAGTACTTTAAAGTATTTTTACTTAAATACTTTATATTAAAATAAAGAAAGTTGCACACTCCATATATAAAGTCCCAGTAATTTATTGGGTATTTACCAACGTTTCAGCATCACTGTGCCTTCTTCAGGGTAATGTCATGAATACTTGAACCAGGTTATGTAGACAAACAGTGCAATTAGTGCAACCAATGACAATAGTGAGGGGTGTGTCATAATGATTAAGTTAATTAGAATGAATTAGTGAAACTGTTAAAAAAAACAATTGTTTATGGCATATTAAATATATTAGGCTATTGTTATCATATAGAAACATAATTGAATATAGTACATCATATTAGCATCCACATACATTGTTGTTTAATTCAATTTCACATATTTAATTGTTTCATATTTAATTTCATATTTGTAACATGTAATCTTTTGGTTCAGCCTTAATGTGTAATGAGCATCATCAACAGAGGGAACATATTAGGTGTATGCTAATAAGCTGTAGAAAGAATATATAAATTTATAAGACTTGTTCATAATTGAAAGAATTGTTCATAAGAAGGGCCTGAGATCAAAGTCAATATTCAGACCACTAGGGGTCAATGTTTTTAGACAGGATATCCAGTAAGCCTCCCTTTGTAGGCTTTTCCACATGAACAGGTGATCAGATAGATTACTCCCGTGGTCTTGCATGAGATGATACCCCTAACAGGGATTTTTTGACCTGTATGTGGGTGTCTGAAGAAGGATGTTTTTATAGTGCTATTGCGCATGAGCCACATTTGTAGTTCCCATTTGGGGTAGGTGTCAAGAGTGTCTGAGTGAGCTCAGGGGGCAGGTCAGATCTCACCAAGCTATCTCCAATTTTGCGACCGTGCTTATAGACCACCAGTGGAGGTTCCTTGAAGAGGTGTGCAATTTTTTTGTTGTTGTCTGATTGCAGAATATGCCAGTCCTTTTTCAGGATTGCTTTCATTTTCTCTGAACCCTTGGTGTACTTAGTGCAAAAGATGGTTGCGTTGTTTTTCTTCTTTGGTTGAGGTATAAGTCATTCCTCTCAGGTTTTTAATCTACTTAACTTCTTTGGGGTAGGGGGCAGTATTCTGAACAAGTTGTAATCTGCCAGGATACTTGGTTTTCTTCCCTTGACATGCGCACTTCTGTAAGCATAAACGCACATGCACAACGGAACATCCAATTAGGATTTATGCTAGGATCACTTAAGGGTCCAAGCAAAATACCAGCCTTAGTGAAGTTGAACATTTACTTCTAGGCCTTTGACTCTACAGCACTCACCAGTTTTCTTCCCAGAAGTCCATAGGTCATCCCTGTCGACTGCCCAAAACTAGTGCCTTACAGCTGTGAACTTATCATATAGTTATCAACTTAGGATAGTGCCTAAGCAACACACCAAGTAGGAAAACCCTAGATATGGCATTAGAGACAATGCCATAATAGTCATTTTGCCAGAACATTGGACATATATAGAATACAGTCCAATTAGATTATTTTGGTGTGAGAACTATATTTTGTATATATTTTGTTTATGCTTTCATTCCTTTTCGGTTCAGTTCCTTTGACACTTAGGAAGTGATAGAGCCATAAACAAAGTCGCCATACAACCATCACTTAGTGCCACAACGTCACTCATTGGGGAATGATTGTAATTATATATATTTCATGAGTGTGTGTGCGTTGTTAACATCTACCTAAGTTACTGCCCAGATCTTCCATTCTGGACGACGACCAGATGACGGATCCGGAACGGCGACCCTAAATCCGGACACCCACGGCCCATCCTTGTGGCGGCATGCCACACTGTCAGAGAGCCTACCAAGGTAAACCACCAAAGGGGGGTATGTCATGACGTTGCCCTCTTTGGGGACAGCAAGCCCCATCCCCCTCTCCCTGCCTCCTACGCAGGCTGCTGTGGTCAGAGAGAGGTCGTAAATTCCTGAGGAGAGGATCTCCTCATGACCACAGTATAGAGACAGAGTGAATTTTCATAGAGAACAAAGGAATTTCTTCCACCTCACAGAACTTGAAGCCCGAACAACATTTATGTTCCAGAGAAGGTATAAAAGATCGGTGAAGAAATCAGCTACGAACTGGTCCGTTTGTTACAACTTGGTGAAGCTCATGAGAGACGGTGCGGCTACATTACCATAACGCTGTTTATATAATAGCCTCAGATATGAGGTTTACATCTAATTGTTGTATAAGATGAATGAGTGAGGATGATACTGTTTGTAAAATTGTGTCATGTGATTTTGGACTGTTTAATGAAGGAAACTCCAATTCCCTTTTGAGTTTAACTAAATCAGAGGACCGGCCATGAGCACAGTTATGGTCGGGCATCCTGGGATAGGCCCTTTTCTGCCCTTCCGAATAAAACTCCCACTCGGGTTTTCTATCACCAGACCATGTTTTCTCTCAAACATGAGAGGACAAAGGTTGCAGACCAGCTTACCTCGATAACGAGAGGGCCAAGGTTTGAGACCAGACTGCTGAATCTTTTAACCATCCCACGTGGTTAAACTCTTAGACTATCGATACCGACAGAATATGAACAAGTCTTTGATATGAATTACTAGTCTGCAGCTAGGAATTCGGTATCATTTGAACGCGAAGAACGACAACCGCCGAAACATCTATCCATAACGACATGAATGAATGTCACTTTGAACAAGCCACTCTAACCACGACAGAGAGAGAGAGAGAGGACGGAAACTCTCCAACAGAAACAAACTTTTCAGCAGAGATCCCGACGACACACTGAGCGTAAATATATACTGTATATATTGATTGCAATTGTTCCCGAATGAGTGAGCGTTCATGTGCAAAGGATTAGCATTTCAATTGTTATAATTATCAACTCTGTAGTGACTTCTCAGCTGACCCCCACTTCCCTTTTGTCTAACAAGCCGCCATGCCGGTTTAGCCCACTAGGGCACATTCCACATATCATTTCTTGTAAACATATTTACTTTGTTTGTGTGTGCACTTCTGTGATTGTTTAGTTAGTTAATAAATAAATTATTTAAGACAATTGATGTATGGATAACTCATAGTGAAGACTGTGTTTGTGCAGATAACCAACAATTTACGACGTTTGGAATGAGAGTAACTTGAAGTAAAGTAAATAAATAATTAATTAATTAAGAAGACTAATTGATCAGATATGAAAATATCTGAAAAGTTATATTAGGAAAATTATAACTTTAATATGAATATTTTCCTTGGTGCCCCGACTTCCTAGTTAATTACAGTTACATGATTAATCAGTTTAATCGTGTAATAATAATTACAGTGAATCTTTGATAAAATTAAGTCTTCAGTTAATGATAGTAAAGACACGACAGCGTGGTGGTGCTTTGCTGGTGACACTGTCAGAGATTTATTTAGAATTCAAGGCACACTTATCCAGCATGGCTACCACAGCATTCTGCAGCGATACACCATCCCATTTTGTTTGCGCTTAGTGGGACTATCATTTGTTTTTCAACAGGACAATGACCCAAAACACACCTCCAGGCTGTGTAAGGGCCTTTTGACCAAGAAGGAGAATGATGGAGTGCTGCATCAGATGACCTGGCCTCCACAATCACCCAACCTCAACCCAATTGAGATGGTTTGGGATGAGTTGGACCGCAGAGTGAAGGAAAAGCAACCAACAAGTGCTCAGCATATGTGGGAACTCCTTCAACACTGTTGGAAAAGCATTCCAGGTGAAGCTGGGTGAGAGAATGCCAAGAGTGTGCAAAGCTGTCATCAAGGCAAAGGGTGGCTACTTTGAAGAATCTCAAATATGAAATATATTTCGATGTAACACTTTTTTGGTTACAACATGATTCCATATGTGTTATTCTCAGTTTGATGTTTTCACTATTATTCTACAATGTAGAAAATAGTAAAAAATAATGAAAACCTTGAATGAGTTGCTGTCCAAACTTTTGACTGGTACTGTATATTAGAGTTGGCCTTAGGCACTTATAAAGTCACAAATCTAGGATCAGTTGATCTCCACATAATGTTAACATCAGCCACTAATATCTTACATCAGTATTGTCTATAGCAGTTTCTTCATTAAGACTTATATTTTGCCTTAATATATATGACTTGGTGGGGGGAGAGCAGAGGGGGGGATGGGAGCAGAGAAGGGGATGGGAGGCTGCTCAATGATTGGCTGTAGTGTAGGGTGTGTCATACAATGTATCAAAATTCCAACTGCTAGCTCAAATTCTCACTCAACTGTACTACTAATATGGAAATGTTCCACCGACTATTGTAGACTACTATGCACTGAAAAACATTTAATGTTACAAATCAAAGCTTAACATTAAAATATGTGATTTCAAATGATTAAGTTAAATTCAGATAGGCCTGTTATGTGCTCTCTAACACCAACATAAAATGTGTTGTTGTTGCTGTAGAACTTTTCACAGATCTAGGAGCAGTTGACCTCCACATAATGTGAACATTAGCCACTGATATCTGACATCAGTATAGTTTATAAAAGTGTATCTGTCTGTCTGTGTCTTTCAGTTTCTGTTTAGACTACATCAAAGATAGAGAAGCTGTGCAGTCACACCATGTTCAATCATGTTACCTAATTAGCTAGCTAGCTAGCTGACAATCTGGTTGACCTGTAGCATATAAACATTTGTTGGCACAGAAAGAAAGGGGATATAAAAAATGATTGCTCAAATACCCCCCGCCACTATCTGACTGGGTTAATAACTTAATATTAAGTTAATATGGACCCATTGTCTTAGACTTGAAATCTTGGACCGGGATTCAAACACAGGGACTCTTATTTCAGCCATAGGGACTTGTAACTCGACTCGACTCAAACATGGGTGACTTTGACTCAACTCAGTTAGCCATAGGGTCTTGTGAATTGACTCGGACTTATGCTTTAGTAAGGGTAGCTTGGATACACTTTTCTGCTGCTCCCTCAAAAGCATTAGGCAGACATTTTGATTATACCTCCCAACTCAACTCCCTGTTGGGGTGAGTCTATCTACAAATAAACGCAGCAAGAGGATTACAACAGCTAACACAGGGAGCTGAAATCATGGGGTCCGCCTTATGTTCCCTCAGTTCTACCCCATTTTGAAAAGGTGCTTTTCGTCCATGACCAGGCCATGTTTTGGCAGTTTTGCTTCACTAGGCAAGACAATTGCAGACATTCTCCAATCCGGCAAAGAAATGGGCCTATAGTGTACAGTGTCGGCCTATAATGTCATTTTATAACTAGGTCTACCATAAGATAGCCTCCCATTTGTAAAACATGCAGTTACGTTGGCTTTATTAACCTAGTCCTGATTCCTCACAACAGCTTATAGGGACTTGTCCTTTAAGATATGAACATCAGTTACCCAAGTTTATTATGAGTTTTCTTGAGGCTTTTTGCAAAGAGATCAATGCTGATGTAAAGGCCTACGTCTTCACAGCAGTACAAACCTGAAATCACTTATTATCAGTACATTTTATTCCACCTTGTGAAACCAGGGGTCTAGTGGAGGGTAAATGCAAATAAGATTTTTAAAAATGGCCTGTTATGAGAGAGAAACAGAGATTGTGAGAGTAGCTGAGTGCCAATAGTAAGAGATGGCTGTTAATATCACTAGGCTGTTTGATCTGTGTGCGGGGTAGTGAACCTGATTGCTGAGGGGTTAGGTTGCTAGTTAGAATCTTAACCTGCCATTAGCTACTTTTGTGTCAGCAAGTCTACAGACCATTCAAGTAGCTGCACTTAACACCTCACTGATACTGATTGTGTCAGCTACAAACCCAAATTGTCTAAGGAAATGTAGGTGACATTAATAATATTGCACACATATTCAGAAATCTGGGCTGGTGGAATCATTGTCTACTCTCCATAATTTCCGCTGGAGAAGCTGTCCCTCCCCAATTGCAGAGTGCACAAAAGTACCAAACTACCAAAAATGTCGCAGGTCAACACAGTTCCCCCTCCCCCATGCTACAGTGACAAATCTCTCCCCAGGGTTGCCATGTACATTGTGTTGTCTTTTATTGGGGTACTTTTAAAACTTTGCTGCAGGTAAAAAGTGTTGGTCGCTGGGTGCAAGTATTTATACTACTTCTATATTGCACCGTTATCAACATGGTATTTTTTAAAAACCCATTAATTCCCCTGTAATCTGCTGACATTGTAACAGTTTTTAGTCTTTGAAGCGGGTTTTTACTGGATTTACTAGAAATTTGAAATTGATCTGGCAAGCCTGTCTCTGCCTGAGCATGATCACAACAAAAGTAGCTGTGCAACAAGTTTAAGGAAGAGTGGGATGGTTGCAGACGTTCGCATTCATGCAAGAAGGTAAGCTATGAACTAAACTGTTAACCAACATTTTAACTAAAATTGTATGTTGTGTATTGGCAAGCAATGCATGTTCCCATTGTCTTTATTTGTAATTTCTGTTAGCTCATGTATGTCTTTCGGCTGAATCCAACATGCATTGACAATGTCCGAAAGCCGTATTGTGTCAGATATACTGCGTCATGAGATGGAAATTGGTGGGCTCATCCAAACAATTCATTAATGTGCAATTGTTACTTTGCATGTTTTTACCTTATACTTATTTACTGCTTGCTAATGTTTAGCGTGCTAGCCAATAATTAGCGTGCTAGCCAATGATTCGCGTGCTAGCTAGCGGTTAGCGTGCTAGTTTAGCATAATTGGTAAAAATGTCTTGTGGTTAACCCAATGTTACATGCATTGGAAAATAATATTGCTAGTGTAACTTGAATTTGTTTACAAGCTAGCTAGAAAAGCCAGTTCCTTTTCATCTGTTTTGTCAAGTCATAAGCATGCAAGCGTGCTGAAATATTTAAATAAATCCCCTCATTTAAGTTTTGGCGGGTTTTTATCGCCATTACCCAAAGAGAAATAAGTTGCTAGTTATTTTGGCTTTGCATTTTAAAGAGTGAAACACCACAACAGGAATAAAGATTGTGGAAAGTGTCAAATTTGGTAGGACTGTGCCAATTCACATGCCTTGCTTTAGCCATATCACTCATACTGTTTCTTGTTTAGTCCATCCATAAAAGCAGATCAGCTTTAGTTGCATCCAGGAACTTGCTTAATGTGCTTATGTTATGCTTATACTTGCTTTTTTACTTTGAAAGTCGTCTTAAAAAAGGAAATTGTAATAGATGTTTGTAGGACCTCTATCAGTCAATGATAACAGTCATTGGTGTCCACCAGCCCATCCCCTTTGTTGTGTGCTGAGCAATCTTGTCATTCTTTTAGAAACTTGTCTTCCTTTACAAAGGCACTGCAGAGGCTAAGAAGATGCATGGAAACTCTAAAAGAAACATAATTCAACATGTCGGCCAGATTTGAAAAGGAAATAATAAATCCCGAAGCTCAGGTTTGTCAGTTGTTTAGAATGAGGATACTGGGGATGGTTGAATCATATGCAATTGCCTAATTTGCACATGACTAATTTCATTTTATTGTATCCTTAGATGTCAGACACCGAGGCTGCCTGCACCGCCGTTGATCAGAACAGACAGCGTATACGTAAGTTAGTGTCATTCAACACCAGCACATACTGTAAGTTCGTGTGAATCAGCTTTGTAAATCAAAGACAGGCAAGTCTGCACTTTCATCCCATATTCATTGTATTATAACCTAATGTAGAGGAGCACAGAGCCATAACTAATCAAAATGTGCCAGTGTCCAAATACTTTGTTATCTGTCTAGTTATCCAAGATACTTTTTTTCTGCAATAGAGTTGACCAAAGCTATGCTTGGATACAAGACTGATGACTCAACCATCTTCACTGTTGTCAATACTGGTTATTATGTCCCAGGGCCATTAGGATCATCAGAGGAAGGCAATTTCTATGAAGAAAATCTGACCGGTGTGCCTATACCTTACATACACATGGACCTATTCTTAATTACAATGTCCTTTACGACATGTTTTCCACTGATGTTTTCCAGGAGAGATGTCAGCGATTCGGGCCAAACAGCCAATGACCAAGGGAAAGCTGGGACAAAATAGAGGCTCACACGGTAAGCATGTTTCCCCTTGCCTTCAGTCAGTGCATTTTCACTCTGTAGTGTCAACTAGATTCCATACAGATTGAGTCTGCCTTTTTTTATTTTTATTTTTTTTATTTTTTATTTCACCTTTATTTAACCAGGTAGGCTAGTTGAGAACAAGTTCTCATTTGCAACTGCGACCTGGCCAAGATAAAGCATAGCAGTGTGAACAGACAACACAGAGTTACACATGGAGTAAACAATAAACAAGTCAATAACATGGTAGAAAAAAAAAGAGAATCTATATACAATGTGTGCAAAAGGCATGAGGTAGGCAATAAATCGAATAATTACAATTTAGCAGATTAACACTGGAGTGATAAATCATCAGATGATCATGTGCAAGAAGAGATACTGGTGTGCAAAAGAGCAGAAAAGTAAATAAATAAAAGCAGTATGGGGGGTGAGGTAGGTAAATTGGGTGGGTAGTTTACAGGTGGACTATGTACAGCTGCAGTGATCGGTTAGCTGCTCGGATAGCAGATTTTTAAAGTTGTTGAGGGAGATAAAAGTCTCCAACTTCAGAGATTTTTGCAATTCGTTCCAGTCGCAGGCAGCAGAGAACTGGAAGGAAAGGCGTCCAAATGAGGTTTTGGCTTTAGGGATGATCAGTGAGATACACCTGCTGGAGCGCGTGTTGCGGGTGGGTGTAGCCATCGTGACCAGTGAACTGAGATAAGGCGGCACTTTACCTAGCATAGCCTTGTAGATGACCTGGAGCCAGTGGGTCTGACGACGAACATGTAGCGAGGGCCAGCCGACTAGGGCATACAGGTCGCAGTGGTGGGTCGTATAAGGTGCTTTAGTAACAAAACGAATGGCACTGTGATAAACTGCATCCAGTTTGCTGAGTAGAGTATTGGAAGCTATTTTGTAGATGACATCGCCGAAGTCGAGGATCGGTAGGATAGTCAGTTTTACTAGGGTAAGTTTGGCGGCGTGAGTGAAGGAGGCTTTGTTGCGGAATAGAAAGCCGATTCTTGATTTGATTTTGGATTGGAGATGTTTGATATGAGTCTGGAAGGAGAGTTTGCAGTCTAGCCAGACACCTAGGTACTTATAGATGTCCACATATTCTAGGTCGGAACCGTCCAGGGTGGTGATGCTAGTCGGGCGTGCGGGTGCAGGCAGCGAACGGTTGAAAAGCATGCATTTGGTTTTACTAGCGTTTAAGAGCAGTTGGAGGCCACGGAAGGAGTGTTGTATGGCATTGAAGCTCGTTTGGAGGTTAGATAGCACAGTGTCCAAGGAAGGGCCGGAAGTATATAGAATGGTGTCGTCTGCGTAGAGGTGGATCAGGGAATCGCCCGCAGCAAGAGCAACATCATTGATGTATACAGAGAAAAGAGTCGGCCCGAGAATTGAACCCTGTGGTACCCCCATAGAGACTGCCAGAGGACCGGACAACATGCCCTCCGATTTGACACACTGAACTCTGTCTGCAAAGTAGTTGGTGAACCAGGCAAGGCAGTCATTAGAAAAACCGAGGCTACTGAGTCTGCCGATAAGAATATGGTGATTGACAGAGTCGAAAGCCTTGGCCAGGTCGATAAAGACGGCTGCACAGTAATGTCTTTTATCGATGGCGGTTATGATATCGTTTAGTACCTTGAGCGTGGCTGAGGTGCACCCGTGACCGGCTCGGAAACCGGATTGCACAGCGGAGAAGGTACGGTGGGATTCGAGATGGTCAGTGATCTGTTTGTTGACTTGGCTTTCGAAGACCTTAGATAGGCAGGGCAGGATGGATATAGGTCTGTAACAGTTTGGGTCCAGGGTGTCTCCCCCTTTGAAGAGGGGGATGACCGCGGCAGCTTTCCAATCCTTGGGGATCTCAGATGATACGAAGGAGAGGTTGAACAGGCTGGTGATAGGGGGTGCGACAATGGCGGCGGACAGTTTCAGAAATAGGGGGTCCAGATTGTCAAGCCCAGCTGATTTGTATGGGTCCAGGTTTTCCAGCTCTTTCAGAACATCTGCTATCTGGATTTGGGTAAAGGAGAAGCTGGGGAGGCTTGGGCGAGTAGCAGCGGGGGGGGCGGGGCTGTTGGCCAAGGTTGGAGTCGCCAGGAGGAAGGCATGGCCAGCCATTGAGAAATGCTTGTTGAAGTCTTCGATTATCACGGATTTATCGGTGGTGACCGTGTTACCTAGCCTCAGTGCAGTGGGCAGCTGGGAGGAGGTGCTCTTGTTCTCCATGGACTTTACAGTATCCCAGAACTTTTTGGAGTTAGAGCTACAGGATGCAAATTTCTGCTTGAAAAAGCTGGCCTTTGCTTTCCTGACTGACTGCGTGTATTGGTTCCTGACTTCCCTGAACAGTTGCATATCGCGGGGGCTCTTCGATGCTATTGCAGTTCGCCACAGGATGTTTTTGTGCTGGTCGAGGGCAGTCAGGTCTGGAGTGAACCAAGGGCTATATCTGTTCTTGGTTCTGCATTTTTTGAACGGAGCATGCTTGTCTAATATGGTGAGGAAGTAACATTTAAAGAATGACCAGGCATCCTCAACTGACGGGATGAGGTCAATATCCTTCCAGGGTACCCGGGCCAGGTCGATTAGAAAGGCCTGCTCGCAGAAGTGTTTTAGGGAGCGTTTGACAGTGATGAGGGGTGGTCGTTTGACCGCGGACCCGTGGCGGATACAGGCAATGAGGCAGTGATCGCTGAGATCTTGATTGAAGACAGCAGAGGTGTATTTGGAGGGCAGGTTGGTCAGGATAATGTCTATTAGGGTGCCCATGTTTACGGATTTAGGGTTGTACCTGGTGGGTTCCTTGATGATTTGTGTGAGATTGAGGGCATCAAGCTTGGATTGTAGGACTGCCGGGGTGTTAAGCATATCCCAGTTTAGGTCACCTAACAGAACAAACTCTGAAGCTAGATGGGGAGCGATCAATTCACAGATGGTGTCCAGGGCACAGCTGGGAGCTGAGGGGGGTCGGTAGCAGGCGGCAACAGTGAGAGACTTATTTCTGGAGAGATTAATTTTTAAAATTAGAAGTTCGAACTGTTTGGGCATAGACCTGGAAAGTATGACAGAACTTTGCAGGCTATCTCTGCAGTAGATTGCAACTCCTCCCCCTTTGGCAGTTCTATCTTGACGGAAAGTGTTATAGTTGGGTATGGAAATCTCAGAATTTTTGGTGGCCTTCCTAAGCCAGGATTCGGACACGGCAAGGACATCAGGGTTGGCAGAGTGTGCTAAAGCGGTGAGTAAGGCAAACTTAGGGAGGAGGCTTCTGATGTTGACATGCATGAGGCCAAGGCTTTTTCGATCACAGAAGTCAACAAATGAGGGTGACTGGGGACATGCAGGGCCTGGGTTTACCTCCACATCACCCGAGGAACAGAGGAGTAGTAGGATGAGGGTGCGGCTAAAGGCTATCAAAACTGGTCGCCTAGAGCGTTGGGGACAAAGAATAAAAGGAGCAGATTTATGGGCGTGGTAGAATAGATTCTGGGCATAATGTGCAGACAGGGGTATGGTGGGGCGCGGGTACAGCGGAGGCAAGCCCAGGCACTGGGTGATGATAAGAGAGGTTGTATCTCTGGACATGCTGGTCTCAATGCCTTGATGTCAGCATTGCACATTCTCCTCTCACATCCTTATCTCTGTAGTTATTTCGTTGGGATTGTTAGTTTAATCTCAACACACTCTCTGCAGATACAGCTGTAACCTTGTAGAGTTAATACAGAGAGATGTTCAAGTACTGTATTGTAGTCATCCTTTATTTAATGTAGTCATTCATAATGCCATCTCTTTCCAAAGGTGCCAAAGGAACAAAAAGGTATTGGTCGACAATAGAGGTGGATGCAGTTGAAGATTCCTTGATGAATTTCATCCGAATGGGATAAATGCCTGGAAAACAAGACTGTGAGAAATGCATTGCTGCTTCTCCCCAAGCGCTAGTAAACAGGTACTGGAGAGCAGTAAAGTTCTATGTACACAACAGAATAGTTGCAGATCAGAGAAAATAAGTGTATGAGATGCTTCTGGTTATCTTGGTGTACTTCTGAGGATTTAATGGGACTTGCTTGACTTAAGCTCATAGACAGATGACGAATGTCCTCTATCTCACTGTTCGGGGTAGTTTTTCCAGGTGGGTGGTTCACTTTTGGAGTGACTAAGGTCTCAAGAATACAAAGCCTGCTGACTTTGAATGTTACAGAAAAAAACAAACATCTAAACTATTAATCTGTTACTTGGATATATTGAATCCATTACTGAAATGGTTCCAGTTTAAATACTTTACAGAAGAACTACACTACAGCTGTTGAATTGCCATCCGTGTTGCACCATTGTAGCATTCTACATGAATATTTTCAGCCATAAAATAGAATGAATGCGTCAAATATCAAGAATTTAAACCTGTTAATTATTTTACGCTTCCATTAGGTACAGCGTAGGCAGTTGGATAGCTTTTATAGATTTCATAGGAGGCGTTCTCTCGATGGCTGATGGCAATGCACTGAGTGGCTGCTGCCAACATACAGACTCAATCTCTAGCGACTTTAATAGTTAATAATTCGATGTAATAAATGTATCACTAGTCACTTAAACAATGCCACTTTATATAATGTTTACATACCCTACATTACTCATCTCATATGTATATACTGTACTCTATACCATCTACTGCATCTTGCCTATGCTGTTCGGCCATCGCTCATCCTTATATTTATATGTACATATTCTTAATTATTCCTTTACACTTGTGTGTAAAAGGTAGTTGTCGTGAAATTGTTAGATTACTTGTTAGATATTACTGAACGGTCGGAATTAGAAGCTTACAAGCATTTCACTACACTCGCATAAACATTTGCAATTTGATTTGATTTGCAATGTACGGTCTCAAGTAGTTGGTAAAATTGCAAGTTAACTTTTTTCAAGGAGTCAGCAACTTTACGTGGTTTCCTCATAATACATATTTTTTTTCTAACTCATGAGTGTAATTTCTGTGCTTCTATGATGTCTGGAAAGCATGGTCCTCAAAAGGTATGTATTTGTGAGGAGTCCTAAATTGGTTACAAATACAAGACTGTGTGCGTGCGTGCGTGTGTGTGTGGTTAAGTTTGAAGCTTCTCTAACCTGCTCTGTGTTGTTGGCCTCTGGAAACACCTCTGGTTGTCATCGCTCTTTGTGATAGCTGCTGCGCTAAGGCTAATTCTCTGTGGCAGACAGATTCTGCTAGTGAGCGTACACTGAGAGCACACAGCTGATTAACCCCTTCACTGCCGGCCAGGGAAATTGAAATGTATGCAAATGTTTCCCAGTTATGCAAATACTTGAACCATGACGTGAAACCGTGCAAGAAAGAAGGCCATGTTTATAATTGGCTCATTCATCCCCCTCCTCTCCCCTGTAACTATTCCCCAGGTCGTTGCTGCAAATGAGAATGTGTTCTCAGTCAACTTACCTGGTAAAATAACGGTAAAATAAAAAAAAATAAAAAATGTTTCAGTTATGGTGACGCACAATCACATGTAGCCTAACTAACCTAACCTTCCTGAGAGTATGATGGAAAGTGTTCATATGTAAACCAACATCCTTCTATGCTTTGCTCTCTATCTCTCGCTCTTCTTTCTTGAACCAGTTCTAGAACAATTGATACATCCATACCTCTCTGCTTAGTCATAGCTTTCTCATGCATGTTTCTAGAGAGAAACTGGGTACGATGCATGACTGATCTTACAGTGCAATGTGAGTCTTTGCACTGGCCCCCATATAAAACTTTACAAAAATGTGGTAACACCTCTTAAACTTGAGTGATATATTTATAATGCTAGTAAGCTTTGGGCTTTGGTGGAGAGAATGCGTTTCGGAATGAACCTTAGACAACAATACATAAGTTGTCAAAAAGTATTTATTATGATGGAGTGTGAAAAACCCAAGGGATCATCATCTATTAATGAACTGGTTGAGAGCAGATATGACATTTTCTGTCGTTTAAATAGTTGAGGCTGTGTGTAAATTCAGATGGTGTTTAAGGTACAATGTGTTCAACCTCCTTTCGTTACAGACCTTTAGTGCCCCCCTGTGGAATATCACGTCATTACATGGGGATCAACATTTGTTTTTGAGGGTTGCAAAAAAAAAACATGGATAATGTTAGAATAAAATCATGCCAAGGAAACCTATTGGTCAGAAAAGATTTTTCAGCGTTCTCGCATTTCATAAACACTGTGTTTGGACAGATCCTCATTTCCAATGCTGTAATACAAATAGTTCCACCTGAGAATTTGTCAGTGTTGCTACACATTGAAAATGTGAAGAATTATGGCACTAAGGTGTGAGTCAGATGTGCCTCTTTCGGATTAATACAAATTTCAATCGGACCTTCACTTATTTTAGTCCGGTCAGCACTTACCTCCTCCTTGGTCAACAAATCCAATGAAGAAATAAACATTCTACCAAAAGGGTATACTTCATAGCTCACAAGAAACCAACAACACACACCACAGATCATTTTCAACTGCATTAAAACTTTATAGAAACAGAATTCTTTGGAACATGCTGAGGATAAATTAACATTTGCCTAACTAGAATAACAAGTGGATTAATATTAATCTCTAGTTGATACTGAGGGACATATTCTATCATCACTCTAGCGTACTAGATACTCTGGGTACTCCCAAGGGGTTGAAGCAGTCCGTCTTCAGGAAGAGAACACTCTTCGAGAAGCTACACACCCCAGGGATGAAAGTACTTTGACAGCTTGTGGCTCCTGTTGGGTCTCATAGGAAAAGTCTGTTCCAACAGTACTTCTGACAATATCTGCTGCTGCTCATCAGCCTGGATCGGTGGGCGCTGAATCAATTCTGTCACCTTCCCTTTGTGGTTTGGGGTTGAAAGGGCAGTGGAGGTACTAGGATGGCAGGCAAAGCAGACGCTGGGATGATGCTGGCTGATCCTCTCTGGTCCATGGTAGGCCATGAGGTCTCAATAGGGCTCTCGATTGGCGCAGCCGTCTAAGGCACTGGTCCCATAGGGCGGCGCACAATTGGCCCAGTGCCGTCCGGGTTAGGGTTTGGCTGTGGTAGGCCGTCATTCTAAATAAGAATTTGTTCTTAACTAACTTGCCTATTTAAATAAAGGTAATAAAGTAAAATGAAGGTGTGTGTGTGTGTGTGCGACCCCCTACAACTACAACTGGCTTTGCTCCATCTCTTCAGAAAGAGACTCTTCATCCACCTCCAAGATCGAGGGCAGTGATGGAGAGACACACACATGGAAGAAAGGCCCAGACTTAAAGTTAACATCCCAGTGAATGGGTTTCACTCTCTTCCTGCGCCCTCGTTGGCTATTCTTCCATTCCCGCTTGGCCTTGGCACGGGAGGCGGGCATGTGCCACCGCTTGATAGGAGGCTGTTCCGCCAGTGGGGCCAAGGGGGTCAAGAGGATTTCAAAGGGGCACTTCTCGCCCGCCTGCATGGCTCTCCTACTGGTCAGTAAAGCGGTGTGGTCGGTGCGACCTGTGTGGCTGGGCGTAGGTCTGGGCAGGGGGTGACAGCCATCATCTCCGCCTACATTAGCTGGGTGGCAGATTAAAGGTGGACCACAGAGGAATATCCTCTCAGTGCTACTGAAGGACAGGGGCTCAGAGGGTAATATGATTTGTTTGTCACCCAGTTGTTTTTGTAGCTGCTGGTCCAGCATAGCAGACCGGATCTGTAAGAGCTGGATCCTCTTCGACACACGCCGTGATCTGGCGTTGGCAGGCCGGGCTGGCACTGGGTAGGCAGGTGGGGCAGGCACTCGGCTGGAAGGAACCGGAGAAGCAGATGGAGTAGGCACCAGAAGGTCAGGCACATGGCTGACCATTGGGGTAGGCAATGGGATGGCCATCTGGGCAGGTGAGGCTGACACTGCAATGGTTGGCAGTACAGGGGGAAAATTGGTGCTCTCCCTCCTACCCATGGAGTTTATAAGCTCTAAGGTCTGGTTAGGGAACCTCAGAGTGCTGCCGTCAGTATGTCTTGTTATCCTAGCTATCCCGGTCTTGGGTCGTGCCAGGCTTCTGCTGGCCTGGACCTCCGGCTGGAGGACATCCACAGGAGAACATGGCGGCTGCAAGAGGCTGCCGTCGGACAGAGACCGTCTGGCCTGAGCAGGAGGAGAGCGGGGCCTTTGGTCCTGGATGTTAGACCGTCTTGTAGGGGATTGGCCTGGATCCTGACCTCAGACTGGCTGCATGGAATCCCAGATAAAGGAGCTACTGCCTTGGTTGCAGTGGAGCATACATTGGGCCTCTTAGGGATGCTTCCTGGTGTCTGTGGTCTGCTGGATTTCACCTCTGGCTCCTGATTGTTGCTGGAGGTAAATGTGCTCCCTCCGGTTTTGGTTTTGATCGGACCCAGACGCTTGCTACCCATCTGTCCCTCCAGCTGCAGACGAGGCACAGTGAGAGAGGTCACAGTGAGCATTGGGAGCCTGATGGGTGGAGTGGCCATTGGGAAGCCTTCCCATGTCAGCCCTCTCTTTAGTCACATCCATGTTGTGGAAGTGGGATCGGCTATTCTTTCTCCCTGGTGGCATTGGCTGTAGGACAATATCACTGGCACTCCGGACACTGAGGATGTCTGTCAGGCTGTTCTCAGAACTGTTCTGACTGGTCTCTTGTGTCCGAGTCCTGGACTTTCGCTCTGTCTTTCATGGCTGTGAGAGTCACAGTGGAGGAGCAAACAGCAACAAAAAGCATGTTTGAGAATAAGAATCTAGAATAAATTACAATAGATTTTGATCAAAGCTGTTACTATAAATTAGTGTTTTTCCACTTTCAAAGGACATTCCAATTCCTGCCAAAATAAATTCATAAAAATGAAAGATTCACAGACTAAGCCCTAGCTTCAATTTGGACTTTCAGATAATTTGCACATGTAGGATTTGACTATACAGTTTCAACAATATATTATTGAACACAGAAACACAAGACCACAAGATCTAGTTGTCATAAATCACAAAACATAACAGTTTTTCTGACAGATATTGATTGAATATAAGTTCTCATAAGATAAAAGTAATGTATTTGAGATTATTTCATTAAATTATAGGTCCTACCTCAGTTCAGGAAGAGCGTCAATGACCTGTCTATGGAATGTCTTATTTTAACAAAAGAATGCTTCATTATGACATCATGTACATTATGACATAGCAGCCGTCCGTCCACATCATAAAAGTTTGTCAAAACCACTTGAATAGGCATGAAATGCAACATTAAATACAATAGGCCTAATTCAGCAATTTAATAAAATTAATAGTTTGACAGTAATTATTCAGTTATTATTCAGGCTTTTATTTTCATTACAGTAGTTGTTTTTAATTTATTAAAATGAGAGTAGGCCTAGTGAGTTTAGTAGAACTCGATCGCTCATTGAACATCTGTGTTGAACGTTCACAGCTGACGCCACACAGACGCCTTTGAAAAAAAATCATAATTTTAGTTTCATATTCAACTTATCAGCATATATGCACGGCAAATGAATTCCCAATACTCAAATAAATCTGAAAATCTCAATTATCTATTTATTATAGCATCCTCTTAGAACGAGAACATAGCTACAGGTATTTTGACTTCTATACTATAATAGTAGTAGTTGTGTGTGTTTTCTTGTCGTGCATTCGTTTTGAGTCAACGCTAAACCCACAATATTTTGGTCCCATTCTGTATTAGCGCCGTCAGCCAATGGGGGAAGTGACATGCCTGATGCCTAAATTGATGTTGTCGACCAAACACATTTCAATATCACTTTTGAAATACAATAAATAGCCTGTTAATTTGTCGACAAAACAAGTGAATAAATTATATGTTGGCTTCACGTCTCCAACTCAACCAAAAATAAGAGTTAAAGAATGTAATTAAGACAGTGTCTTAGATTGAACTATCCAAGCAGTAAATATATCCTTTAAATGTTGATATTTGGTTGAGTTGTCAACTAAACACAATTCAATATTACTTTTGTAATACAGTAAATAGCCTAAAGTTAAGGTTATCTTACAAACTAATGTAACAGTATTTATTCAACCTTAAAAATAAGTAACAGATCCATAGACACATTTTGAGGTTACTGTAACTATACATTTATTTGTATGTAACGTTAATCATATAAAGCGTGCATGTTCAAGATAGCATGCATACTGTAGGTTGTGGCAGATCTGTGGAGATATTCACAATTGCTGTAGTCTATGTAGAATCTCGAACGGCATTGATCACTTGCACCATGTACTTTTAATGTAATTTCAACTTCAAACCAGATAATTTGGATCTGCTATTTAATGAAGCACAGTGTGGTTTTGTCGGCAGTGTTGTGGGAGTGATAGTTGCTAAAATATACTTAAGTATCAAAAGTAAAAGTATGAACTTAAAATTACTTAAATTAAGCAAATTAGATGGCCAGGGTCACACTCAGACATCATTTAAAAACAAAGCATTTGTGTTTAGTGATTAGTGAGTCCGCCAGATCAGAGGCAGTAGGGATGACCAGGGATGTTCTCTTGATACGTGTGGGAATTGTATAATTTTCTGTCCTGCTAAGCATTCAAAATGTAATGAGTACTTTTGGGTGTCAGGGAAAATGTATGGAGTAAAAAGTACATCATATTCTTTAGGAATGTTGTTAAGTAAAAGTAAAATATGTAAAAAAAACACAAATAGTAAAGTACAGATACAGTATTTTTATTTAAATACTTTATATCAAAATAAAGAAAGTTGCACACTCCATATATAAAGTCCCAGTAATTTATTGGGTATTTACCAACGTTTCAGCATCACTGTGCCTGCTTCAGGGTAATGTCATGAATACTTGAACCAGGTTATGTAGACAAACAGTGCAGTTAGTGCAACCAATGACAATAGTGAGGGGTGTGTCATAATGATTAAGTTAATTAGAATGAATTAGTGAAACTGTTTAAAAAAACAATAGTTTGTGGCATATTAAATATATTAGGCTATTGTTATCATATAGAAACATCATTGAATATAGTACATCATATTAGCATCCACATACATTATTGTTTAATTCAATTTCACATATTTAAAAGTTTCGTATTTAATTTCATATTTGTAACATGTAATCATTTGGTTCAGCCTTAATGTGTAATGAGCATCATCAACAGAGGAAACATATTAGGTGTACTGCTAATAAGCTGTAGAAAGAATATATCAATTTATAAGACTTGTTCATAAAAGAAAGAATTGTTCATAAGAAGGGCCTGAGATCAAAGTCAATATTCAGACCACTAGGGGTCAATGTTTTTAGACAGGATATCCAGTAAGCCTCCCTTTGTAGGCTTTTCCACATGAACAGGTGATGAGATAGATTACTCCCGTGGTCTTGCATGAGATGATACCCCTAACAGGGATTTTTCGACCTGTATGTGGGTGTCTGAAGAAGGATGTTTTTATAGTGCTATTGCACTGAGCCACATTTGTAGTTCCCATTTGGGATAGGTGTCAAGAGTGTCTGAGTGAGCTCAGGGGGCATGTCAGATCTCACCAAGCTATCTACAATATTGCGACCGCGCTTATAGACCACCAGTGGAGGTTCCTTGAAGAGGTGTGCGATTTGTTTTGTTGTTGTCTGATTGCAGAATATGCCCGTCCTTTTTCAGGATTGCTTTCATTTTGCTTGCTTTCATTTTCTCCGAACCCTTGGTGTACTAAGATGGAAGTGCAAAAGATGGTTGCGTTGTTTTTCTTCTTCTAGTGTGACTAGGGTGGGCATTCTAGTTTCTTTATTTCTATCTTTTCTGTTTCTATGTTTTGGCCGGGTATGGTTCTCAATCAGGAACAGCTGTCTATCGTTGTCCCTGATTGGGAACCATACTTAGGCATCCTGTTTTTCCGCCTTAGTTGTGGGTAGTTGTCTTCGTTAATGCATGTATAGCCTTACGAAGCTTCACATTCATTTTGTTGTTTATTGTTTTGTTGGCCACATTTAAAAATAAAGGGGAAATGTACTATAACAACGCTGCACCTTGGTCCTGTCATTTCCACCCTGACAAGTCCTTTTTAAGGATTGCTTTCATTTTCTTCGAACCCTTGGTGTACTTAGTGCAAAAGATGGTTGCGTTGTTTTTCTTCTTTGGTTGAGTTTTAAGTAATTCCCCTCTTGGTTTTTGAGATATTTTCATCATTGCAGCATCAAGAGTTTTGTTCTTGTAGCCTCTCATTTTGAATTTCTGTCATTTTTTTTGCATTGCTGTCAAAATCTGTCTGGTGGCCACAGATTAGTTTAATCGTGCAGAACTGACTGTATGGTAGAACATTCTTGAGGGGAAGGGGATGCATACTATCCGCACATTGCGAGGTTTTGTGGTCTGTGGGCTTTGTGTATAAGTCTGTGTGTACTGCATCATCCTCTTTGATGATCCATAAGTCCAGGTAGTTTATTTTTCTCTCATCAGTCTGCATGGTGAATTTGAGGTATTCACAGCTCTCGTTTAGTAGGGTTTGGAATTAATTTAGTTCCCGCTGACTTCCTTCCCAAAGCACAATCTATGTATCTCTTCCATAGAAACTTACCCTGAAGAAGGCACAGTGATGCCGAAACGTTGGCAAATACTCAATAAATTACTGGGAGTTTATATATGGAGTGTTCTTTATTTTGATAGTTTATCGTTTATTTCCCCACACAAACACATTTTTCTGGGTGTGCGCCAGCTCATGTTTTTTAATCTACTTAAGTACTTTACATCACTGTAAATAACACACATATATATATATATATATATAATTGTATTCCCATTTAAACTGTGCTGTGTTTTTAAATGGTTGAATAATATATATATATGTGTGTGTTATTTACAGTGATTTAAAGTACTTAACTTCTTTGGGGTACCCCCCCTTCTTTTCAATTTCCGCCTAAAGACATACCCTAATCTAACTGCATGTAGCTCAGGCCCAGAAGCAAGGATATGCATATTCTTGGCATCATTTGAAAGGAAACACTCTGAATTTTGTGGAAATGTGAATGTAGGAGAATATAACACAATAGATCTGGTAGAAGAAAATACAAGGAAATAAACATACATTTTCAGTTTTTTATTGTTGCTGCATCTTTCAAATGACCAAGAACAGCCAAACATACAGATAGGATGCTGTGGATGATTTGAATAAACAACATAAGATGGCAACAATAGCTGAGCAAAGTTTTAGACAGTTAACTTCAAAAATGAGCGAGCTACATGACATTGAGCATGAAGTCACCCAGGTGTCCCACCCAAATGTACCCAAGTGGCCGAATTGGTACAGTGATACATTTTGAAGAAAGGCTATTCTAACACCCCCCCAAAAAAAAAATATATATATATGAAAAAAATCATAATACACTTTTTTATTATAATAAACAAACAAATAACAAGGGTAATAACTATTTACACATTTTCTATTTACAATATTGTGAAGACCCTTAGTCCTCTACACAATATTGTGCTGCTGGTGCCATGGCCCATAGCAGTCTTTTTCTGCTGTAAAGCAGAAAAGCATGCCTGCAGAGATGAATCTGGGCAGGTGAACACCACTGGTTGGAGCAGAAGGGACAGAAGGTGCTGCAGTGGACTTGCTGTAGCTAGCAAGCTCCTGGATGAGCAGCTCCCTGAAGGCTAGCTGTGAGATGGGGGGCTGTCCACAGCTCTTGGCCATTTCCTTCTGGAGTATGAAGGAATTCACCACAGCAATGTCAATGAAATGATAGAAAAATGTTTTGTACCATTTCATGGTCTTGTGGAGAACATTGTAGTATCCTATCAGCGCATGTGACAGGTCCACACCTCCCATGCTCTTGTTGTAGTCCTTCACAGCAGCTGGAATGGGGAAATTATTTGTGGTCCATGCCCCGGCACTGTCCTTCACACGCCTGACGACGTGATCTCCACTGAAGGACTTGTGGATACTGGAGCACATGACCACCTCTCTGGTATCCATCCACTTCACAAACAGCAGGCCATCTTCACGGATCCATCGCATGGTACCCCGCTCAGCCCGCTTAGGCATGTCATTCACCTTTGTCTTTGGAAGTCCCACCCTGTTGGTACGAATGGTGCCACAAGCCCACACCTCCCGCTTCCTCAGCTCTGTAAACAGGGTTTACAGGGCTCTGTAAAACAGGGCTTGTGTAGGAGTTGTCCACAAACAGTTTGTAGCCCTTCCCCAGCAGTTGAAAATCCAATAACTTCATAACGGCTCTGTAAACAGGGCTTGTGTAGAAGTTGTCCACAAACAGTTTGTAGCCCTTCCCCAGCAGTTGAAAATCCAATAACTCCATAACAGAATCATAACTCAGTACATTACCGGTAGCAAAACTGTTTTTCCCCTCATAAACAAAAGAAAATGCAAGTGTAGGCTCACACAGAATCAGCCAAAACAAACAGTTTGTAACCCCATTTGGTTGGTTTGTTACGCATGTATTGTTTGAGGCTGATTCTGGCCTTTGAGGCTACCATCCTCTCATCGATGGACAGGTTCTGGGCGGGCTGAAAATAGGTCTTGCAGGCCTCAACGATGCTGGGGTAGAGAGGTTTTATTTTACAGAGCCTATCAAACCTTGGTGTGCCTCTCTTCTTGTCATTCTCCCCATCAGAAACCTTTTAGAAGACATGACAGTCATGGGGAAAGGCAGTTGATAGAGAGCTGACGTTTTCCAGTAGTCCCTTAGAGTTTTCAACTTCACCAGTCCCATGTAAATGACCATTGAAAAGTAGCAGAAAAGGTCTGACATGGAAATGGTCTTCCATGCCTCTTTCTTTCCTGCCTGCTTCTTAGCCCCGTACTTATTGGTGTTCGACTCCAGGGAATCAACAACTGACGAGGTGAAAAACAATTGAAAAAGTTGAAGGGGGCTGTACTTTGCAGTCATGTCTAGTTGAGGTCCTGGCTGCCTTTTGGGTCTAAAAACTGGTGGATTTGGTTCCACATCATCTTCTAACACAGAGTGCCAACGACCCTCTGGCCCTCTGTCTGCAGGTTTCTCTCTTCCCCACCTCCTCTTCTTTGTCACTGACTTCACAACTCTAGATGGCCGGGTAGGTGTGGAGCCGGGGGTCCGGCTGGATCCAGCTTCAGAGGGAGATGGACACCTAGACATTGGCGGCTCATAATCAGAATCACTGCCACTGTGAAAGATTTAAAAAATCAGTAACAATACTTTCACGTATGAGCCCTGTATCAACACGTAAAATAAACAGATATATATAGAGTACAGGGAACATAATCACTACGGTGAAGTGCTGTTCTATTCCATGTTTATGTAAAATAAATGTTACAAATATGTCACACACACACACACACAGTATTGCCAATGTGTACTTCACACATTTCATTAGATGATATTTTTATATATTGCAAATAAAATAAGAAAATATATTAAATCTCAAATGAATAATATTTCATATTCATTTCAAACAATGACATTAGCATTAGAACTTACCAATCCAGCATGGCATCCTCGCCGTGCAGAAACATTTCTTCCGCCTGGGAGTCAAAACTAGCTTCGCTGAAAGATTCATCTTCCTGAAGAAACTCGGTCTCGCTGTCTCTATCAATTTCCTCTATAATTTGGGTTAAAACTATACCAAGACTGTTTTAGCTTTTCCTGATTTATTCGCCTTAATTTAAATATATAAACTTGTTGAAAATGCTATTGAATATGTACTGCTATGCGTAACACTCATGGCTCCGCCAAGTAGGATTTGCAATGGCGAATGAACCTCTTTTACGCCAGAGTTTACGACAAAGGCTGGTCTTCGAACGTATAACCATTACATATTGCCGTTTACCTCACCACATTGGCTATTTTCCAAGCTAGATTTCAAGATGGTCATTGGGCCAAAATACAGTCAATCAACGATAGACCGGTCCTACCATTGGTGCGCAATGAGGTCATTGATTGGTGTCTTCAAAACGGTTTGTTTCAGTCAATACGTCCCGGGAAAAGAACCATCAAGTATGGTTGTGTTATTAACAACCAGAGGATTGCAATGAAACCAACCATGACTGGATAAACGTTTGTTTAGTGTGTGTAATTACCACGAACGCTTCATCCAAAGTTGAAAGACGGAAATCACGACGCAACCGGTTTACAAATGTTTCGTGTTAGGCTATAAAAATGTATTTTATCAAACAAAACGAACATTCACTGTGTAGTTAGGACACTTGGCATTGCCACCAGAGGAAGATCTTCAATGGTAAGAGATTTATCTTACTGTTATTTCTGACTTTCGTGACGCTAATGCTTGGTTGGAAAATGCTAGTAATACTTGTGTGTGTGGGGCGCCGTCCTCAGAAAATCACATGTTTGCTTTTGCAGTAAACCTTTTTGAAATCTGACACAGCGGCTGGATTAATAAGACGTTCATCTTTTAAATGATGTAAGATACATGTATTTACAAGAATGTTTAATATAACGAATGGTGTATTTAGAATGTTAGCTCTCTGCAGTTTCACCGGATGTTGGGCTGGTGGGATGTTAGTGTCTCACCTACCCTAGAGAAGTTAAGTAGATTAAAAAACATGAGCAGGCGCACAGTGATGCTGAAACGTTGGTAAATACCCAATAAATTACTGGGAGTTTATATATGGAGTGTGCGACTTTCTTTATTTTGATATTAAGTATTTAAGTAAAAATACTTGTTTTTGACATATTTTACCTTTACTTAACAACATTCCTAAAGAATATGATATACTTTTTACTCCATACATTTTCCCTGACACCCAAGTATGACAATTGAGACTTCCGGCAATGGCGAAGCTCTCCTCGAACTTTCGAACAATTTTAAGGCATTTTGACACGGTTTACCTGTTCGTTAATAGTGAGTTGGAAGTTAAAACATCTATTGTATCGCCAAAGCAAAAGATGCCCAATATGTCAAAGCCTCAGACGAGGCATGGAAAAATGCCCCTCTCTGACAGCCCTTCTTCGGCTTCGGAGGATGCTAGCTCAGAAGAAGCACCAGCATGGTTCAGAATGGAGATGGACAAAGAATCATAAAACACGGGACGAGATGTTAAAACTGTCCATTGTGCCAATAGATGGTATGCACTCACATGAGATTTGCCGTGATGTTGACAGAGTGGCATGGGAGGTTTATTTCTTAGACTGGGTTATTAAGATGTCAATTTTGGGACACATCCTCAGTAGTGTGCCTTCGAATCAGTGGGTGTTTCGGCCTTTAATTACTAAACACCCTCATCGAAGGTGGCCAGCTAAAGGGTGATCAAGCCTTAGCTTGTGTCCCATGCCCAATTAAGATTTCCCACGGGACTATGCAAGGCAGGGGCGTCCTCTTCCCTGAGCCAGCCCTACAGCTGACCGCATACCTCATATGCCCTCCTCAAGTTGGAGGGATCTGAATTGGGTTCTCAGGTGGGGGTGGGGGGTCATGAAATTATAGCCCAGCAAGGGTCCTTCCGTTTGATCCAGATCCACTGGCTGCCTCTTTCAGCTGCTTGAGAAACTGCTCTGACGGTCTGCCGCAGAGCCTGTCCATGGATTCCAAGTTCTTTCAGCAACCTGATGGTGGAAGAAGCCACGAATCCTCTGCATCCCACTTCAACTGGCCAGACTTTTGCATTCCAGCCACGCTGAGTTGCGTCTGCTGCCAACTCTGTGTAACGCAGTTTCTTACGCTCGTAGGCCTCTTCAACAGAGTTTTCCCACGGGACTGTGAGCTCTATGATGTACACAGCCTTTCGTGAAGGGGACCAGAGTACCATGTCTGGCCTAAGGTTGGTAGAAGCAATCTCAGGTGGAAAAATGAGTTGCTGGCCAATATCGACAAGCATCTTCCAGTCCCGGGCCATGCCTAGGTGTCCAGTTTCTGGCTTTGTAGGAGGATGCTTGGGCCTTTTCTGTCCCTCCCGGATGAATGTTGTTGTTTTGACGGGATTGCTTGTTTTTGGAGGTAATGAATTGGTTGCACTCCTCTTGGTCTCAAGTGCTGCAGCCAGGCTCTTGAGGACCTGATTGTGCCTCCAGGTGTAGCGGCCTTGTGAGAGGCTGGTCTTGCAACCTGTCATTATATGCCTGAGAGTCGCTGGAGCTGGGCAGAGGGGGCAGGTCGGGTCCTCGCCATACCATTGATGTAGGTTTTTTGGTGATGGAAGCACATCATAAACAGCTCTTATGATGAAGCTGATGTTGCTTGCCTCCATTTGCCAAAGCTCACTCCAGTTGATCTTTCTCCTCTCCAGGCCTTCCCACCGCGTCCATTGCCCTTGTTTAGCAAGAGAGACAGCCTTTGCACTTCTTGCAGTCTCCTCCTGTCTGCGCACCTCCTCGACCACCAGCTTCCTGCGTTCAGATGTTGTTGCCTTATGGAACGTTGGTTTGCTTGCTGCCAGGCCAAAGCCTCCTCTTCCATGCTGGATATTCCCCACAATGTCTTGGTGTCTCAGGGCTGATGTTGCTTGCTGCACAGCCTTGGATGATGTCCATTTCCGTCCAGTTTGTAGGGCAGGTGCAGCCTTGCTAATGGTCTGGTCTTTGGAGTCCTTCAATGTCATCTGAAGTCTTACTTTAGAGCACTTGTACTCCTCCGTTAGACTTGTAAGTGGTAGTTCAAGGACCCCTTTGCCATAGAGGCCGATGTTACTCAGGCATCGTGGGACACCCAGCCATTTCTTCACGTATGAGGTAATGGTTCGCTCCATCTTCTCCACTGTTGTTATTGGGACCTCATAGACGGTGAGTGGCCACATTACCCGGGGGAGAAGTCCAAACTGTAGGCACCAAAGCTTGAGCTTCCCAGGCAGTAGGGTCTTGTTGATGTTCTCAAGTCCGTCGGCGATGTCCTGTCTTACTTGCTGCACTTGATCTTTATCTCGGAGGCTTTCGTTGTACCATCTACCCAGGCTCTTGACGGGTTGCTCAGACACCGTTGGTATCGGGTCATCTCCAATGCAGAACCTCACATCTTTAAGCTGTCCCTTGACTATGGAGATGCTTCGAGATTTGCTTGGCTTGATTTTCATCCGGGCCCACTTGATGTTATCCTGCAGTTTTGCAAGTAGCCGCCTGGTGCATGCTGCAGTGGTGGTCAGTGTAGTCATGTCATCCATGTATGCTCGGATAGGTGGGAGACGGAGCCCTTCCTTAGTTCTCTCACCGCCGACCACCCATCTCGATGCCCTGATGATGACTTCCATGGCCATAGTGAAGGCCAGAGGTGAAATTGTACAGCCTGCCATTATGCCCACTTCCAAGCGCTGCCATGTTGTTGTGAAGTCAGGTGTTGTAAAACACAATTGCAGGTCTTGGACAAGGGTATAACAAAAATCCAAGAGACACTTTCTGAACGCCTCAGCAAAATTGATGTACTGGTTGATAAACTCCACAAAGACCAGAAAGTCACAAAGGGACAAGTGACAAAGTTAGAAAAAGTCCATGCTGGCCACCAGGCTGCCACCCTGGACGTCCACGAGGAAGTGGACCAAAAATACAAGAAGTTGGAAGACGCCATCTCTAAACTCAGGGACAAATTTGATTATTACGAAAATTTCCAAAGGCGCTCAAATTTTAGACTTCAAGGTTTCCCGGAGGCCGTGGAGGGAAGAGACGCGATCTCCTTTCTAGAGGAATAGATTCCCAAAATTCTGGATCTACCCCCTCCCGCGCACCCACTGGAGATCGAGAGGGCCCATCGCACCCTACGGAGGCGTCTGCCTGGCCAGGTTGCACCCAAGGCATTTGTCATTAAATTTCTAAACTACCAGAACACTGTTCGCATCCTCTCTGCTGCCTGAGCAAAGGGAGAGCTTGTTATGTAATTTAGTAATTAATGTTCATAAATTGCAATTATCTTTTTAGGTCTGAACCCCAGAGATTGTAAAGCTCTGGTTCAAAACGGAGGTTTAAATGAAACAAACATAATTCCCATCTCACAATTAGTCAGATACAATTTTATTGGCGAGAGCTATCACGTGCATATACAAGAACGTTCCTTTTATACCTTCTCTTAAACTACGCACATACATACACACTATATTTGGATTATCCCCTGAAGTCTCACCACAGTTTATTACCACTCAGCTGACAGTTCCAGTCCCCCCCAGATACAGAAAACCTGGAGGGGCTCTCTCCCTGTCTTATCTTATCTCCACAGAGTTATAGCTGGGTCGGTTCAAACATACAGTGGGGAGAACAAGTATTTGATACACTGACAATTTTGCAGGTTTTCCTACTTACAAAGCATGTAGAGGTCTGTAATTTTTATCATAGGTACACTTCAACTGTGAGAGAAGGAATCTAAAACAAAAATCCAGAAAATCACATTGTATGATTTTTAATTAATTAATTTGCATTTTATTGCATGACATAAGTATTTGATACATCAGAAAAGCAGAACTGAATATTTGGTACAGAAACCTTAGTTTGCAATTACAGAGATCATACGTTTCCTGTAGTTCTTGACCAGGTTTGCACACACTGCAGCAGGGATTTTGGCCCACTCCTCCATACAGACCTTCTCCAGATCCTTCAGGTTTCGGGGCTGTCGCTGGGCAATACGGACTTTCGGCTCCCTCCAAAGATTTTCTATTGGGTTCAGGTCTGGAGACTGGCTAGGCCACTCCAGGACCTTGAGATGCTTCTTACGGAGCCACTCCTTAGTTGCCCTGGCTGTGTGTTTCGGGTCGTTGTCATGCTGGAAGACCCAGCCACGACCCATCTTCAATGCTCTTACTGAGGGAAGGAGGTTGTTGGTCAAGATCTCGCGATACATGGCCCCATCCATCCTCCCTTCAATACGGTGCAGTCGTCCTGTCCCCTTTGCAGAAAAGCATCCCCAAAGAATGATGTTTCCACCTCCATGCTTCACGGTTGGGATGGTGTTCTTGGGGTTGTACTCCTCCTTCTATTCCTCCAAACACGGCGAGTGGAGTTTAGAGCAAAAAGCTCTATTTTTGTCTCATCAGACCACATGACCTTCTCCCATTCCTCCTCTGGATCATCCAGATGGTCATTGGCAAACTTCAGACGGGCCTGGACATGCGCTGGCTTGAGCAGGGGGACCTTGCGTGCGCTGCAGGATTTTAATCCATGACGGCGTAGTGTGTTACTAATGGTTTTCTTTGAGACTGTGGTCCCAGCTCTCTTCAGGTCATTGACCAGGTCCTGCCGTGTAGTTCTGGGCTGATCCCTCACATTCCTCATGATCATTGATGCCCCACGAGGTGAGATCTTGCATGGAGCCCCAGACCGAGGGTGATTGACCGTCATCTTGAACTTCTTCCATTTTCTAATAATTGTGCCAACAGTTGTTGCCTTCTCACCAAGCTGCTTGGCTATTGTCCTGTAGCCCATCCCAGCCTTGTACAGGTCTACAATTTATCCCTGATGTCCTTACACAGCTCTCTGGTCTTGGCCATTGTGGAGAGGTTGGAGTCTGTTTGATTGAGTGTGTGGACAGGTGTCTTTTATACAGGTAACGAGTTCAAACAGGTGCAGTTAATACAGGTAATGAGTGGAGAACAGGAGGGCTTCTTAAAGAAAAACTAACAGGTCTGTGAGAGCCGGAATTCTTACTGGTTGGTAGGTGATCAAATACTTATGTCATGCAATAAAATGCAAATTAATTACTTAAAAATCATACAATGTGATTTTCTGGATTTTTGTTTTAGATTCCGTCTCTCACAGTTGAAGTGTACCTATGATAAAAATGACAGACCTCTACATGCTTTGTAAGTAGGAAAACCTGCAAAATCGGCAGTGTATCAAATACTTGTTCTCCCCACTGTAGGTAAATGAGTCTCTTTGCTTTCTTTCGGCACACACATACATTCCTTTCTTCCCCAATGGTTATCATTTTTAATTACCCCTTGTCCATGCTACATAACCTCTAATCCTAATGGTTAAGTTTCTGGGTAGAATATTTCATCATTTATCTTAACCCTTGATAAAATATTTTAACAGGGCTCAAGTATGGAGATGCCAGAATCATGATCTTTCCGGATCTTTCTCCCACACTACACAAGAGGAGGATGGCTATCTCCCCACTGAAGAGACTTCTGCGTCAGGCTGGCTTGGCATACGGCCTGAGCTACCCAGCGACTTTGTGGATTGAAACTAAAAATGGTGAGCGCACATTTGACTCTGTGAAGATGGCTGAAACATACATGAGGAAAGAACTTCCTGACTTGTTCACGTCTACTACACCCTGAGGAACTGTCTTTTGAACTTGGATACAGTGGATAGTGAACTGTTAGCACATGAGGAAACAATGAAATTACTCATATGATCGACTGGCTGGATGGCTAGCGTGATAAAGTTGGATCATAGCTAATGTTGGCTGTGCTATTTAACCAGCTCGCTAAGTTTACAAGGGTGTAGCTATAGCTACTATACGTCCACACTATGCCAGGTTATTACATTTTTACTGTATACTTTAATTTTATGCAGAGGTCCAGTCGGGTTTGGTTAAATAGTTATGTGGCTTTTGATTGGGATTTAAGCCTAACTATGTTTATATTACTTCAGGGAATTGTAGCTACTATTATGTTTGCTGGCTTGTTCATTGTTAGAGATATGCTAGCGTTACTGATAACGAGACCGGGATAAGCTACTCGCTGGCCGCCTAATTGCCAGCTAGCTGATAGCTTTACACTTGTGTATGTGCGTACGGGGGTGTGTGTGTGTGTGTGTGTATATAATATTTTTGGGGGGACGGTGAACTATTTTATATTTGAGAGATGATTGTTATCGTCTGTTAAAGGTTTTCATGTATACATCATAGCTTGATGTCTTTTTTCCTGACCTGCTGGGGTGCGTTTGTGGTCATCGCTTTTGTCGCCGTGCGGCACAGGTTTCAGGGCGTATAGGGGAATGCCGATTGGTTGACATTTGGGTGTGCATGTAGGCTCTGTTGGTGACTATGAACGCACCAGAGGTATGGCCACCCCTCTCGGGCAAGATTACCTGCCCAGGGACTGCGGTTGAAAATCAGCCGGCTGGCTAAAACCGGCACTTTTACTGAAACGTTGATTAATGTGCACTGTCCCTCTAAAAATAAAATAAACTTAAACTTCTAATTCCATATACTTATAATTTAGAATTAACCTAATTCGAGCGATGCTATGCATAGCAGGTACACCTAGCTTAAAGACTAGCATCTAAGGATATGGGTTATTTAACTCCCTCAGTTGGGGGGGGGGGGTTGGGGGGGTTTGTGGGTCAGGGTATTAGCTCACGAGATGTTTACTACTTTATACTTTAATCATTTCATTTTGTACAAGTTGTATACACTCAACACAATTGTTTCTTTCCTTTTCCCTATTTCTTATTTTCTTTAAAAGATTTTGGCACCTAATAACTATACATTTATGACACTTAACATTAGGGGTACTAAATGCCCAGTCAAGCGCAAACGCATTCTGAATGATCTAAAGCAGCATAAGGTTGATATAGCTCTTCTTCAGGAGACACACCTGACTGACTCTGAGCATGATAAACTGAAGAGAGAGTGCGATGGTCAAGTGTACTATTCATCTTTCACCTCTCGGGCAAGAGGGGTGGCCATACTCATTAATAAGCATTGCCCCTTTCAGATACAATCTCAGATTAAAGACAAAGGAGTTAGGTTTGTGATCATTCAAGGTTTCATTAACACTGAGCCCATTACCATTATGAATGTGTATGGGCCTAACCATGATGATCCTAAATTTTACCAAGACATCTTTTTGAAGTTAATTTGCCCATCAGAGATAATAATGGCAGGGGATTTTAACTTGGTACTGGACCCTTCCAGTGATAGATCTTCCTCTAATAGTATCAACCTCACACAGGCAGATAAAATGTTAAAAGCAGAAATGAAATACTTTGGACTCGTAGACTTATGGAGATTTCACAACCAAAAGGTTAAAGAATACTCATTTTACTCCCCTGTCCATAACAGTTACTCTAGAATTGACTTGTTTCTTATTCCTGCAGCCAAGGGATGTTTAACTACTGGGTGTAAGTACTTACTAAGATGTATATCAGATCATTCTGCCCTGCTGGCTTCAGTACCAGTCAGTAGAGCACAGCCACCCTCAAGAAGATGGAGGTTTGGCAAATACTTGCTAAATAATCCCACATTTGTAACATTTCTGAACACTCATATAGACATATTTTTTAGCACCAATAACAACTCTGCCTCCCCCTAATTTTATGGGAAGCTCTTCTTGCATATCTGAGGGGGCAAATTAGTGCAGGTGCTCGTAAGATGTATAAGGCTCAAGTAGATTTGTTCGTCTGGAAAATGAACATAGTGTAACATTTGACGACTCAACTCTACAAAAATTAGACTCAAAGCGATTGGAATATAACACCCTGACGACCCATAAAGTGGAAAATGCTCTTAGGAGAACAAAACCAAACCACTACGAACATGGAGCTAAAGCAGGAAAGTTGCTTGCTTGGCAGATAAGACGAGAGGATGCTAGTAGAGTTATTAGCTCTATTAAGCTACCCAATAACACAGTTGTTCACAGTCCTAAGGAAATTAATCTAGAGTTTTATGAAACATTGTACAAGTCTGAAGGGGATGCCCCTGCCACAATGCATGAGTTTTTGAACAAACTCAATTTACAAACTTTAACTGATGAGGATAGAGAGCACTTGGTGAAAGAGATTACATCAGAGGAAATTCAAGAATCCATTTTCAACACTGCTGGGGGAAAATCACCAGGGTTAGACGGATTCCCTATTGAATTCTATCGATCCTTTTTAACCAAACTAATTGAGCCTCTGCAGTATGTTTAATTATGCCATAGAAACAGAAAAGCTCCCAGACACACTTGAACAGGCACTGATCACAGTTTTGTTGAAACCTGAGAAAGATCCTATGCTTTGTGGGTTGTATAAACCAATATCTCTACTGAACACTTCATATAAGATTCTTGCGAAACTCATTGCTCTTAGACTGGATAAGGTTCTACCGGACTTGGTTGATATGGACCAAACAGGCTTTGTAAGAAACCGCTCATCTCCTGATAATATCAGAAGATAATTGAATATTATGCATTATCTAGAGAATGACCAAGAATCTGTAGTAGCGGCTTCATTAGATGCGGAAAAAGCTTTTGACCGCATAAAATGGAACTACCTGTTTGAAGTTTTACAGAGGATGAATATTGGACCTAACTATGTAGGTCTAATTAGATTACTGTACAAATGTCCGGTAGCTCAGATCCTGACTAATGGAAACATTTCCTCACATTTCTCTCTATCACGTGGCACAAGACAGGGTTGTCCCGCTAGTCCGCTCCTTTTTTCTTTTGTTATAGAGCCACTGGCAGAAGCTTTTAGATCTCATCCATCCATCCATGGTGTTCGTATAGGTGAGCGTGAACATCTGGTCTCGCTATATGCCGATGACATTTTGCTTTACTCACTAAACAAGAAATGTCACTCCGAACATTAGTTGACATCCTGAAAGAATATGGGACCTTTTCAGGATATAAAATAAACCTATCGAAGAGTATAATTATGCCTTTTAACAGGGCAGCTATGTAGAACCCAATCTTAGACCAACTGTTTTCTTGGACACCACAGAAAATGACATATCTTGGATTGCAAATTCCTTCTGAAATTATTAAGACATATCAAGTGAACTATACTCAGGCGGGATTTACCAATTTCTCTTATTGGGCGGGTCAATTGTGTAAAGATGAATATATTACCAACATTCTTGTACCTTTTTCTTGTACCCTTTCCTATTCCCAATGTTTTTTTCAAACAACTTAATAGGAAGATTTCTTAATTTCTGTCGAAAGGGAAACCCCCCAGAGTGAAGTTGTATTACTGGGCATCTCAGTTAAAGGCTGTGTGGGTATGGCAAGATACATCAACAAGTTCACCCTCTTGGAGACAGATAGAGGAGGAGTGGCTGACCCCTGCTAGATTGGCATCTATACCTTATATTAGCCCACCTAAAGCTTTGCTAGGTCTCATAAACAACCCTTACATTAAATACACTTTAAATATATGGATTGAAATCTGTAAACAAACAGAAGGGCTTAGATCTATTTATGAACAAACACCTTTCTATAATAACCCCATCTTACCCAAAGCCCTGAGAGATTGTATTACATTTTCTTTGTTCAACAAAGGAATTAAAACATTTGGTCATCTCTATAGAGAAGGTGAACTACTATCCTTTCAACAACTGGCATCTCATTTTCAGTTACCTCAAACTCTTTTCTTCAAGTACCTACAGGTTAGACATTATATTACCATTCAGCGGGGAGGTAGGATTCAGCCCATGAGTAAACCTAAAACTGATCAACTGTGGCTGGAGAGGAAGGGGGTAAAAGGCTTCATTTACTACATGTACTCTAGGCTTCAAGCTCTGTTGGGGAATGATGAACCTCTGAAAGCTTGCATGAAGTGGCATGATGACCTTGGTCTCATTTTTGAGGATGAGAAATGGGGAAAGCTCTTTTTAGATGTTCAGCATCTTTCATTTAACACAAGGCACAAGTTGATGCAATTCAATATTTTACATAGGGTCTACTTTACACCAGAGAGACTGTACAAGATCAAGTCTAAATATTGAACAAGAATGACACTCCGCCAAGCAAGCAGATGTGGCTAAAAGAACTATCTTCCTATATTCCATCTGAAAGAATAACACACAATTTACTGTCACGACTTCTGCCGAAGTCGGTCCCTCTCCTTGTTCGGGCGGTGTTCGGCGGTCTTCTAGCCATCACTTATCCATTTTCCATTGGTTTTGTCTTGTCTTCCTTCACACCTGGTTGCAATCCCATCAATTACATGTTGTGTATTTAACCCTCTGTTTCCCCTCATGTCCTTGTTGGAGATTGTTTGATTGTATGTTAGTGCTAGTATGTGTTGGTGCGCGACGGGTTTTGTACCCATTTTATTATTTTTTGTATATTTTGGTTTTTGGAGTTTGAGTTCTTATTAAATGACTAGGTTTATACCAAGTTTGTTCTCCTGCGCCTGACTTCCCTGCCACCAACACGCACACCTTACAGAATCTCCAACCACCTATGGAGTCAGCAGGAGAAGGTACCCGGGCCATTGAGGTGGAGGAGCGCGTCTAGGAGCATGCGGTTATGCTTCACCATCTGAGTGCCGTCATGGATCGTGTTGTCCAGACAATGGACCGCTGGGAGAGACAGGGAGTTCTTCCAGCGCCTCCACCAGCACAACCGGGGTCTCTCCTGAGCGCCCCTTTCCCGCTGGAACCCAGTGGGATCCGTCTCTCCTTGCCACGGGAGTGCTTCCAACTGCCAGGGGTTCCTCCTTCAATTGAAACGCTTTCTGGCCACGGTCCACCCAGCTCCATCGGACCGTGAGAGAGTGTTCGCCCTCGTCTCGTGCCTCACCGGGAAAGCCCTGGAGTGGGCCAACGCCGTGTGGAGAGAGGGAGATGCGGCGTTGGACCATCTTGAGGAGTTCACCTGCCGTTTCCAGGCAGTCTTCAACCACCCGCCCGAGGGCAGAGCGGTGGGTGAGCGCCTCTACCATCTGAGGCAGGAGATGAGGAGAGCCCAGGAGTTTGCCCTGGAGTTCAGGACCCTGGCTGCTGGCGCAGGATGGAACAACAGGGCCCTGGTCGACCATTACCGCTGCAGCCTGTGCGAGGATGTCCGTCGGGAGCTGGCCTGCAGAGACACCACCCTCACTTTCGACCAGCGGGTGGACCTGTCCATCCGACTGGACAACCTGCTGGCTACTCGCGGATGTCCAGATCGGGGTCTGGTGGTTCCATCCTCCCGCACCCCCTCTCCGATACCCATGGAGCTGGGAGGGGCGGTGCGCAGGGAGACCGGAGGCGGTTTCCGCTCATGCACCATCTGTGGCCGCAGAGGTCACACTGCTGGTCGGTGCCGGGTTGGTTCCTCTGGGAATCAAGGCAGCAGGCAGGGCGCTCTGGCTTCACCCCAGGTGAGCTGGCACCATTCTCACCCAGAGTCCTCTGTCACACATATGTTTGTGTCAGTCACTTTTCCTGAGTTTTCCCCGCATTCCCAGCATAAGGCGCTCGTAGATTCAGGCGCGGCTGGTAATTTCATTGATAGAGCGTTAGCTCATAGTTTAGGGATTCCCATTGTTCCCGTGGATGTGCCTTTCCCCATTCACGCCTTAGATAGTTGATCATTAGGGTCAGGGTTAATTAGGGAGGTCACCGCTCCTTTGGGCATGGTGACGCAGGGGGGGTCACACGGAGAAAATGTGTATTTTCCTTATTGACTCTCCTGCGTTTCCCGTGGTGCTGGGCCTACCCTGGTTAGCTTGTCATAACCCCACTGTTTCTTGGCCACAGAGGGCTCTCACGGAGTGGTCGCGAGAGTGCTCAGGTAGGTGTTTAGGGGTTTCCGTTGGTGCAACTACAGTGGAGAGTTCAGACCAGGTCTCCACCGTGCGCAATCCCCCTGAATATGCCGATTTGGCACTCCCTTCTCTAAAAAGAAGGCGACTCAATTACCACCTCATCGACGGGGCGATTGTGCGATAGATCTCCTGGTAGACTCTGCACTTCCCAGGAGTCACGTGTATCCCCTCTCAGAGGCGGAGACGGAGGCTATGGAAACATATGTCACCGAATCCCTGCGTCAGGGGTATATTCGGTCCTCCACTTCACCCATCTCCTCGAGTTTCTTTTTGTGAAGAAGAAGGAGGGACGTCTGCGTCCGTGTATTGACTACCGGGGCCTAATCAGATCACGGTGAGGTACAGTTACCCGCTACTGCTCATAGCCACAGCGATAGAGTCAATGCACGGGGCGTGCTTCTTCACCAAACTAGATCTCAGGAGCGCTTATAATCTGGTGCGTATCCGAGAGGGAGACGGCTTTCAGTATCACCTCTGGGCACTATGAGTACCTTGTCATGCCGTACGGGTTGATGAATGCGCCATCAGTCTTCCAAGCTTTTGTAGACGAGATTTTCAGGGACCTCAGACTGTTAAACACCCATCACTAACAATGAGTGGCTGCTGCCAAACATACTGACTCAAATCTCTAGCCACTTTAATAATTAAAAATTGGATGTAAGAAATGTATCACTAGTCACTTTAAACAATGCCACTTTATATAATGTTTACATACCCTACATTACTCATCTCATATACTGTACTCTATACCATCTACTGCATCTCGCTCATCCATATACTTACATGTACATATTCTTATTCATTCCTTTACACTTGTGTGTATTTTTTTATTTCACCTTTATTTAACCAGGTAGGCTAGTTGAGAACAAGTTCTCATTTACAACTGCGACCTGGCCAAGATAAAGCAAATCAGTGCAACACAAACAACAACACAAATAAACAAACATACAGTCAATAATACAATAGAAAACGTCTATATACAGTGTGTGCAAATGAGGTAAGATAACAGAGGTAAGGCAATAAATAGGCCATAGTGGCGAAATAATTACAATATAGCAATTAAACACTGGAGTGATAGATGTGCAGAAGATGAGAGTACAAGTAGAGATACTGGGGTGCAAAGGAACAAAATAAATAACAGTATGTGGATGAGGTAGTTGGATGGGCTAATTACAGGTGGGCTATTTACAGGTGCAGTGATCTATGAGCTGCTCTGACAGCTGGCGAGGGAGATATGAGTCTCCAGCTTCAGTGAATTTTGCAGTTAGTTCCAGTCATTGGCAGCAGAGAACTGGAAGGAAAGGCGGCCGAAGGAGGAATTGGCTTTGGGGGTGACCAGTGAAATATACCTGCTGGAGCGCGTGCTACGGGTGGGTGCTGCTATGGTGACCAGTGAGCTGAGATAATGCGGGGCCTTACGTAGCAAAGACTTATAGATGAAGCCAGTGGGTTTGGCGACAAATATGAAGCGAGGGCCAGCCAACAAGAGCATACAGGTCACAATGATGGGTAGTATATGGGGCTTTGGTGACAAAATGGATGGCACTGTGATAGACTGCATCCAATTTGCTGAGTAGAGTGTTGGAGGCTATTTTGTAAATGACATCGCTGAAGTCAAGGATCGGTAGGATAGTCAGTTTTAAGAGGGTATGTTTGGCAGCATGAGTGAAGGAGGCTTTGTTGCGAAATAGGCAGCTGATTCTAGATATAATTTTGGTTTGGAGATGCTTAATGTGAGTCTGGAAGGAGAATTTACAGTCTTAAGTCAGAACCGTCCAGAGAAATGATGCTGGGCAGGTGTGGGCAGCGATTGGTTGAACAGATAAGGTAGTTGCTGTGAAATTGTTAGATTACTTGATAGATATTACTGCACGGTCGGAACTAGAAGCACAAGCATTTCGCTACACTCGCATAAACATCTGCTAACCATGTGTATGTGACCAATAACATTTTATTTTATTTGACTACAGAGTGAAAATGCACTGACTGAAGGAAGCAGGAAACATGCTTACCGTGTGAGCCTCTCTTTTGTCCCAGCTTTCCCTTGGTCATTGGCTGTTTGGCCCGAACCGCTGACATCTCTCCTGGAAACATCAGTGGAAAACATGTCGATAAGGACATTGTAATTAAGAATAGGTCCATGTGTATGTAAGGTATAGGTACACCGGTCAGATTTTCTTCATAGAAATTGCCTTCCTCTGAAGATCCTGATGGCCCTGGGACATAACCATCTTCACTATTGTCAATACTGGTTATTGAGTCATCAGTCTTGTATCCAAGCATAGCTTTGGTCAACTCTATTGCAGAAAAAAAAAGTATATTGGATAACAAGACAGATAAAACAAAGTATTTGGACACTGGTACATTTTGATTAGTTATGGCTCTGTGCTCCTCTACTTTACATTTTGTTATAATACAATGAATATGGGATGAAAGTGCAGACTTGCCTGTCTTTGATTTACAAAGCTGATTCACAAGAACTTACAGTATGTGCTGGTGTTGAATGACACTAACTTACATATACGCTGTCTGTTCTGACCAACGGTGGTGCATCATCCAATACATGGACTATCGAACCAGAGGTACTGGCAGCCTCGGTGTCTCACATCTAAGGATACAATAAAATGAAATTAGTCATGTGCAAATTAGGCAATTGAATATGATTCAACCATCCCCAGTATCCTCATTCTAAACAACTGACAAACCTGAGCATCGGGATTTATTATTTCCTTTTCAAATCTGGCTTACAAGTTGAATTATGTTTCTTTTAGAGTTTCCATGCATCTTCTTAGCCTCTGCAGTGCCTTTGTAAAGGAAGACAAGTTTCTAAAAGAATGGTTGAGACTTAAAAGAATGACAAGATTGCTAAGCACACCACAAATGGGATGGGCTGGGGGACACCAATGACTGCTATCATTGACTGATAGAGGTCCTACAAACATCTATTACAATGTCCTTTTTTTAAGACGACTTTCAAGGTAAAAAAAGCAAGTATAAGCATAACATAAGCACAAACTGAAATAAAATAATTTAATGAGGGGATTTATTTTAATATTTCAGCACACATGCATGCTTATGACTTGACAAAACAGATGAAAAGGAACTGGCTTTTCTAGCTAGCTTATAAACCAATTCAAGTTACACTAGCAATATTATTGTCCAATGCATGTAACATTGGGTTAACCACAATCATGTATTCTGAATCAAAGACATGTTTACCAATTATGATAAACTAGCACGCTAACTGCTAGCTAGCACGCTAATCATTTGCTAGCTAGCACGCTAATCATTAGCTAGCTAGCACGCTAATCATTAGCGAGCTAGCACGCTAATCATTAGCAAGCAGTAAATAAGTATAAGGTAAAAACATGCAAAGTAACAATTGCACATTAATGAATTGTTTGGATAAGTCCACCAATTTCAATCTCATGATGCAGTATATCTGACACAATACGGCTTTCGGGACATTGTCAATGCATGTTGGATTCCACCGAAAGACATACATGAGCTAACATTAATTACAGATAAAGACAATGGGAACATGCATTGCTTGCCAATACACCACATACAATATTAGTTAAAATATTGGTTAACAGTTTAGTTAATAGCTTACCTTCTTGCATGAATGCGAACGTCTGCAACCATCCCCCTCTTCCTTAAAAAACGTGCTGCACAGCTACTTTTGTTGTGATCATGCTCAGGCAGAGACAGGCTTGCCAGGTCAATTTCACATTTCTTGTAAATCCAGTAAAAACCCGATTTCAAAACCTGAAAACTGTCACAATTTCAGCAGATTACAGGGAAATTAATGGATTTTTAAAAATACCATGTTGGTAACGGTGCAATATAGAAGTAGTATAAAAACTTGCACCCAGCGACCAAAACTTTTCACCTGCAGCAAAGTTTTAAAAGTATCTCAGTAAAAGACAAAATAGCGTACATGGCAACCCCAGGGAGAGATTTGTCAATCCAGCATGGGGGAGGGGGAACTGTGTTGACCTGTGACATTTTTGGTTGTTTGGTACTTTTGTGCACTCTGCAGTGGGGGAGGGGCTGGATCTATAGCAGAAGTTATGGTGAGTAGACAATGATTCCATCAGCCCAGATTTCTGAATATGTGTGTGTAACAGATGTATAATGTACTCTCTATCTGCAAGCGGGGCCAATCACAACACCCCTTATTGTCATCAGAGTTGAACTAACCAATAAGAATGCTTGAACATCAAATACACATTTCTTTAGAGGCAAGTGGAAACATAACCAACCCTGTTACATTCTCCCCTGCTGAATTACACTTGCATACTACAAAGAAACTAAATGAGGTATGCAATCGATTGCTCCGTTTGGCTGGGCGGCCAGCTCTAGGAAGAGTCTTGGTGGTTCCAAACTTCTTCCATTTAAGAATGATGGAGGCCACTGTGTTGTTGGGGACCTTCAATGCTGCATAAATGTGTTGGTACCCTTCACCAGATCTGTGCCTGGACACAATCCTCTGTCGGATCTCTACGGACAATTCCTTCGACCTCATGGCTTGGTTTTTGCTCAGACATGCACTGTCAACTTTGAGACCTTATGTACAGTAAGTAGTCAGGTGTATGCCTTTCCAAATCATGTCCAATCAATTGAATATACCACAGGTGGACTTAAACATCTCAAGGACGATCAATTGAAACAGGATGGATTTGAGCTCATTTTCGAGTCTCATAGCAAAGGGTCTGAATACTTATGTGAATAAGGTAATTCCATTTTTACAATTCAAAAAATCTGTTTTCACTCTTTCATTATGGGGTATTGTGTGTAGATTGAAGTGAAAAAATAAATATTTCATCCATTTTAGATTAAGGCGGTAACGTAACAAAATGTAGAAAAAGTCAAGGGTCTGAATACTTTCCGAATGCACTGTATTTGCTTATGTTATGGTCTTGTGAAGGCTGGCTGAATTCTGGCAAAGAGTATGTCATTTTATCACAGCATGTCTACAGACTCTACCTTCTCCCTGTTTTTGTTTGCTTGGAAATGTTGATACTGGAGACTTGGCAGAAACTGTGTAACCAAGCATTTATAGGGGCTAAGAAATGCATTGCCATTAATTGGAAGGTTGGTTATCCTCCCAAAATGGATGGAATAAACATCAAGTTATGTATCACTAGATATGACTTATTACAAGATTTAGGGCATACTGTGCAACGTTCACAAGATCTGGAGGCCTTATTGGGAATACTGTACAACAAAAGGAGTCTGTATTTAAAACATGCTAGCTGCTGGGCTGCTCAGTCCTGGCCCTGGGGATCTGCCGTACTGTTGGTTGTCACTCTGGTCTTGGCCAAACATACCTGAAACCAATAATGAATATTTCACTAAGATCCTAAAGCTGAGTAGGATGTGTTGGGTTGGGGCGCTGCAGGGCCGTTGACCCCTAGGGGCAGGACGGGGTGACCCAGCTATGTTGTGTGCAAGTAAAAAGAGCTCTACAGTACTATTACGCATGTGATATGAATTACATGGAGGGTCAACTGTTTCTGTGTATTATTGTGTGGGTGTATGTGTGTTTCCCTTGAGATAGAAAAAAATAAGATGGGAAGGAATTTGTTTTGGGGAGAGTTGAGGGGGGGGGGGGGGGGGGCGTGCAGGTGGCTCAGGCTGTCTGGGCAGTCATCCTGTATCAAATTTCAGCCAGTCTTAATACTTTATTTGTACTTTATTTGTAAGTTGTTCATTTGTTAGGCTGTTAAAACAGTTACAATACTGATTCAGAGGGGTTGGGTTAAATGGAAGACACATTTCAGTTGAATGCATTCAGTTGTACACCTGACTAGGTATCCCCACTTTCCCTATTGATTATTGTATCATTGATTTAGTTCAGTCTTATCAATCACTTAATCATATTTAATAAGGATCTCTTACCTAGCTTGATGACTGTGGGCATTTTTGCTTACTTTTTGTTCTAAATCGAGATGGCTAGAAGGGCCATGGGTCATATTAAATTGTGTAGAAAGTCAGGAAATTAGCTTTAGATGTCCCAAAAAATGGGAGGACCCTCCGGCCTAGTTATGTCCCCGCCACTTCTAAAGCCAAAGTTGCGCCCCTGGTTTATTTTATTTCAGTATTTCAGTGTGGGGTGCACTAAGGGAACTAGCCTATGTTTCATAGCCATTTTCAAGACGTTTGCTGACTGAGAGGAGGTACAGTGCCTTCAGAAGTAATCAGACCCCTTGACATTTTTCAAATTTTATTAAGTTACATCCTTATTCTAAAATGTATACCATTTTAAAAATCCTCAGCAAACTACACACAAAACCCGTAATGACAAATAGAAAACAGGTTTTTAGACATTTTTGCAAATGTATTAAAAATAAAAACAGAAACACCTTATTTACATAAGTATTCAGACCCTTTGCTATGAGACTTGCAATTGAGCTCAGGTGTATCCTGCTTGATTGGAGTACACCTGTGGTCAATTCAATTGATTGGACATGATTTGGAAAGGCACAACCTGTCTATATAAGGTCCCACAGTTGGCAGTGCATGTCAGAGGAAAAACCAAGACATGAGGTCGAAGGAATTGTCCGTAGAGATCCGAGACAGGATTGTGTCGAGGCACAGATCTGGGGAAGGGTACTAAAAAAATGTCTGCAGCATTGAAGGTCCCCAAGAACACAGTGACCTCCATCATTCTTAAATGGAAGAAGTTTGGAACCACCAAGACTCTTCCTAGAGCTGGCCACCCGGCCAAACTGAGCAAACGGAGGAGAAGGGCCTTGGTCAGGGAAGTGACCAAGAAACCAATGGTCCCTCTGACAGAGTTCCTCTGTGGAGATGGGAGAACCTTCCAGAAGGACAACCATCTCTGCAGCACTCCACCAATCAGGTCTTTATGGTAGAGTGGCCAGACGGAAGCCACTCCTCAGTAAAAGGCACATGACAACTCGCTTGGAGTTTGACAAAAGGCACCTAAAGACTCTCAAACCATGAGGAACAAGATTCTCTGGTCTGATGAAACCAAGATTGAACTCTTTGGTCTGAATGCCAAGCGTCACGTCTAAAGGAAACCTGGCACCACCCCTACGGCAAGGCATGGTGGTGGCAGCATCATGCTGTGGGGATGTTTTTTAGTGGCAGGGACTGGGAGTCTAGTCAGGATCGAGGCAAAGATTAATGAAGCAAAGTACAGAGAGATCCTTAATGAAAACCTGCTCCAGAGTGCTCAGGACCTCAGACTGGGGCAAAGGTTCACCTTCCAACAGGACAACAACCCTAAGCACACAGCCAAGACAATGCAGGAGTGGCTTCGGGACAAGTCTCTGAATGTCCTTGACTGGCCGAACCAGAGCCTGGACTTGAACCTGATCAAACATCTCTGGAGAGACCTAAAAATAGCTGTGCAGCAACGCATCCCATCCAACCTGACAGAGCTTGAGGGGATCTGCAGAGAAGAATGGGATAAACTCCCCAAATACAGGTGTGTCAAGCTTGTAGTGTCATACCCAAGAAGACTCGATGCTGTAATCGCTGCCAAAGTTGTTTCAACAAAGTACTGAGTAAAGGGTATGAATACTTATGTAAATATGATAAATGACCAAAAATGTCTAAAAAACAGTTTTTGCTTTGTCATTATAGGGTATTATGTGTGGATTGATGAGGGGGAAAAACAATTTAAACAATTTTAGAATAAGGCTGTAATGTAACAAAATGTGGAAAATGTCAAGAGGTCTGAATACCTTCCGAATGCACTGTATGTATAAATTATTTATAATAAATGATGTATAATAAGTATTGGTCATTTAATTGTGTGTTTATCATTACATTACTTTTAACACGCTATCCCCAGTTTAAGTTGGAAGTTTACATACACCTTAGACAAATACATTTAAACTCAGTTTTTCACAATTCCTGACATTTAATCCTAGTAGAAAATCCCTGCCTTAGTTCAGTTAGGATCACCACTTTATTTTAAGAATGTGAAATGTCAGAATAATAGTAGAGAGAATTATGTATTTCAGCTTTTATTTCTTTCATCACATAACCAGTAGGTCAGAAGTTTACATACACTCAATTAGTATTTGGTAGCATTGCCTTGAAATTGTTTAACTTGGGTCAAACGTTTCAGGCAGCCTTCCACAAGCTTCCCACAATAAGTTGGGTGACTTTTGGCCCATTCCTCCTGACAGAGCTGGTGTAACTGAGTCAGGTTTGTAGGCCTCCTTGCTCGCACACGCTTTTTCAGTTCTGCCCACACATTTTCTACAGGATTGAGGTCAGGGCTTTGTGATGGCCACTCCAATACCTTGACTTTGTTGTCCTTAAGCCATTTGCCACAACTTGGGAAGTATGCTTGGGGTCATTGTCCATTTGGAAGATCCATTTGCGACCAAGCGTTAACTTCCTGACTGATGTCTTGAGATGTTGCTTTAAAATATCCACATAATTTTCCTACCTCATGATGCCATCTATTTTGTGAAGCGCACCAGTCCCTCCTGCAGCAAAGCACCCCCACAACATGATACTGCCACCCCCGTGCTTCACGGTTGGGATGGTGTTCATCGGCTTGCAAGCCTCCCCCTTTTTCCTCCAAACATAACGATGGTCATTATGGCCAAACAGTTCTATTTTTGTTTCATCAGACCAGAGGACATTTCTCAAAAAGTACGATCGTTGTCCCATGTGCAGTTGCAAACCATAGTCTGGCTTTTTTATGGCGGTTTTGGAGCAGTGGCTTCTTCCTTGCTGAGCGGCATTTCAGGTTATGTCGATATAGGACTCGTTTTACTGTGGATATAGATACTTGTGTACCTGTTTCCTCCAGCATCTTCACAAGGTCCTTTGCTGTTCTGGGATTGATTTGCACTTTTTGGTGTTTATACTTGCGTACTATTGTTTGTACAGATGAACGTGGTACCTTCAGGCTTTTGGAAATTGCTCCCAAGGATGAAACAGACTTGTGGAGGTCTCCAATTTTTTTCTGAGGTCTTGGCTGATTTTAATTTTTTTTCTCCATGATGTGGCACTGAGTTTGAAGGTAGACCTTCAATTACTATTACTATTTAATAGTTGTAGCCATATTTCATAAATGGCACCATGCATGGTTCTATATTGAACCATTTTGGCTCAGTGAAGAAGAAACTCTAGGGTTCTTTTCGAGAAAAAAACAAAACATAAAAGGGTTATACGGTATATCACTTTTAGGGGTTCCTTATATGAAGCAAGCCATAGAACCATTTTTGTACTAAGAGTGTACAGAGTTGGCAATGAACTTCCTTGATAATTTGTGTGAGATTGAGGGCATCTAGATTAGATTGTAGGATGGCCGGGGTGTTAAGCATATCCCAATTTAGGTTACCTAGCAGCTTCTGGTGGCCTTCCAATTGGTGGCCTTCCAATTGACTCAAATTATGTCAATTAGCCTATCAGAAGCTTCTAAAGCCATGACTTAATTTTCTGGAATTTCCCAAGCTGTTTAAAGGCACAGTCAATTTAGTGTATGTAAACGTCTGACCCACTGGAATTGTGATACAGGGAATTATAAGTGAAATAATCTGTCTGTAAACAACTGTTGAAAAAATTACTTGTGTCAATCGTGAAGTAGATGTCCTAACTGACTTGCCAAAACTATAGTTTGTTAACAAGAAATTTGTGGAGTGGTTGAAAAATGAGTTTTAATGACTCCAAACTAAGTGTCTGTAAACTTCCGACTTCAACTGTATGTTTGGCACAGTCTGACAGTAACCCAGAGGCAGAGGATCCCTTTCGGCTGCTGCTGACAAATACCTAACGTAAGTTGTTCTTTATCATAATATGTATATGTCTGCATAGCATTCTGTCTTCATTTTGTCAGATTAACTCGTGCTTATTTGTGAACATTAACTTGTTTTTGCTCCCTTTTTATTCTTCTCTGGAACCAGTCAAGCAGCTAGCCCAGTGGCTTGGAGTTGGACCTGTGGCAGGTGTTGGACATGTGGATCAAAAGTGTCCGGTTCAAATCCCGGGCCAGGCTAGAAAAAATGGGTTGAATTGATCTGACAACTGGAGGGCGGCTGGGTTGACATACTCAAAACATTCCCCTACCGTTGGGCCCTTGAGCAAGGCCCTTTACCCTTCAACATGCTCTCCATCCAGGAGGGCTGCATACAGCTTGAACCTGTGCTCATATCAACTGTATGTGTGAGGTCTGCTGTTTGGGAGGGTTGAGAATGAAGCATAAGACATATTTTGTTGTTCACTATAACTAATGGACAAAGTATATTGTATTGTATAGTAAAGAAGTCTACCAGAGTTGACTTGGGCCATCATTCAAACATAGAGATCAAATCAAATTTTATTTGTCACATACACATGGTTAGCAGATGTTAATGTGAGTGTAGCGAAATGCTTGTGCTTCTAATTCCGACCATGCAGTAATATCTAACAAGTAATCTAACCTAAACATTTCACAACAACTACCTTATACACAAGTGTAAAGGAATGAATAAGAATATGTACATAAAAATATATGAATGAGTGATGGCCGAACGGCAAGATGCAGTAGATGGTATAGAGTACAGTATATACATATGAGATGAATAATGTAGGGTATGTAAACATTATATAAAGCGGCATTGTTTAAGGTGGCTAGTGATACATTTATTACATCAATTTTTCCATTATTAAAGTGGCAAGAGTTGAGTCAGTATGTTGGCAGCAGCCACTCAATGTTAGTGATGGCTGTTTAACAGTCTGATGGCCTTGAGATAGATGCTGTTTTTCAGTCTCTCGGTCCCCGCTTTGACGCACCTGTACCTGTACAGAGTTGGCAGTGAACTGGCATAGGAAGTTTGAATGGCGAGAGGGACATGTATAGCTCCGGTGTTATGTCATCATTGGCTAATTTAATACATTGCTGCACTGATGCATGTTAGTTTATTAATTTGCTCAAATAACCCACAGACCTGTCAGTGGCAGTGCACGGACTGTCAGTGGCAGGCTACCCTGTACTTATGTAGAATTAAAAGTTTATGCTAATGTATCCAGTAATACAATGTAGTAGGTTAAAAATGTCATGAAACGCGTTTATGTAGGCCTAAGGACACATTTTTGTCAGGCAAAGAAAGGAGATTAAACATCTGTCACACAATAGGGTAAGCTACATAGTTGCAAATATTATTAAGAAGTTTAAGGTCCATGGAACTGTGCCAACCTCCCTGGGCGTGGCCGCAAGAGGAAAATCAACCCCAGATTGAACAGAATGAAGTGCGAATGGTAGAAAAATAACCAAGGATAACTGCCAAAGAGATACAAGCTGAACTCCAAGATGAAGGTACGTCAGTTTCTGATCGCACCATCTGTCGCTTTTTGAGCGAAAGTGGGCTCCATGGAAGAAGACCCAGGAGGACTCCACTTTTGAAAGAAAAACATAAAAAAGTCCGACTGGAATTTGCTAAAATGCATATTGACAAGCCACAATCCTTCTGGGAGAATGTCCTTTGGACAGATGAGTCAAAACTGGAGCGTTTTGGCAAGTCACATCAGCTCTATGTTCACAGATGAAAAAACGAAGCTTTCAAAGAGAAGAACACCAAACCTACAGTGAAACATGGAGGAGGCTCGGTTATGTTTAGGGGCTGCTTTGCTGCGCCTGGCACAGGGTGCCTTGAATCTGTGCAGGGCACAATGAAATTTCAAGGCTATCAAGTCATTCTGGAGCAAAACATACTGCCCAGTGTCAGAAAGCTTTGTCTCAGTCGCAGGTCATGGGTCCTCCAACAGGATAATGACCCAAAACACACAGCTCAAAGCACCCAAGGATGGATAAGAACAAAACATTGGACTATTCTGAAGTGGCCTTCTATGAGTCCTGATCTGAATCCTATCGAACATCTATGGAAAGAGCTGAAACTTGCAGTCTGGAGAAGGCACCCATCAAACCTGAGACAGCTGGAGCAGTTTGCTCAGGAAGAGTGGGCCAAACTATCTGTTAGCAGGTGCAGAAGTCTCATTGAGAGCTACAGAAAACATTTGATTGCCTCTAAAGGTTGTGCAACAAAATATTAGGTTAAGGGTCCCATCATTTTTCTCCATGCCATCTTCATTTGTTTTATTATTTACAATATAATGTTGAATAAAAAATCAAAAGCAAAGTCTGATTTCTATTAAAAATGGAATTAACAATGGTGGATTTCATTTTAATTCATTCACCTTTATTTAACCAGGTAGGCCAATTGAGAACAAGTGCGATTGGTAAGCTGCTCTGACAGCTGACGCATAAAGTTAGAGGGAGATGTAAGTCTCCAACTTCAGTGATTTCAGTGATTACCTGTTTCCTCCAGTATCTTCACAAGGTCCTTTGCTGTTGTTCTGGGATTGATTTGCACTTTTCACACCAAAGTACATTCATCTCTAGGAGACAGAACGCGTCTCCTTCCTGAGCGGTATGACAGCTGCTTGGTCCCATGGTGTTTATACTTGCGTACTATTGTTTGTACAGATGAACGTGGTACCTTCAGGCGTTTGTAAAAATAAATAAAAATCTGAGGTCTTTGCTGATTTCTTTTGATTTTCCCATGATGTCAAGCAAAGAGGCACTGAGGTTGAAGGTAGGCCTTGAAATACATCCACAGGTACACCTCCAATTAACTCAAATGATGTCAATTAGCCTATCAGAAGCTTCTAAAGACATTACATCTTTTTATGGAATTTTCCAAGCTGTTTAAAGGCATAGTCAATTTACTGTATGTAAACTTCTGACTCACTGGAATTGTGATACAGTGAATTATAAGTGAAATAATCTGTCTGTAAACAGTTTTTGGAAAAAGTACTTGTGTCATGCATAAAGTAGATGTCCTAACCAACTTGTTAACAAGAAATGTGTGGAGTGGTTGAAAAACGAGTTTTAATGACTCCAACCTAAGTGTATGTTAATTTCAGACTTCAACTGTATGTTTGGTCTCATTGAAATAGAGTAGCCTGACTACATGGGGAGAGCTTCACATGGCAGTTAACTTAAAGTTGCACTGTGCAGAAATCGCTCTGCCATTTCCTGGTTGCTAAAATTCTAATAGTTTGCCTAATTTCAGTTTATGTGACAAAATAAGCTAGTTTAGTGTAGAGAATCATTGCACCATCTCAAGTGCTCTGAAATATATTCTCCATAACCAAAAATATTGTCAAATGAAAAAAGGAAACTTAAGAACGGGAAGTATAGAAATAGGGCACATAGAACAGATCTACCGCTTCTTAGACTTGCTTTCAATGAGAATGACATAGCTATAACTCACACTTCTATGTGTGTTTAGTTAGTCCCCAAAAAGTTATATATTGCCACTTTAAATATGATTAGTCTGTAGTTTACTACAGTGTCTGTAAATAAATATTGTTAACGGAAAGAAGTGGAGGGCGCTCAACCAACGTGAGTTGGTGCAATCCATTTTCATTGAAAAGGAAAAGGCACATCACTCGCATAGGAAATGTACTTCCTAAATATGATTAGGCTGTAGTTGTTTACTACATTTCCTATAAATAAATATTGATCACCCATATTTCTCTGTCTGAAAATCTTCCCACTCCTATAAGGTAGGAAATAGAAACAGCTCAAAAGAAAAGGGCAAGTCTCTCCAACCCTGCTCTATTCAAACTACATCTACATCTAGCATATTAGCACATCAAACTACATCTAGCATATTGGCTGATATGGCCCAGTAATATAAACCTAATATAATGGGCCAAGTGAGAATCTCTGGTAATTTCAGTGGTGTAAAATGCTTAAGTAAAAATACTTTAATGTTCTACTTTACTCCACTACATACAGTGGGGAGAACAAGTATTTGATACACTGCCGATTTTGCAGGTTTTCCTACTTACAAAGCATGTAGAGGTCTGTAATTTGTATCATAGGTACACTTCAACTGTGAGAGACGTAATCTAAAACAAAAATCCAGAAAATCACATTGTATGATTTTTAAGTAATTAATTTGCATTTTATTGCATGACATAAGTATTTGATACATCAGAAAAGCAGAACTTAATATTTGGTACAGAAACCTTTGTTTGCAATTACAGAGATCATATGTTTCCTGTAGTTCTTGACCAGGTTTGCACACACTGCAGCAGGGATTTTGGCCCACTCCTCCATACAGACCTTCTCCAGATCCTTCAGGTTTCGGGGCTGTCGCTGGGCAATACGGACTTTCAGCTCCCTCCAAAGATTTTCTATTGGGTTCAGGTCTGGAGACTGGCTAGGCCACTCCAGGACCTTGAGATGCTTCTTACGGAGCCACTCCTTAGTTGCCCTGGCTGTGTGTTTTGGGTCGTTGTCATGCTGGAAGACCCAGCCACGACCCATCTTCAATGCTCTTACTGAGGGAAGGAGGCTGTTGGCCAAGATCTTGCGATACATGGCCCCATCCACCCTCCCCTCAATACGGTGTAGTCGTCCTGTCCCCTTTGCAGAAAAGCATCCCCAAAGAATGATGTTTCCACCTCCATGCTTCACGGTTGGGATGGTGTTCTTGGGGTTGTACTCATCCTTCTTCTTCCTCCAAACACTGCGAGTGGAGTTTAGACCAAAAAGCTCTATTTTTGTCTCATCAGACCACATGACCTTCTCCCATTCCTCCTCTGGATCATCCAGATGGTCATTGGCAAACTTCAGACGGGCCTGGACATGCGCTGGCTTGAGCAGGGGGACCTTGCGTGCGCTGCAGGATTTTAATCCATGACGGCGTAGTGTGTTACTAATGGTTTTCTTTGAGACTGTGGTCCCAGCTCTCTTCAGGTCATTGACCAGGTCCTGCCGTGTAGTTCTGGGCTGATCCCTCACCTTCCTCATGATCATTGATGCCCCACGAGGTGAGATCTTGCATGGAGCCCCAGACCGAGGGTGATTGACCATCATCTTGAACTTCTTCCATTTTCTAATAATTGCGCCAACAGTTGTTGCCTTCTCACCAAGCTGCTTCCCTATTGTCCTGTAGCCCATCCCAGCCTTGTGCAGGTCTACAATTTTATCCTTGATGTCCCTACACAGCTCTCTGGTCTTGGCCATTGTGGAGAGGTTGGAGTCTGTTTGATTGAGTGTGTGGACAGGTGTTTTTTATACAGGTAACGAGTTCAAACAGGTGCAGTTAATACAGGTAATGAGTGGAGAACAGGAGGGCTTCTTAAAGAAAAACTAACAGGTCTGTGAGAGCCGGAATTCTTACTGGTTGGTAAGTGATCAAATACTTATGTCATGCAATAAAATGCAAATTAATTACTTAAAAATCATACAATGTGATTTTCTGGATTTTTGTTTTAGATTACGTCTCTCACAGTTGAAGTGTACCTATGATAAAAATTACAGACCTCTACATGCTTTGTAAGTAGGACAACCTGAAAAATCGGCAGTGTATCAAATACTTGTTCTCCCCACTGTACCTAAAGAAAAGTATGTACTTTTTACTCCATCCATTTTCCCTGACACCTAAAAGCACTCGTTGCATTTTCAATGCTTAGCAGGAGTAAATAAAAAATACAAAATAAATTGTGTGATCTCGTTTGCTTAATATAAGGAATTTGAAATTGTTCATACTTTTACTTTTACTTTTGATACTTAAGTATATTTTAGCAATTCAATTTACTTTTGATACTTAAGTATTTAACTTTTAGACTTTTACTCAAGGAGTATTTTGCTGGGGGACTGGGGAACTTTAATTTTCTATTAAGTTATCTTTACTTTTATTCAGGATGACAATTGGGTGCTTTTTCCACCACTGGGTAATTTAACCTATTTGTGAAGTTATTTTTGCTGATTTGATATTGCCCATAGGACGCAAAATTGCTGGGACCATGGCTGGCAAGTGAGCTGTGTCACACATGCCTAAAATAACATTTTGGGACTGTGGTTGGGTTTGGGATCTATTCTTGCCGTAGTGAGTGGGAGTCCGACTGAAAGCCAGTGGGTGCGGGCAGGGCGCAGTATGAAAAATTGCATGGGAGGAAGAAATCAATCCCGCGCAGACCTCTATCGGGAAGCATAGAAGTAGCACACATAGAACAGATATAACGCTTATTAAACTTGCTTTCAATGTGAATGACAGATATATAACACATTTCTATGCGAATTTGGTCGGGTCGCCCAAAAAGTGACATATTGCTGCTTTAATCACCATCCCTGTGTAGCCTATGTGAAGCGTGATTAGAGTTCAACTGTCTGTTTTTGGGAACTCCTTCATATGCACTGATCTAAAAAAAAATACCTGACGGAAGAAAGAAAGTCCCTGGCTTTCAGGTGTCATGTCTTCTCATCTTGATCCAGATAAAGGAAAGGTGATTAGGAGGAAAATCACTTTAGATGCAGCTCATGTCTTCCCTCAGCCTGTATGAGGTATGCGCAACACAGTATCATAGGTTATTGTGAAATAGACACAAATTGCATGAGGCCTGACCAGGTAAGGAAATCTGGCATAGTGGATGTTTTATATCCGTTCATCTTGTAGTACCAGCTACGTCCTCTGGATGGCGACCTTTTCAAAGGATGGCTGTATCAATGTTTGCTTGGCTGTCTATAGCTACATTGTTGGCAGCAGTCAATCAGTATCATTTGGTTCAAAGTGTTTTCTTCAGGTTTGTTTCGGGATCTTAATACGCAACAACAACAAAAAACTAAACAAATTAAGACAATGCATTATACATGGCCGGGAATGTTTTTGTTTTGCAAATGAGAATTAATGCACATGGATGTCTTGACAGTTAAATTGTTTTGGTGACAGTGCCATCATGACTCCCCCTCACTTGCATAGTGTATTTAAAAAAAAAAAAAATGACATCATTCAAAGAAAAGTGCATATCCACTCTATTTTATAGAATACAAAGACAGGTACGAGAACGCCATATATACAGTACCAGTCAAAAGTTTTAGAACACCTATTCATTGAAGGGTTTTTCTTTATTTTTACTATTTTCTACATTGTAGAATAATAGTGAAGACATCAAAACTATGAAATAACACTACATGGAATCATGTAGTAACTAAAACAGTGTTAAACAAATGAAAATATATTTTAGATTTTAGATTCTTCAAAGTAACCACCCTTTGCCATGATGACAGCTTTGGACACTCTTGGCGTTCTCTCAACCACCTTCACCTGTAATGCTTTTCCAGTAGTCTTGAAGGCATTCCCACATATGCTGAGAACTTGTTGACTGCTTTTCCTTCACTCTGCGGTCCAACTCATCCCAAACCATCTCAATTGGGTGGAGGTCGGGTAATTGTGGAGGCCAGGTCATCTGATGCAGCACTCCATCACTTTCCTTCTTGGTAAAATAGCCCTTACACAGCCTGAAGGTGTGTTGGGTCATTGTCCTGTTGAAAAACAAATGATAGTCCCACTAAGCGCAAACCAGATGAGTTGGCGTATCGCTGCTGAATGCTGTGGTAGCCATGCTGGTTAAGTGTGCCTTGAATTCTAAATAAATCACTGACAGTGTCACCAGCAAAGCACCCCCACACCATCACACCTCCTCCTCCATGCTTCACGGTGTGTACCACACATGCAGAGATCATCCGTTTACTTACTCTGCATCTCACAAAGACACAGCGGTTGGAACCAAAAATGGCAAATTTGGACACATCAGACCAAAGGACTGATTTCCACCGGTCTAATGTCCATTGCTCGTGTTTCTTGGAAGAGCAAGTCTCTTCTTATTATTGGTGTCCTTTGGTATTGGTTTCTTTGCAGAAATTTGACTATGAAGGCCTGATTCACACAGTCTCCTCTGAACAGTTGATGTTGAGATGTGTCTGTCACTTGAACTCTGTGAAGCATATGTGACCCGTTTCAGGAAACTGTGCATATGGAGAGCCGTTTGAAAGTTATTTTATTTTTATAAAAAAATAATTGGGGGGGGGGGCAGAAATGCCTGCTCAAACATGTGAACATTCATGTCCTTAATAACAAACTTGTAAGCCATCTGTAAATACAAATACAATTGTTAAATTACGAGCCTTAATTAAGCCACAGAAAAGGACAGCAACTTTCCCGCTAGCCATGATTGGCTGAGATAATGAGTAGGCTGGACATGCTGAGAGAAGAGTTTGGATTGGTCTGCCACATAGCACGTTTCTGTCTATTTGAGCTGGTCAGTATGTGTAGGGTAATCTTGTCTAACGCAGCTTTAAAAAAAATGTATCACGTATTAAAACTTAACAAAAATGCAAGTATCAATTTCAATAGAGTGTCACTGCAACAACACCAACACTCTGGATAACATGAAAACAGAATAACCGGCTCTGCTTGGGCTGCAATTTCTGAGGCTGGTAACTCTAATGAACTTATCCTCAGAGGTAGAGGTAACTCTGGGTCTTCCTTTCATGTGGTGGTCCTCATGAGAGCCAGTTTCATCATAGCGCTTGATGGTTTTTGCGAATGCACTTGAAGAAACTTTCACAGTTCTTGAAATGTTCCGGATTGACTGACCTTCAGTCTTAAAGTAATGATGGACTGTCGTTTCGCTATGCTTATTTGAGCTTTTCTTGCCATGATATGGAATTGGTCTTTTACCAAATAGGGCTATCATCTCTATACCTTGTCACAACACAACTGAGAAATTTCACAAATTTACTTTCAACAAGGCACACCTGTTAATTGAAATGCATTCCAGGTGACAACCTTATGAAGCTGGTTGAGAGAATGCCAAGAGTGTGCAAAGCTGTCATCAAGGGAAAGGGTGGCTTCTTTGAAGAATCTCAAATCTCAAATATATTTTGATTTCTTTAACCCTTTTTGTCTTACTACATGATTCCATATGTGTTATTTCATAGTTATTCTACAATGTAGAAAATAGTAAGAATAAAGAAAAACTCTGGAATTAGTAGGTGTGTCCAAACTTTTTACTGGTACTGTACGTTACACAAGGTTTTGCGTGTACTGAGCAGCAAGTTGTAACATCGGATCTATCTCACGCTCAGACATGAGCCACAGTTCCAGCTAGTGTATAACTGTGAGACTGATGCAGATGAGAGCTTTGTCCTTTAAACACCAACCAGCATCCCTTTATGAAACAGTCCAGTGTCTGTCTATCTAGTACAGCCATAAGCAGATAAATGAACGCTTGTGAGGAAAAACAATGGCATTTCATCAGAGCCCATTGTTTTACCAACCGAGCTGGGACGCTATGCATTTATTTCTTAGATTTGGTGATACATTTCTCTCTGTTTGTACCAGTGACTGAGCATAATTCCGTGTTTGTTCTGAGGCCTGTGTGTACAGTGTGCTAGAGCAACAGCTGCGAGAGATGAGTCTGTCTCATTGTGATTGTTAGCCTGCTAGCTGAGCTACTAATGCAAGCTGCCATTTGAAATCTGCTATAAGCAATGGGTCATTGTTACACGTAAGTGGTGAGCAGTGAGAAATACTCTAAACGGTTGCAATCAATAACAGCTTTTATAGCTCTATTTGTCCCAATTAACCTGTAAAGAAAATGTCAGATGCGATATAGATGATAACGTTCTTGAAAGCCTTAACTTCATGTTTAGCTACCTGATCCTAATAAATGGTAATAAACTATTTGTTATGTCAGAGTGGGATTATTTTACATGACAGTTATCAGCTTCTGCCAACTGATTGAATTGAACCTCTCTAGTCAATAAAATCTAATCTCCGAAGTGATGAGGTGACAATCACTTATAACTCAAAGTACATGTTGAAATGTCAGACCCATTTTGAAATTGATTGGTGTTAAATACAATACATTCCAGGTTTATGAAGGCTATAGGCCTATTGCTAATTTATAAGGCGTTGTTCACCAGAATAAACATGTTAGCTGCCATTTGTGTTCATGGGAGACTTGTGTGTTAATCCAAAACAAAAATCTGTCATCAATTGCCAGTGTGGGTTGTCTGAAAAAGAGGAATGGTCAACTGTTCAGAGAAATGTCAAGGTCAAAGTAATTAGTGGAGTCAATGGGCAGCCATCTTGTCTCTTAGGCCTGTGGAATATGATGAGTTATATGGGGGCAAACTGGGTGAAGCTAGGGCTTCTTGGCTAGTGCAACTTCTGACTAGTAGCAGCACAGCTGGTTCAATAATCTATCAATGTATAAAGACCATTTTTTAAATCATAGGTAATAGGTTCGTTTGTCAGATGTCTTAAAGAGTGTATGGATTGATCTGGATCTATCTCTGCATGGCCATGTGAATGATGTGTCGTTCATCAATTGTAAATATACTTTTACCTGGGAGGGTGACAATTTACTACAGTAGCGCACGTATCTGGGGAGCACACGTATCTAGGACTTAGTGTTGTAAACATGGTGGGTTTGAAGAATTGACTGTCAGAAATTGACAGGATTGCACAAACTCCACCGGTCATTCAAAGGAAGCATTTAGTCTTGTTTGTCTTCCTTCCTTTATTTTAATGACATGATTTACTGTCACAAACTCCATGACTACCTTTTAGCATTATGCCAAGAGGAGCTACAACTTGACCAGGGTTAGGGTGTCGTCAGCATCAATCTCCAACTGTCAAATGGCTTCATCGCTATGGAAATAGACAGCTCCCGTGGACATATTTTGGACAAGAGACATTTGCTAATATTTTTTCTAAATAATTCTCCCTTTTTTCCCGACTTTAATACCTTTTTGATACTTTTTGCTGCCATCTTAGGGCTGGATTCAATCTGTATCAACGAAGTATCGCAGAAGATCAGCATTACAGGGCATTTCCACAGAACACGTTTTGGAGCCCCATTCATTTTCAATGGAGGGAAGTGAAGTGGGCAGGGACCGTTGGCTGATGCAAGCATGGGTGAGGGACCGTGAACATGGCGGGACCAACGTTTGGGAAAGCTGAACTTCCTGCAAACACTCTGTGACATTGCGGTGCTACTGACCAATCGAAGCTCACTATAGCTTCCAGACCCTACTGGATTGGCTGTTGATAACGAGCACTACCTAGCCTGCTTGCTAGCACCCACATGAGGGCGAAGCTACTGTGGCTATCGGAATGATATTTTTATTTTATTTATTTTTATTTCACCTTTATTTAACCAGGTAGGCTAGTTGAGAACAAGTTCTCATTTGCAACTGCGACCTGGCCAAGATAAAGCATAGCAGTGTGAACAGACAACACAGAGTTACACATGGAGTAAACAATAAACAAGTCAATAACATGGTAGAAAAAAAGAGAATCTATATACAATGTGTGCAAAAGGCATGAGGTAGGCAATAAATCGAATAATTACAATTTAGCAGATTAACACTGGAGTGATAAATCATCAGATGATCATGTGCAAGAAGAGATACTGGTGTGCAAAAGAGCAGAAAAGTAAATAAATAAAAGCAGTATGGGGGGTGAGGTAGGTAAATTGGGTGGGTAGTTTACAGATGGACTATGTACAGCTGCAGCGATCGGTTAGCTGCTCGGATAGCAGATTTTTAAAGTTGTTGAGGGAGATAAAAGTCTCCAACTTCAGAGATTTTTGCAATTCGTTCCAGTCGCAGGCAGCAGAGAACTGGAAGGAAAGGCGTCCAAATGAGGTTTTGGCTTTAGGGATGATCAGTGAGATACACCTGCTGGAGCGCGTGCTGCGGGTGGGTGTAGCCATCGTGACCAGTGAACTGAGATAAGGCGGCACTTTACCTAGCATAGCCTTGTAGATGACCTGGAGCCAGTGGGTCTGACGACGAACATGTAGCGAGGGCCATCCAACTAGGGCATACAGGTCGCAGTGGTGGGTCGTATAAGGTGCTTTAGTAACAAAACGAATGGCACTGTGATAAACTGCATCCAGTTTGCTGAGTAGAGTATTGGAAGCTATTTTGTAGATGACATCGCCGAAGTCGAGGATCGGTAGGATAGTCAGTTTTACTAGGGTAAGTTTGGCGGCGTGAGTGAAGGAGGCTTTGTTGCGGAATAGAAAGCCGATTCTTGATTTGATTTTGGATTGGAGATGTTTGATATGAGTCTGGAAGGAGAGTTTGCAGTCTAGCCAGACACCTAGGTACTTATAGATGTCCACATATTCTAGGTCGGAACCGTCCAGGGTGGTGATGCTAGTCGGGCGTGCGGGTGCAGGCAGCGAACGGTTGAAAAGCATGCATTTGGTTTTACTAGCGTTTAAGAGCAGTTGGAGGCCACGGAAGGAGTGTTGTATGGCATTGAAGCTCGTTTGGAGGTTAGATAGCACAGTGTCCAAGGAAGGGCCGGAAGTATATAGAATGGTGTCGTCTGCGTAGAGGTGGATCAGGGAATCGCCCGCAGCAAGAGCAACATCATTGATGTATACAGAGAAAAGAGTCGGCCCGAGAATTGAACCCTGTGGTACCCCCATAGAGACTGCCAGAGGACCGGACAACATGCCCTCCGATTTGACACACTGAACTCTGTCTGCAAAGTAGTTGGTGAACCAGGCAAGGCAGTCATTAGAAAAACCGAGGCTACTGAGTCTGCAAATAAGAATATGGTGATTGACAGAGTCGAAAGCCTTGGCCAGGTCGATGAAGACGGCTGCACAGTAATGTCTTTTATCGATGGCGGTTATGATATCGTTTAGTACCTTGAGCGTGGCTGAGGTGCACCCGTGACCGGCTCGGAAACCGGATTGCACAGCGGAGAAGGTACGGTGGGATTCGAGATGGTCAGTGATCTGTTTGTTGACTTGGCTTTCGAAGACCTTAGATAGGCAGGGCAGGATGGATATAGGTCTGTAACAGTTTGGGTCCAGGGTGTCTCCCCCTTTGAAGAGGGGGATGACCGCGGCAGCTTTCCAATCCTTGGGGATCTCAGATGATACGAAGGAGAGGTTGAACAGGCTGGTAATAGGGGGTGCGACAATGGCGGCGGACAGTTTCAGAAATAGGGGGTCCAGATTGTCAAGCCCAGCTGATTTGTATGGGTCCAGGTTTTCCAGCTCTTTCAGAACATCTGCTATCTGGATATGGGTAAAGGAGAAGCTGGGGAGGCTTGGGCGAGTAGCAGCGGGGGGGGCGGGGCTGTTGGCCAAGGTTGGAGTCGCCAGGAGGAAGGCATGGCCAGCCATTGAGAAATGTTTGTTGAAGTTTTCGATTATCACGGACTTATCAGTGGTGACCGTGTTACCTAGCCTCAGTGCAGTGGGCAGCTGGGAGGAGGTGCTCTTGTTTTCCATGGACTTTACAGTATCCCAGAACTTTTTGGAGTTAGAGCTACAGGATGCAAATTTCTGCTTGAAAAAGCTGGCCTTTGCTTTCCTGACTGACTGCGTGTATTGGTTCCTGACTTCCCTGAACAGTTGCATATCGCGGGGGCTCTTCGATGCTATTGCAGTTCGCCACAGGATGTTTTTGTGCTGGTCGAGGGCAGTCAGGTCTGGAGTGAACCAAAGGCTATATCTGTTCTTGGTTCTGCATTTTTTGAACGGAGCAAGCTTGTCTAATATGGTGAGGAAGTAACTTTTAAAGAATGACCAGGCATCCTCAACTGACGGGATGAGGTCAATATCCTTCCAGGGTACCCGGGCCAGGTCGATTAGAAAGGCCTGCTCGCAGAAGTGTTTTAGGGAGCGTTTGACAGTGATGAGGGGTGGTCGTTTGACCGCGGACCCGTGGCGGATACAGGCAATGAGGCAGTGATCGCTGAGATCTTGATTGAAGACAGCAGAGGTGTATTTGGAGGGCAGGTTGGTCAGGATAATGTCTATTAGGGTGCCCATGTTTACGGATTTAGGGTTGTACCTGGTGGGTTCCTTGATGATTTGTGTGAGATTGAGGGCATCAAGCTTGGATTGTAGGACTGCCGGGGTGTTAAGCATATCCCAGTTTAGGTCACCTAACAGAACAAACTCTGAAGCTAGATGGGGAGCGATCAATTCACAGATGGTGTCCAGGGCACATTTGGGAGCTGAGGGGGGTCGGTAGCAGGCGGCAACAGTGAGAGACTTATTTCTGGAGAGATTAATTTTTAAAATTAGAAGTTCGAACTGTTTGGGCATAGACCTGGAAAGTATGACAGAACTTTGCAGGCTATCTCTGCAGTAGATTGCAACTCCTCCCCCTTTGGCAGTTCTATCTTGACGGAAAGTGTTATAGTTGGGTATGGAAATCCCAGAATTTTTGGTGGCCTTCCTAAGCCAGGATTCGGACACGGCAAGGACATCAGGGTTGGCAGAGTGTGCTAAAGCGGTGAGTAAGGCAAACTTAGGGAGGAGGCTTCTGATGTTGACATGCATGAGGCCAAGGCTTTTTCGATCACAGAAGTCAACAAATGAGGGTGACTGGGGACATGCAGGGCCTGGGTTTACCTCCACATCACCCGAGGAACAGAGGAGTAGTAGGATGAGGGTGCGGCTAAAGGCTATCAAAACTGGTCGCCTAGAGCGTTGGGGACAAAGAATAAAAGGAGCAGATTTATGGGCGTGGTAGAATAGATTCTGGGCATAATGTGCAGACAGGGGTATGGTGGGGCACGGGTACAGCGGAGGCAAGCCCAGGCACTGGGTGATGATAAGAGAGGTTGTATCTCTGGACATGCTGGTCTCAATGGGTGAGGTCACCGCATGTGTGGGGGGTGGGACAAAGGAGGTATCAGAGGTACGGAGAGTGGAACTACGGGGTCCATTGCAAACCAAAACAATGATAATGATAACTAGCCTGAACAACAGTATGCAAGGCATATTGATATTTGAGAGAGACATACAATAAGGCATAAAGTGATTGCAGGTCTTGATTGGGAGAGCTAGCTAAAACAACAGGTAAGATAACAGCAGCAATAACAGGGTGCTAGTCTAACACAGCAACAACAGGTAAAAATGGCGACGACTAGGCAGAGAGGGTCGGATTAACTACACACAGATCCTGAGTTAAAGCACAGAGCCGACAGATAAAACACAAATAAACAGAATGGAGTACCGTGAATTAATGGACAGTCAAGCAGGCATCAGCTATGTAGCCAAGTGATCATAGTGTCCAGGGGGCAGCCGTAGATGGAGCAGGGAGGCCTCCACTAAGCTAGCACGCGGCGTTTAAAGTTAGTAGCCCGGGGGGTGGTCTGCTCAGACGGAGGGGGTCTGCTCAGACGTGGTCGTGTCGACAGAGAATCCAAGCCGGATGGCGATGGCGAAAGAGAGGTTGTGAATTGTAGAATTGTGTTTGCTAACTGGTGCTAGCTTCGTGGCAGTGGCGCTAGCTGCGCTAGCTGCAAGCTAGCTGTGAGGATCAGAAGTAGTGGCTCAGGGATTACGGCAGGAATCCGGCGTTGTTGTCGAGAGACAGTCCGATGCTGGTAAATTGGTGAGTAATATCCAGGCTAATAACAGGGCTGGTGTCTGTGCAGAAGGTAAAAGCTGCTAGCAGCGGCAAAAAATGGCTAAATTAGCTTGTAGCTGATTTAGACCAGTTGTGATGGATTGGCAGGGCTCTGTGTCGGCAAAAAAAGGTCCAGTCCAATTGGCAAAAGAGGTATTGTAGCCCAAGAATTCGCTGGTAGACCTCTTCGGCTAGCCGGCAGATGGGCCTAGCTCGAGGCTAGCTCAAGGCTAACTGGTGCTTGCTTCGGGACAGAGGTGTTAGCCAGTAGTAGCCACTCGGTTGCAGCTAGCTAGCTGTGATGATACGGTGTAATTGTCCAGAGCTTGCGTCAGGAATCCGGTGATGTGGTAGAGAAAAAGCAGTCCTATATGCTCTGGGTTGATATCGCGCTTGCAGACTGGCAGGTATTGGCCCGAGCTGAAGCTGGCTGTGTCCGAGTTAAGGGTGAAGACCGCAGCAGTGGCTAACTGACTACTAGCTAGTAGCTAGTTATCTGGCTAGCTTCTGATTGGGGTTACGGTTCTAAAGTATAAAAAAATAGCAGGTCCGTACCACATTGGGTGAGGCGGAATGTAGGAATGTATATTCAGTTCCTAGATGGAAAGTGAAATTAAAATATATACGAAATGTATACGAAAAATACGAGGACTATTTACACGGGACAAGACAAACACACGTCCGACTGCTACGCCATCTTGGATTCAAGATGTTATTGTTATTATTATTATTATTATTGTTATGTGGAAATTGGACATTGCGGTTCGTATTCAAATAAAGCGGCATTGCGCAGTGAAACATCGGAAGCCATTCAAATTCATTGGAAGGAAATCAAAGATAAGCAGAGTAGGCTGGGAACCGTTGAGCGAAGTGAGCATGGAAGTGAGCATGGACGAGGAAGCTGAACAGGGAAGGACTAAAGTTGGGAAATGCTGAACTATATGCACATCCTATTGCAACGGGAGTGTCCAATCGATGCTCACCATAGCTTCCAGCCCGACTAGATTGTCTGACAATGGCTGTTGATACATACTGTAGCACTACCTAGCTTGCTTGCTAGCTTTTTAGCACCCACATGAGGGCGAAGCTAGCGTGGCTAGGCGAATGCTGCTTGTGTAGTATAACAGAGCAGTTATATCTCGATTGAAATTGAAAGGCAATGTTCCCGCGTTTCGCGGAGACTGCATTCACGGTAAACGCTGCATGTCATGTCAGCTCAATCGGAAATTCGGATTGAATCCAGCCCTTAATGCTGTGATTCACTACAAGCCATGCTAGCTTCTCCCTCATGTTGATGCTAATAAACTAGCAAGCAAGCTAGGTAATGCTAGGTAGGAACAGCCATTGTCAGCTAATCCAATTAGGGCTGGAAGCTAAGGTGAGCTTCGATTGGTCACCCGCACCGCCATATTGCGGGGGATTTGCATAGAGTTCCGTTATTCCCCAACTTTAGTCTTGCCCTGTTTAGCTCCCTTGCCCATGCTTGCGTCGCTCAACGGTCCTTCCAATAAAAATGAACGGGAAGCCGCTACTTCACCGCGCGATGCCGCTGTATATTCATACAAGCCATTAGTCTTTTCCATTTGGTTTAAATATAACTTTACAGACATCTTTTGTGCTTGTTGTCCATTCAGATGCAGTGATATGCAAAAGCAAAGCCTAACTTCTCCAGTGAAAATCACCTTATAACTCCCTCTCTCTGCCTCAAGGCCTGATGGCCAGATTTAGTTAAATAACACAATGTTTATCAACGGAGAGGAATTTGAAGAAAAAAACCTTGTAAGAAAAACGTGGACATCTTGGCAAGACAATAAGAGATGAGGTTTTGACAGCTCTACCTTTCAGTGGAATAAGGGGACAGAAACAGAAACCTTGCTTTTTGAAAAGCAGTGAAGCCAGAGGAATCTGCCAGTCATAACTGAAGGAGGGAAAATATGGCGGAAAATACAATCAAATTATAGAATACTTCAGGCACCCAGTCTTCAAAATGAATGTGTTGTCCCCATAGGTTTAAATGTATCTAGAGGCAGATTTCATGGATAAATTAGATTTTGGGATGTCTATTGGTACAGTGTTGACCACCAAGGAATGTTACCTTAGTATTGAGTTGTCTTTGCAAGGAAAACTCAATAAAAGGGAAAGAACCTAGGCCTACCTTACATCCTTTAAAAAAAGCAGAATGAATCAAGACATTGTTGTCTGATGTTTCTAATATTAATTCATACACTGGCTCATAAGTAAGTAGGCTGTAGAAATACATAACTGTCTGGACTGCCTCTTTAAGGTAGCTAAGGTGGGCAAGAAACTGTGTTTTTTTATGTTTACACGCCTCACTGTTCTGTAACCGTTTGGCCCCTGAGTCTGTTTCTAAGGCCCTGCAGGCCTGGGACTAGGGGATGTTTATGTGCCATCAGGCCCCTTCATATCTAATGACGGTAGGCAGGTGAGTCATAGGATGTAGCAGGGAGCACCTGGCGCGCTCCCTGTCAGCCCTTACCTGTGAAAGAGGCAGGCCAGACAGATATGTATTTCAGCCTCGAAATGAGTCAGCCATGAATCAAAGGATTTGGTGGACAGTAGTTGTCATGTTCATTGAGCTTCAAAGGGGGAGGCGAATTCCAAACCTCTAAGGTAGTTGGTTGACTGACTCAGGTCACCCAAGTTTTTGTTCATGAGAACACTGAAAAGGTGCCAGTTAATGATATTGTATGGAAACAGTGGGCTAGAAGTCTTTAATCTACTGTAAGATAAAACGAAAACATACTTAATTGTCATTTTAAGATGAATGAGTAACCAATAGCCTCATTCGAGGAAACTGTTTCAGCCAAATGATTGCACACACTCACAGATTTGTGACATTGCACCAGCAGATACACAATTCCACACAGATAGGTAGCCTACAAACACTCACAATCCATCTCCCCCCCCCCCCCCCCCCCCCTGTCTGTTTTGATACAATAGCTTGGTTTCCAATAGCAGTGCTGGCCAGCATTGAGGACTTCAAGTCATGCTGAATACTAGAAACAGACTACAATATCAAACACTTAACAATGAGCACAATAACAAATAGCCTATTTTGAATGCACTTCCTAAGGACTTTTCAGTGATTTAATTGAATGCAAGATCTGAATTGTAATATTGTCAAAAACAATTCAATAAAACTGTGAAGTTTGTTGAATTTCACCTTTAGTTTGTGTACTTTTTCAAGTATAGGACAATTGGTTGGGATATCAACACTACCCAGCGGCTTGACTATTATAGATAGATGAGTTGTTCCAAAGAGCACATGTTCAACTTCAGAAAAAACAAGTATTCCCATTTCAAGAGGTAAAATGTAAAACATTCTATAGTAAGTGCTGATTAAGTGCCAAATAAAGTAACAGGGTTGACCAGAACAGGGTTGACCGTAACAGGGTTGACGATTTCTGCCCTGGTCAACTACAGTGCATTCAGAAAGTATTCAGACCCCTTCACTTTTCCCACGTTTTCTTACGTTACAGCCTTATTCTAAAATGGATTCAATTGTATTTTTTCCCTCATCAAGCTATTTTCAGGTCTCTCCAGAGATGTTCGATCGGGTTCAAGTCGAAGCCACTCCTGCGTTGTCTTGGCTGTGTGCTTAGGGTCGTTGTCCTGTTGGAAGGGGAACCTTCGACCCAGTCTGAAGTCCTGAGCGCTCTGGAGTAGGTTTTCATCAACAATCTCTCTGTACTTTGCTGACCAGTCTCCTAGTCCCTGCCGAAAAACATATATTTAATACATTTTAGAATAAGGCCGTAACGTGACAAAATGTGGAAAAAGTCAAGGAGTCTGAATACTTTCCCAATGCACTGTATAAGTGCTGTTATTGTGTTGTGGAAATGTGCAGGAGCAACAACGGCTCACCCGTGAAGTGGTTGGCCACACAAGCTCACAGAATGGGAACGCCAAGTTCTGAAGCGCATAGCTCGTAAAAATCATCTGTCCTCGGTTGCAACACTCCCTATCGAGTTCTAAACTGCCTCTGGAAGCAACGTGAGCACAATAACTGTTTGTGAGGGTCTTCATGAAATGGGTTTCCATGGCTGAACAGTCGCACAGAAGACTAAGATCACCATGCGCAATGCCAAGCGTTGTCTAGAGTGGTGTAAAGCTCGCCACCATTGGACTCTGGAGCAGTGGAAACGTGCTGTCTGGAGTAATGAATCTGGGTTTGGCGGATGCCAGGAGAACACTACCTGCTCAAATGCATAGTGACAACTGTAAAGCATGGTGGAGGAGGAATAATGGTCTAGGCCTCTTACTTCCAAAGAAGGGAAATCTTAACGCTACAGCATAAAATGACATTCAACATTTTGTGTCAACAGTTTGGGGAAGGCCCTTTCCTGTTCCAGCATGACAATGCCCCTGTGCATAAAGCGAGGTCCATACAGAAATGGCTCGTTAACATCATTGTGGAAGAACTTGACTGGCCCTGAGCCCTGACCTCAACCCCATCAAGCACCTTTGCGATGAATTGGAATGCCGACTGTGAGCCAGGCCAATTCCCCAACATTGCCTGACCTCACTAATGCTCTTGTGGCTGAATGGAAGCAAGTCCCAGCAGTAATGTTCCAAGTAGAGCACAGTATTTACAGTAAAGTAAGTAAAAGTAGAGTATAGTTCGGTACAGTAGAGTACAGTATACTGAACTGTGTTGCATGCTACTGAATTAAACTCAACTGTACTGTACTCTTCTTTGCTCTACTAAATTCAACTGTACTGTACAGTACTCTGACACACCGTAATTTTTTTTTTTTTTTTAATAAATACAAATAAATTCCTCTCACCTCAATGTTTTGTAATCCTGACCTGAATTGCCCACATGAATGCCCTCTCCTATAGAGGACAAACATTTTTATCTTTAAATTATTACACTGTGACAACCAAACCCGTGAGACAACCAACCCCGGTCTCCCCTACTGCGTGTGGTCAAGTGCAGACTGCTCCTTGAAAGAGAAACTGCCGGTGCACGCTCAGTCAGCTGGCAGTTAGCCTACAACTACAGAGTTCATGGGACACAATCTGGGTGGGTGGATTCAGATTCCGTAACTGAAGACAATTTTTTGTTGTTGAAGTTTTCTCTTCTGTCTGAATTGATGTTTGTGCCTTGGACATCATGTCGCGCAGGAAGCAAGCTAAGCCTCAACATGTACAGTCGGATCATAATTCGTCTGAATTGGAAACCATCGGTAAGTTTGGGACAAGACTGTAGGTTAAATGTTATTAAGGGAAACTACTGTGCAATTGAAAATGAAATATATGTCATTTAATAGTTGTGTGCAATTCTGTACTGAGTTCGGGCAATGTTAGCCTGACATTAGAAGTTGAAATTATAATTGTTTCATTGAGTGATGACTTACAATAGAGCCTTCACATGCAACTTTTCTTTCATGAGTTTTACCATGCTAAATATGATTGTTAGTCCAATTGTCTGTGTATTTCATTGTTGTAGGTCTATTTATTAATGTAGACCTAATGATGCCTAAATAAAGTTTGAACAATGATCACGATTCAGTTTTCATGTCAGACATTGTGTTTATGCCCCTTTTAATTGAACAGAAATGATGCATTCTGAAAAGTCATTAGAGTTAATATTTTGCACGCATCATTCCCTGGAAAACAGTGACAGTTGTTACTGTTGTATTGATGTATTACTAAATACATCAAAATTAAATTACATTTTCAATATTTTACATAGGCAATAAATTATTTGGCTACATTAAATCATATTGAATATATTAACTGAATTTCAAATTGATGAAAAAGCTGGGCAATTAGGCTACTTTAGGCTACATGACCAACATTATTATTCATTGTATCACTGTCCTTGTGATACTCCTAACTGAAATAATATTTATAGAGGAAAACGTGTCATTAGTGGCAGAGGTTTATCATAGAGTGGGGAGGGATCTGAACAAAATTTCAGAGCTACTTCTCCCTCCCCTTAGACAGGCAGTGTCTCTTGTGGCTCAGTTCCTGACACCTATCTGAGTGTAATCTCTCCTAAGCTTGTAGATTTGGAAAAGCCTTGAGCTCTGAGACTAAAGGGTTCCCTTACATTATTTTATTACTGTTGATCGTAGGCAATCGCTGTATAACATACAGTTTAATAAGTGATTACCCAATGTCACTACAAGGGGTACAAGTGCATACAATAGCTGCTTTTCTCTTCCTTTCTTTTTCGCTCTGGGTCCGTCAATGAGGTGGTGCTCTACAGAATATAGTAAATAAAGTCATAGAGTAGAGTGGGGTAAGTTAAGACATTTTTTACATTCAGCATCACTCAGTCAAGGGAAATATAATATTCTTTCTAACAAAGATATTTACGTATACACTATTTCAGGATGTTGTGTATTCATGTAAACATTGTAAACATAGCTTGTCCAAAAATAGTGGTCTCTTGGCATGGGGAAGGGGTGAGTTGAGCCGCGGGACAGGGTAAGTTAAGCCGACCTACAAATATCTGTACTGAATGAAATATTACCACTACCTTTTTATAACCATGTCTATCTTTATTTCGCAAACACTATTCAACACAATCACAATTGCTTTTTTGTCCTTTAATAATTTTAATCATCTTTTAACACAAGCGTAAAACCTAACAAACACTTTACACTTATTTGTTGTTACGCTTTTAACATAGACCAGGCCCTGTTGTTGCCTCATATCCCAGTGATAATGCCTTGCATTACACCTGGGAAGAAAACACCTTTATTTGAGGAACTTGCCATTGGCTCAACCATTGGCTCAACTTACCCCATGGCCATTGGCTCAACCATTGGCTCAACTTACCCCATGGCCATTGGCTCAACCATTGGCTCAACTTACCCCATGGCCATTGGCTCAACTTACCTCAAAAGGCAAACATTTTGACTACATCAGCCCACACAGCTACAAGGATGCACTTTCACGCTAGGTTTAGGACCTTATAGAGGATAATCTTAAAATACATGTATCTACTCCGGGTTTAGATACAAGCATCATGAAACCTCTAACACAATAAATTAATTTGACTTGGTGAAAATACATTTTTTGGACTTAACTTGCTTGTCACTTTTTCCTTGTGGTTTATTCCTTCACTGACTCCATGAATTTATCATATCTTCCTAAGTACTTGGTCAAATGATTAATTTGGTGTATGGTTTCCTAGAAACAAGGGTGGCTCAACTTACCCCTTTGGCTCAACTTACCCCACGCTCCCCTAATATAAATGCTATATATAGTCATAGCTGCGGGATGTAGAAAAAATACCAATAAAAAAACTTTTTTCAGCATCTCTGCTTTGGCAAAAAAAGGTGGTTGTACAATTAAGAACAGTATCTGGCAGGATTCAATAGTTGGAATTGTAAGAGTTGTTTCCCTGTCCTTTCTCTGTGATTGTCATTCTAATGGAATCCAGAAAGAACAAAACTCTGTCCTCAAACATTTACATCAAAAGATGCAAAGTCATGGGCAAAGACACAAAACATCCACATCAAATTAAATATTTTTCTTGATCAAATAACATGGAAAACAACCTCTTTTTCTGCAGTATTCACTATCCTTACAAACCACTTAATGCAAGTGTACAGTACCAGTCAAGGGTTTTTCTTAATTTCTTTCTTTACAAAAAATATTTTAGATTTTAGATTCTTCAAAGTAGCCACCCTTTGCCTTGATGACAGCTTTGCACACTCTTGGCATTATCTCAACCAGCTTCACCTAGAATGCTTTTCCAACAGTCTTGAAGGAGTTCCCACATATGCTGAGCCCTTGTTGGCTGCTTTTCTTTCACTCTGCGGTCCAACTCATCCCAAACCATCTCAATTGGGTTGAGGATGGGTGATTGTGGAGGCCAGGTCATCTGATGCAGCACTCCATCACTCTCATGCTTGGTTAAAAAGCCCTTACACAGCCTGGAGGTGTGTTGGGTCATTGTTCTGTTGAAAAACAAATGATAGTCCCACTAAGCGCAAACCAGACGGGTTGGAGTGTCACTGCAGAATGCTGTGGTAGCCATGCTGGTTAAGTGTGCCTTAAATTCTAAATAAATCCCACACAGTCACCAGCAAAGCACCCCCACACCATAACACCTCCTCCTCCATGCTTTACAGTGGGAAATACACACGAGGAGATCATCCTTTCAAACCCACACAGTGTATCACAAAGACACGGTGGTTCGACCACACATGTGGAGATCATCCGTTCACCTACTCTACTTGGCCCAAGCTAGTCTCTTCTTATTATTGGTGTTCTTTAGTAGTGATTTCTTTGCAGCAATTTGACCATGAAGGCCTGATTCACGCAGTCTCCTCTGAACAGTTGATGTTGAGATGTGTCTGTTACTTGAACTCTGTGAAGTCTGTTAACTGCAATTTCTGAGGTGCAGTTAACTCAAATTAACTTATCCTCTACAGCAGCTGTAACTCTGGGTCTTTCTTTCCTGTGGCGGTTGGCATGAGAGCCAGGTTCATCATAGCGGGTTTTTGCAAATGCACTTGAAGAAACTTTCAAAGTTCTTGAAGTTGTCCGGATTGACTGACCTTCATGTCTTAAAATAATGATGGACTGTCGTTTCTCTTTGCTTATTTGAGCTGTTCTTACCATAATATGGATTGGTCTTTTACCAAATAGGTCTATCTTCTGTATACCACCCCTACATTGTCACAACACATTAAGAAGGAAAGAAATTCTGAAAATACACTTTAACAAGGCATACCTGTTAATTTAAATGCATTCCAGGTGAGAGAATGCCAAGAGTGTACAAAGCTGTCATCAAGGCAAAGGGTGGCTACTTTGAAGATTCTCAAATATAAATATTTAACTCTTTTTTTGGTTACTACACGATTCCATATGTGTTATTTCATAGTTTTGGTGTCTTCACTATTATTCTACAATGTAGAAAATAGTAAAAATTAGAAAAACTCTTGAATGAGTAGGTGTGTCCAAACTTTTGACTGGTACTGTACATTACTGTATTCTACATAGGCTGGTCATCTACGCTTGTACCTGTAGACTTTCCATCACCGTGAAGAAAAACAATGCACAATACAGTACTTGAGTACATTGAGACATCAAGTGGTTTGTGATGATGTGATGATGAGGCTCAGTTGGTAGAGCATGGCACTTGCAATTCTAAATTCTAGAGTTGTGGGTTCATTTCCTACGGGGGACCAGCACGAAAATGTATGCACTCACTACCGTAAGTTGCTTTGGATAAGAATGTCTACAAAAATGGATAAAGAATGAAAAGACCATTTCAGTTTTCACATAGAAAGAAGTCAAGAACTGAAAAACATATGAAGCAAGTATTTTTATACTCCACAAGTATTATCAGATTAACTTTTTTGTACAGGCTCAAGTTACAAATGCTGGTAAACACTGAAATCCATTAAATGTTTTTTTCCCACAAAAGTAGTACACTGGGCCTTTACTAGTCCTGTATTAGCAGACCAATATAGACTCTTCAGCGTGGGGGACTCCAACCCCCCCCCCTCCTTGGCATTTCTTTTTTTTGCAGCATCCCTCCCCCCTAATACTTCCCACCACTATGTATAACCCTTGCTTCCTTCTTGTCTGTTTCAGGGGGCACACACCAGAGTTTAGGGACTCCCCCCACCTTGGACTCTTGTGCTCATGTCTGCAGTAGATGCTGTGCTGAGTTTGTTGAACTATCAGATCTGGAACTACATGTCAGGGATTGCTTTTCCAATCAGTTAGTCCTGATTGTCAATGACAATGAAGACCCAGTGTCGTCTGCTGAAATGTTCCCTCTAGCCTTGTCGCCCAGTACACCAGGGGAACCAGGCGAAACAGTCAACAACTCTGAAATGGAAGAGTGCAGTGATCTGTTGGAGGAGAAACCAGAGGGGAATCAAAACTCTATGGATGTTTCCAGAAGTAAGAGAAGCAATGGCCGACTCGATAGCACCAGTAGCAGCCGGAGCAGCAGTACTGACAGCCTGACTGATATTGTCTCGTGTATCTCAGTTCTCCCAATTTCACAACCTCAACCTGGCGACAACCTGTCGGAACAGCAGGGGACATTATCATGGTTCAACAGCAACGTCATCATTGAAAACCTAGAGAGCACTAAAGTGGCCGTGGCCCAGTTTTGCCAGCAGAGCCGATCGGACACCGGCAACAGTGGCAGCAGTAAGATGGCTGTCTCATCTCTGATGGAGAAACTCCTGGCTCTGCAGCTGCAACAGATCCACCAGCTGCAGCTGATGGATCAGATTTGTCACCAGGTCTTATTGTTTGCCTCCCAGAGGTCTGAGGTAGCAGAGTCTCCAACACAGACACCCACCAGCTGCCCTCAGGGTAGTCTAGCATCAACGCATGCCAGCCAGCTGACAACCCTCAGTTCTCATCTATCCCAGCAGCTAGCTGCAGCCACTGGGTTAGCCCACAGTCTCGCCACTCAGTCTGCCAGCATCAGTCACTTTAAACAATTAACAGCAACAGTACAGTTACCGCAGAGCCCCCTTGGTAGCAGCCTTGTGCACTCTAGCACCGAACCCTTACAAAGCATGGGTAAACTCATAGCTTCAGCAGTTAGCAAGCACCACTCTAGAAAGAAGTACACTCATGCTAATGGTCTGTACCCTCAACTAAATGTTTCAGCCCATAGCAAAATGAACTCACCAGCACTTGGCACAGGTATCTTGCTAAACCCATCGAATAAACCATGTCTACCTCAGCCACCATCCAGCAATCAAACACTCTCTAGCGCTGGACCAAGCATTGGTGCAATTGTGGAGGATCTGAATGCTTTGACGGCATTAGCCCAACAAAGGAAAGGCAAACCAACCAACGTGACTTCTTTAGAACGCAAAATGTCTTCTGAACAGGCTTACTTTAAACACAAATGCAGGTTTTGCGCTAAGGTATTTGGGAGTGACAGTGCTATGCAGATCCATTTGCGATCCCACACTGGGGAAAGGCCATATAAGTGCAACATCTGCGGGAATCGTTTCTCCACCCGTGGGAACTTGAAGGTACACTTCCAGCGGCACAAAGAGAGGTACCCCCACATCCAGATGAACCCTTACCCTGTTCCAGAACACCTTGACAATATCCCAACCAGCACAGGAATCCCTTATGGCATGTCTATGCCACCACAGAAACCAGTCACATGCTGGCTGGAGAGTAAATCATCCCTAGCCACCTTGACTACTTCTGTTGGCCGGTTGCGCCCAACTGTATCACCCAACTTACCCTTTCTTATCAAGAAAGAGGAGCAGCCTGTCTCAATAACCACGCTTTCCAGTCCAGGCGTACGTGAATCATCTAGTGCGGTAAAGTCTACCAAGAGTGTTAACCTTGTAGAGCCTGGAAAAGTCCCCACCATCCCCACATTGAATCTGAAAAGAGAAGATGTTAAACCCCCTTTGACCTTTGTCTCAAAGATGAGCTCGAGAAAAGAAGGATCAGCTGACTATATATCCGCCAACATCACTTCCATTAGCACAAATCCCATCAAGTCGGAGCAGTTCAAGACCAAACAACCCTTTGGAGGAGGAGTCCATGATCCCCTGCAGACATCAGAGACCTCAAAACTCCAGCAGCTAGTGGAGAACATTGACAAGAAGATGACGGACCTCAATGAGTGCATCATTTGCCACCGCATACTTAGTTGCCAGAGCGCCCTCAGGATGCACTACCGCACCCACACAGGAGAGCGGCCCTTCAGATGTAAAGTGTGCGGACGGGCGTTCTCTACCAAAGGAAATCTGAAGACGCACCATGCAGTTCATCGTGCCACGCCGCCACTGAGGGTCCAGCACTCCTGCCCCATCTGCCAGAGGAAGTTCACCAACGCTGTTGTCCTACAGCAGCATATTCATATGCACATGGGTGGCCAGATTCCCAACACCCCTCTCTCTGAACAGAGCTACGCAAAGTCAATGGAGTCTGGCGGAGGTTCAGTGGATGAAAGGAAATTAGAAGAGTTAGAGAACCTTTCTGATGATGATATGGACTTCAATGACTGTGGGATTGCAGGCATGTCCAGGTTTATTAACTCCTTATCTGTCAGCTTGTCTCCTTCTGATAGTACAGGAGCAGGCTCCTTTGATGCCCAGAAGAAACTCAACTATCTTAGGCCAGTGGAGGAGACGCAAGTCAGCTGGTTTAAGACAAAGGGACTGGCTAAAGAGGATCAACATGCCTATGACTCATCATCTCTTTGCGGTGACCAAAGTGATGGGAGACTTGCTGTTTCTGAGAATACAGCTGCAAAGCACTTTTTTTCCCCAAGCGAGAGTGTTCCAGTATGTTCTAGCCCCACAAGATGTGAGGAAAGGTACCAGAATGCTTTATCCCAGGCAGATATCAATGCAAGCCCTCTGCAATTCACTGACACTGGCATGGCATCTCTTCACCACCTAACATCTTTAAATCCACTAAAGGATCCCACTAATATGGTCCACACATTCTGTGAACAACGAGGCACTGCATGCAATATTTGCAGCAAGACCTTTGCCTGCCAAAGTGCCTTGGACATCCATTATCGAAGCCATACCAAGGAGAGACCCTTCCTTTGCACAGGGTGCAACAGAGGGTTCTCCACTAAGGGGAACCTCAAACAGCACATGCTAACCCATCAGATGAGGGACCTGCCATCCCAGTTGTTTGAGCCCTCCATTCCCAGCCTTGCTTCCAGCTCCAATTCCTCTGTACATCCTCTGGCCTCCCAAATGATCAAGCCAGAAGTTAACAGTTTCCTGGGTAGCGTCCCCTATGGGGAACCAAGGGATCTTCAAGGCAGTTTGAGTTTGAGGATGTCCTCAGCCTCCTCCTCCCCAGTGCTCGCTGCCCTGCCACCTCGACGAACTCCCAAGCAGCATTACTGCCACACTTGTGGGAAAACCTTCTCTTCCTCCAGCGCCCTGCAAATCCACGAGAGGACTCACACTGGGGAGAAGCCGTTCGCGTGCACTGTCTGTGGTCGGGCATTCACCACCAAAGGAAATCTGAAGGTACGTTCCACTTTTGCGTTTACGAGATAGGATTTAGACTGATTGACTAGCAACAAAATGTAAAAACTGTGAAAGGGATGGGCATGGATATATTGGAGGGATATATTGTTTTTTGGGCATCGTTTCATTCATTAGTGCTGCAAAATGTAGGTTATTTTTAAGTTTTTAAACAACTAATTGACTGACATCGGTTCAATTATTTGAATTCCATTCAATTCATATTTGCTCTGTGAGCTCCGTGTGCGGTTTCTGTAGAGATAAATCAGATCAAGCCTGAACTGTGCGATGTAGTAGGGAGTTTTAGTTTCCAACAGGCCAATATTCCACATAGTTTAGCTCAGAAAACGTGGTAATTAACTACAATGACCATATTCCATAGTCTATGCAGAGCAAGACATGGAGACTGAGAGAAGAGAAAATGAGCGATTGAGAGGGATAGAAAGCAGTTGCTTCACAAGACTGAAAATACATGATCTAAAGGCTTGTTCACACTTCAGGCCTTCATGTTCAAATCAGTTGTGTTTTCAAATCCATTTTGGAATACTGTCTGTCCAAATAGCAAGAGACAAGCAGCCGTTTGCTGACATGACTATGCTCGTTGTCATAGTAATGGCAGGTGTGTGCACAGAGGTGTAAGCTGATTGGTGGTTGTGCTCAGGCTTCCTATCACTAGGAAGTTATGTAGCAAGCTAAGTTGACAACAATGCCTGCCATGGAGGTTTCCCAGTTGCTTTGAATGTTCAAAACCATAGTGTAGGAACACTTTTAAAGCCTCAAAGGACAAGACGATACAACTTTTCAAAAGTTCTTTTTGGCTAGCCAGGGCAGTCAACTAAGTTAGCTAGCTAGGTAGCTGTTTAACTTTCTATCACATTCACTCATTTGTTTGTAAATCATGAACAAGCTAAATAGGTACCACATGTTCTTGTCAAACTGTCAACAGAGCAGTTAGCAAGCAATGACATGTGCCAAATAACAGTCTAAAAACCACTCGAGGGCAAACAAATTAGATTTGACTGTTACAGACACAAGTCACATGGCCAGGAATCAGATGTGTATCTGACTTCAAATCACCTACGAAGGTCTCAACATCCCAGAATAAAAATCTCGCGCCAGCTCCTCAATTAAGTTTTTGGGGAGATGTATGAGAAAATATACTAAAACGGCGAGCGGAAGCAGGGCGGTTGCTCCACCCCCCTCGCTCTGCAAGTTTTTGTCAGTGCTATGGGCCAAATGTCCCCTCCCCTTCCCAATTTCAAAAGGTGCTCACACCTGCTAAATCGTGGGAGATGATGTATATCGAATCATTACACTGTGATATTTGTCTTCATAAAAGGAGTGTAACTTACCATTGCTCTCTTCCTCATGTAGGTCCATATGGGAACTCACATGTGGAGTAGTGCCCCCACCAGACGAGGACGCAGACTGTCTGTGGACGGACCATTGATGTTTATGGGAACCCATCCTGTGAAACTATCAGAGCCACTTCAGAGGCCAGACATTAGGTCCAGTAATGGAGACTCCTTTAGTCTCTGGAACCACTGTACAGACTCCTTCTCTAAGAATTTGGCCATGAGGACCAATGATATCTCAGTCATCCAGAACGGAGGCGGGCCTTACCTCTCTGGACCATTGGGACATGGGGCCAGCTCACCCAAAGGGAGTGTAAATGTTGGTCTAGACAAATTTCCCCGTACAGAACACAATGCTTCTTTGACGCTGCCTGGGGAAAATGATACAGAAAGAGCGACTTACTTCCGTTTCACTCATTTGATGGAGGAGAGGAAGGAAATGATTGCCAATTAAAGAGACTGTGTATTATTTAAGGGAGAGGGAAGGCTGCTGTTGTTGATGGACTACAGCTTTATTTTTTGAAGGAAATGAACTGCGATGTTGGAATAGACTGAGTTTCTTTGAGTTTGTGTATAAATGAGAATAACCTTACTTGGAGTCAAGTGTCTAGTAAAGTCTCCCTGCTTTTCAATGTGCTTATTAGAGTTTGACTATTTTTTATGACCTGGGTAAATTAGCCTATTGGTTGTGTAATTATGCTTAATGTTACAGTTTTTATCATTCTAATATGATTTTGAGGTGTTGATTATGTCATTGAAGAGGAATTCACTTGTAGCATACTTTGTCATATCTTTGTGAAACACATGGATATATAATTGATGTGTCAATATCAATGTACTAATATACTTTATACATCGGGTGAGTCTAATCCTGAATGCTGATTGGTTAAAACCTTATTCCAGCCGGTGTCTATTCCACAAGTTACCACTGACTAAATCTATGGTGTTAAAATGCCTATTTACTCTCTTCCATCTGTCTACACAATCCACTGTCTCATCAGCCCAGCCAGGCAATTTATAAACTTGATCTCCACTATAAAAAGTATCTAGACATGATCTCACATTTCTTTTAGAATAACATTTCATTTTCAACAGCGGAGATTTGTATAAACTCTCTCGACATTTACAACATTGTTTCAATATTCAAATTCGATCTCCAGCTGTCCCATAGTAATGAACGTTTTGGGACGTAACAAATAGGCAGCATCGTTTCTCATCCAGTCGAAATCATAATTTTTATGGATATATACAAAGAAATGTCAATTGAAAAAAGGTAAAACAAAACAAAGTGCAGCTAGTTTGCAGTCTTTCCAGCTTCAGTTTGAAGTGATTGTGTTACTGTAGCTGTGTTGTTGGCTAGCTCCTCTGAACAACAGTGTCCTGACGAGAGAGCACATTTTCTATGGCAAGCAAAATCGCGCCTCATTAGCTCATTGTTATGGATGTATCCAAATAAATGTCACTAGAAAACAGCTTAAACAAATGCAAATGCAGCTACTGTTGTTATTCTGGCTGCACTGTTTGACGTGACTGTAAGTTAGCAGTATGGCAATGGAACATTACAAAAAATGAATGACTGGGACACGTCCATAGATATAGAACAAAAAGACTGAACGACTGGGTCGCATCTCTGGCAACCGAACCGATAGAACGAATGACCAGCCGGCTTGGGTAGCAACCATAGATTTGTGTCAGGACTATGTCTTGTGGTAGGATGAAATAGTATTAATAAATTAATCTAAATAAAGTTCATCAAAATATGTCAACCATTATTTGAATATGTTGGTAACCCGCTTTATAAAAGTGATAATGCCCTAGAAGCCGGTGTTTGGAGGATATATTGGCACGGTTTGCTGGCCCAAGACAAAGTCTCTGGCCTAACAATACCCGTGCCAATATATCCTACAAACACCGGCTTCGAGGACATTATCACTTAAGTAATTCATGTTAATTTACTATTTCTCAAACACTCACAGCAAAATATGACTAATATGTAATAATGACATTTCAAATAAGGAGGCAACATACATTGCACATGTAGGCCAACTGTAAAGAGAAGGACTGTTACTTGAGGTGCTGTAATACATTGTAAATCTTTTTACCATTGGTTTTCAGAAAATGATTGCCCATTACACCATTTCTGTGCCTCAGTTGTTGTAGAATCCAATTCTGTGATATGCTGTGGAAACTGTTATCTTTTCCCCTGTTCAATAACAATTGATATACATATTCATGGTAAAGGTGGACCTCAAAATAAAATAAAAAGATTGAGATGGGTTATAGCTTTGAATCACGTTATTCTAGATGTCCTTCCTGTGGGCGGCAGGTAGCTTAGCAGCTAGAGAGGCAAGCCAGCAGCCAGAGGGTTGCTGGTGTCAAATCCTAGATGCCATTGCCTGCCATTGTGGGCACTTAAGGCATTTAACCCCCCACAACAACAGCTCCCAGGGCGCCCAGTGTGGCAACCCCCAAAACCTCTCCAAAAACATATGTATGTACTCTATGTATGAACCAATAAAGTGTGTGTTTCTGTCCTGAGGTGTTTAGTCACCTTATTCAGCATTCAAGTGTGTATGCCCTCTGCTGATGATACAATTTGTTGATTTGATATGACATATCAATTTCCAGCTAACAGCTAATGGAGATATGCTACTCTGTTGTGTACTACACCTTGTCACTTTTAAAGTGTCAGTCACCTAGGGATATTATGTGTGTTTATCTTGAAAGCTGGACTCAACAATGTCATGCTATTGCTGTTACACTATCGTATTGTCAATTTCGTCAGTGTTTTAACAAAGACCAATAAGCATATTTTGGCTTTTCAAACATTGCTGCAAGTTTCATTTTACATGAAAACGTTTTCACTTTGTATATTTATTTTCACGTTGCATCACTAATTCACAAAATTAACATTTGAGTCAGGAGTCAGTACTTTTGTCTCCTGTTTTACTCTAGGGAGTAAACCTGATTCCCGCTGGTTGTGAAACACTACCCCTATCTAGCCTGTATGGCTGTAGCAGTATCCCGGTGAAAAGCTTAACAAATGCACAACACCTCTGACTCATAATGGCCACTAATATGTCCATTGACGGTAACCACATTCATCCCACATATCAAATCCCCTGTGAAAGAGACATGGTCCCTGTGCTGTCACAACCTATTATAGATATCTGACCAGCTGACAGTGCCGAAACCTTAAACCAGCCCTTCGCCATTAGCATTAGAACATGAGTAATCAACTGGAATGAACCAGTACAGAGCCCAAAACAAAGGCCAGTTGGTCCGAAGCTTTTCAAAGATACATATCTGATAGAGACAGATGAATGTCACACACACACAGGCACGCACGCACGCACGCACGCACGCACGCACGCACGCACGCACACACACACACACACACACACACACACACACACACACACACACACACACACACACACACACACACACACACACACACACACACACACACACACACACACACACACACACACACACACACACACACACACAGTCTTGTACAGCTAACCTTGTGGGGACACACAATTCCGTCCCATTCAAAATCCTATTTTCCCTAACCCTAAACCCAACCCTAACCCTAACCCATACTCTTACCCTTATCTTAACCCTAACCTTAAACCTAACCTTAACCCAAAAACCTAACCTTAACCCTAACCCTAAACATAACCCTAGCTCCTAACTGTTACGTATGGTACGACGTGCTGTTCGTCGTACTGTACGTTGTTATGGTTTACGACAATGTGCTGCTTTACGGGTGAATGGGTTGTCAGAATAAGTGGCAAATGTCATTAAACGACAGAGTGATGTACAATGTGAAACTGTGCAGATGTGCATTCTTTGACAGCTAAGCTAGATATAACACTAACCCTAACCCTAAAACTAACCCTAGCTCCTAACCCTAACCCTTAACGTAATTCTAACCCAAACACTAATTCTAACCTTAACCCTAAACCCCCTAGAAATAGCATAATGTCCCCAATTGGTCAAAAAAAATGTTGTTTACTATTCTTGTGGACACACACACACTATAAACTTTGTTTAAGCGTGGTATCACTTGAGATATAACGTATGCAGTGGTGGAAAAAGTACCCAATTGTCATACTTGAGTAAAAGTAAAGATACCTTAATAGACAATTACTCAAGTAAAAGTGAAAGTCACTCAGTAAAATGCTACTTGAGTAAGTCTAAAAGTATTTGGTTTTAAATATACTTAAGCATCAAAAGTAAATGTAATTGCTCAAACATACTTAAGTATCAAAAGTAAAAGTATAAATCATTTCACATTCCTTATATTAAGCAAACCAGACGACACAATTCTTCTTGTTTTTAAAATTTACGGATAGCCAAAACTCAGACATAATTTACAAATGAAGTAGTGAGTTCGCAAGATCAGAGGCAGTAGGGCTGGGCATGGATGTTCTCTTTATTTATTGAATTTGACAATTTTCCTGCTAATCTGTCCTGCTAATCATTCAAAGTACTTTTGGGTGTCAGGGAAAATGTATGGAGTAAAAAGTACATTATTTTCTTTAGGAATGTAATGACGTAAAAGTAGTCAAAAATATAAATAGTAAAGTATACCCAAAACACGACTTAAGTAGTACTTGAAAGTATTTTTATGTAAGTACTTTACACCACTGAATGTGTGTTGAATCATTTGAATCACATGGGTCATTTGGGGAATGGTATTTTCTAGTTCTGAGAAGTTAGATACTGGCAAGTTGAGTATGTATTGTCAGACTGAGTTTGTCCTTGATGGACATGTTGACTTTTCCAACAAATAACAGAGAATAAGTTGGTTAAAATGTTGAATGTACGTGACACCACACATACAATCTCTGGTGATATCAGTCTTACAAATGAGTGGTTTGTATGGGTGTGAGTGAGTGCATTAGCTTTACAGTGAATAATATCCTCGGTGTTGACTCGTACCACAATAGAAACATAGAATTCTCTGGAGAGTCACCAAATACATTCCAAAATGATTATACCTCTGTCCAGTGTTATTATTATTGAAATATGTACAGTGTTTTTCAGAATACATTGTAGAGAATCAGACAGAGGAGCAAGTGAGGGGGGAGTGAGAGGCTATACACAATGAACTCAACAGCTTACTTTTTAAACTCATCACAGGCAAACAAACGTGCTTTTCTAATCATTGCATATTTCACTTCAAAACTGCCGAGGTCAGCGTGCTGTTTGCAAGATGGCATTTCCTTTGTAAGCATTTGAACAGTGATCCTCACACTTTTGTTACAGTGACAATGGAAATATTCAATAATAGAAGACCTGCCAAATCTCCGGCGGGGCGAAAATCTATCCCCCCCTCCACCGAACCAGAGCGTTGATAACATTGTGATTATGCCTTTGTGTCTATCTGACGTGCCTATTGCACAGATCATTTCTGATCATAAACGTGCATGGGTCAACTGTTTCATGGTGACCCACCGGCCAGCCGACTCCATTTGTGCCTGTGTTTCTAGAGACAGGTTGGGAGCAGGCAGCTTTAGCCTGAATTCATCTGTCTACATCAACCCTCTGATAGCTCACAGCCCATAGCTGGCTTAGTGCTGTAGCCTAGTACTGTATATAGCTTATCAATGTCACTTTGACAAGAATTGCCCTGTTATCTGAATAGAGTTATAGGTCCCACTTCAAATAAACTTCAACTCATAAAGGCCATATAGGCATTAGTGGTCTATGAAGGTTTGTGAAGGCTTGAAAATAGTTATATTTGATGAAAGTGTGACTATAAGGGTTATTCCATACTAATAATAATCAGTTATTTTCAATTTGCATTTGTCCACAAATCACCTCATGTATGAATTTTTTTATGAATAAAGCAGTTGGGATATACTAAGCTAAAATATGGAATTGTTTTAAGATGGTCATACCATGGCTCATTTAGCTATTTGATTTGGAATTTTATGACCTCTGTAGGTATAGAAAAATATTTATAAAACAATTATTAATATTGTATTTGGCCTTTACTGCTATAGCCCACAGAAACGCATTGAATAACAGATGAATAAATGCCAAAACATACAATCCAAAATATTTCTTAATTAAGGTTTAGAAGTGTCTGTCCTAAATCTAGGAAAGAAAGTTCACAAATTATAAAAAACATTTATGACACATATTTTACCCCTTTTTTGGGGCACAAAATAAAACTGCTTCCAGACTTCCGGTTAACTTTAGATGAGTTCCGTGATACTTGTGGGGTCGTACAACAAAATGGAGAATACCATTGTGTTCGTGAGAGTCTCATCTTTCCATGGAGCGGTATATAGTCTGTAGGCCAAACCGTTCGGATGCTACAAATGTTTTTGTGGGAAGACTGATCTTTGGGATGTTTCCTGGTCTCACAAACAGTGCTGTAGCTCTGCCACTTTCAACCGCAGGTGCGGAAGACCGACATAGGCGGATGAGGTGGATTGAAACAGCAGAAAAACGTTAACATAATCTTTCAAGTCTGCTTGATTCACAGGTATGTATATATCCTTCCCTCCCTGAATCAATACAACCACATTGTAGATTTGGTTAGTTAACACTAACAGTGACAAATAGCATTGTGTCGATGCATCTCTCTCTGGTCATCACTCATTCTGTAAAATCACCTCATTCATATTCTGACAATCTCTGAAACTGACTTAGATAATACCTTTGATGATACAGTGGTAGCAATACATGGTTATAACATCTACAGAAAATACAGAAATACCAAAGGTGGAGGTGTGGCTGTTTATATTCAGAACCACATTCATGTAAAGCTTAGAGAGGATCTCATGTTAAATACTGTTAAAGTAATATGGCTACAGGTTCATCTGCCTCACCTAAAGCCCATTCTGGTAGGAAGCTGCTATAGACCACCAAGTGCTAACAGTCAGTATCGGGATAATATGTGTGAAATGCTTGATAATGTATGTGATATCAATAGAGAGGAATATTTTCTGGATGATTTAAATATTGAATGGCTTTCATCAGGCTGCCCACTCAAGAGAAAGCTTCAAACTGTAACTAGTGCCTGCAATCTGGTTCAGGTTATCAATCAACCTAGGGTAGATACAAACAGCACAGGAATTAAATCATCAACATGTATTGATCACATCTTCACTAACGCTGCATAAATGTGTTTGAAAGCAGTATCCAAATCCTTCGGATGTAGTGATCACAATATAGTAGCCATATCTAGTAAAACCAAAGTTCCAAAAACTGGGCCTAATATAGTGTATTACAGGTCATACAATAAGTTTTGTAGTGATTCCTATAATGTTGATGTAAAGAATATGTGTTGGTCCGTGGTGTGTAATGACGAGCAACCAAACGCTGCACTTGACACATTTATGAAATTGCTTATCCCAGTTACTAATACGCATGCACCCATTAAGAACATAACTGCAAAAACGTTTAAATTCCTGTGGATCGATGAGGAATTGAAAAATGGTATGGTTGAGAGGGATGAGCCAAAATAAATGGCAAATAGGTCTGGCTGTACAACCAATTGGCAAACGTACTGCAAATTGAGAAATCATGTGACTAAACTGAATAAAAATAAGAAACTACACTATGAAACCAAGATAAATGACATAAAGAATGATAGTAAAAAAGCTTTGGAGCACCTTAAATTATATTTTTGGTAAAAAGGCAAACTCCGCTCCATCATTAATTGAATCAGATGGTTCATTCGTCACAAAACCCACTGATATTGCCAACTAATTTAATTATTATTTAATTGGCAAGATTAGAAAATTTAGGCATGACATGCCAGCAACAATCGCTGACACTACACATCCAAGTATGTCTGACCAAATTCTGAAAGACAAGCATTGTAATTTTGAATTCTGTAAAATAAGTGTGGAAGAGGTGAAAAAACGATTGCTGTCTATCAACAATGACAAGCCACCGGGGTCTGACAACTTGTATGGAAAATTACTGAGGATAATAGCTGACAGCAATGCCACTCTCTTTGACATATCTTCAATTTAAGCCTACTATAAAGTGTGTGCCCTCAGGCCGGGAAGGAAGCAAAATGTATCCCCCTACCTAAGAATAGTAAAGCACCCTTTACTGGCTCAAATAGCCGACCAATCAGTTACCAACCCTTAATAAACTTTTGAAAAAAATTGTGTTTGACGGGATACAATACTATTTTACAGTAAACAAATTGACAACATATTTTCAGCACAAATTTATAAAAAAAGATTGTGGGGGCTGTTTTGTTAGACTTCAGTGCGGCTTTTGACATTATCGATCATAGTCTGTTGCTGGAAAAACATATGTTTTTACATATGGCTTTACATCCCCTGCCATATTGTGGATAAAGAGTTACCTGTCTAACAGAACAGATGGTGTTCTTTAACGGGCAACAAAATCCAGGTAGAATCAGGAATTCCCCAGGGGAGCAGTCTAGGCCCCTTACTTTTTTCAATCTTTACTAATGACATGCCACTGGCTTTGAATAAAGCTACATGGAACTCTATTCCACATCAAGTAACTCATGCAAGCAGTAAAATTAGATGTGAAAAACAGATAAAAATACACCTTATGGAACAGTGGGGATTGTGAAGCAAAACAAACGTAGGCACAGACACATGCATACAAACACACGATAATATACGCATTATACACACACATGTACACATGGATTTTGTGTTGTAGATATGTGGTAGTAGAGTAGGGGCCTGAGGGCCTACACTTACTATTTTGTGAAATCTGTTGCGAATGTATTGTAATGTTTAAAAAAATGTATAACTACCTTATTTGCTGGACCCCAGGCTTACATAATAAATACAAATACAAATACCTCTGCTTTCATTATTCACACCATTGCCCTCATCAAATCAGCACCTGTGATATTAGTTGACATGGATATAGTGGTGTCAGTAATACTATAGTTTGTTTCCTCACACCTCTGACTGCTGTAACTGCTCTCCTCTCACTGTTTATCACACCTGTATTATATCAATCTATCTATCTTGTCTCTCAATGCATACTCCAAAAACAGAGAGCCAACATCCTGATCTACTTTTCTCATATGTCCTATACAGTGGGGTAAGTTTACTTCTGAGTGACATTGTATCAGGTGTAGAGCGTATAGGTTATCCTTCCCTCAGGGTTGGCTAGTTCTCTGTCCAGCCTAATATCACTCAGCACCTGTCATCTCAACCTCATATCCCCACTAAACACCTGATCTCCACTCTGTTACACACAGCGGCGCCGTGCATATATGTTTTAATAAATGATTATGGGTAGCCTGTGGCTAGGAGATAGACTCTGCACCTGGAGAGCATTCCTCTAAGGTTACTAGGCTGTGTTTGTTGTTTAGTGAACGTGTATGTTTTCGTCCCATTTGATGTACAAAAGACATGACAGTATTACATTCCGATCAGCAGGCCTCTGACCTATTATATGTGTGTCCCAAATTGCACCCTATGTCTTTTATAGTGCACTAAATTTGAAAAATATAGTGCACTATAAAGGGAATAGTGTGCCCTTTGGCCATTTGGGACATAACTGGGTCCTGTGTTTAAGGAGTCACACAGGGAGGGAGAAAAAATGTGGAGTTTTTGAAAAATGTGTCAAGTTCATTTTTCAACTTGGCATGTACATACAGTATAGGCCTTGAAAAATCCAGGTGAGTGCACTAATTTTGACCATAGTCCTATGAGCCCAGGTAAAAAGAAGTAGGCCTACGCTATGGAATAGAGTGCCATTTGGGATACACACCTAGTATGTTTTTTCATTCTGTGAGAGAGCAGTCAGCTCTCTGAATAGTAATAGCTTGGTACTGCTGGGATATCTGTGTCACAGAGGAGCAGTCTGTGGAGGATGAGGGTGGACATGGTAGGAGATGGTGAGAAAGGTGAAACTGCCATTCACAAGGCTCTGATCCCCCCCGAGAGAGAGAGAGAGAGAGAGAGAGAGAGAGAGAGAGAGAGAGAGAGATGGCTCTCAAGAGAAGACAGGCTATGTGCACACTGCCCACAAAATGAGGTGGAAACTGAGCTGCACTTCCTAACCTCCTGCCCAATGTATGACCATATTAGAGAGACATATTTCCCTCAGATTACACAGATCCACAAAGAATTCGAAAACAAATCCAATTTTGATAAACTCCCATATCTACTGGGTGAAATTCCACAGTGTGCCATCACAGCAGCAAGATTTGTGACCTGTTGCCACAAGAAAAGGGCAACCAGTGAAGAACAAACACCACTGTAAATACAACCCATATTTATGTTTATTTATTTTAACTTGTGTGCTTTAACCATTTGTACATTGTTACAACACTGCATATATATAATATGACATTTGTAATGTCTTTATTGTTTTGAAACTTCTGTATGTGTAATGTTTACTGTTCATTTTTATTGTTTATTTGACTTTTGTATATTACCTACCTCACTTGCTTTGGCAATGTTAACACATGTTTCCCATGCCAATAAAGCCCCTTGAATTGAATTGAATTGAATTGAGAGAGAGAGAGAGAGAGAGAGAGAGAATTTACCCCCATTCACACCCTATTCTGCTCTTGAACTTGATATACGGTAGAGGAAATTGTCTGCAATTGTAAATTATTTACAACTTTACCCATGCATTGTAAATAATGCCTGTATTCTTAAACCTGATAGGGTATAGCCTACTGCACCCCTTTTAAAATCTTAGAACGAATTCTGTGTTGTCTGAGCAAGTGGTTAACACCAGTTCAGTTGAGGTTAATAATCAGGGGCGCAACTTTCACTTGGAACGGGGGGAACATGACCCCCCAACATTCTGAAATTGCATTTCCCCCCCCCCCCCAATTTTATAATTGCACTGTGATTCATAACACGACACCGGTGTGCTTTAAGACCATGCGGATGCCTCAGAGTGGTTGGGTAGGCTGTTTTCCGGTTTCAGCCGGCTGGATTTAGGACCGCACAGACACCACAGAGCAGAACAAGTGGACAGGCTGTGTGAAGGCAAAGCTTCTGAGAAGCTGCCATATAGGACCAGCACGGGAGAGATGAACAGAGGCGGATGCTGTCTATGTTGCACTTTTTCTTCAAGTTTTAAAAGCAAGCAGAGCAGAAACTTGCTACTCTTTAGTTGACTGATCTAGCAGCTGAAGTAAATTCTGTTTGACAGCAAAAAAGTATTTATTCCCAATGCTGAGCTAGTAATGCAACTAAAATGTTACGTTAGCTAACGTTTCATCCCTTCTAAACTGAATTGAAAGAACTACTAGCAGCTAGTACAGTGCATTCGGAAAGTATTCAGACCCCTTGACATTTTCAACATTGTATTACGTTACAGCCTTATTCTAAAATCTATTAAATTGTTTTTTTCCCATCATCAATCTACACATAATACCCCGTAATGACAAAGCAAACTGTTTTTAGAATTTATTTGCAAATGTATTAAAAAAATAAAATATAACATTTACAGAAGTATTCAAACCCTTTAATCAGTACTTTGTTGAAGCACCTTTGGCAGCAACTACAGCCTCGAGTCTTCTTGGGTATGACACTACAAGCTTGGCACGCCAGCATTTGGGGAGTTCCTTCCATTATTCTCTGCAGATCCTCTCAAACTCTCTCAGGTTGGATGGGGAGCATTGCTGCACAGCTTTTTTCAAGTTTCTCCAGAGATGTTCCATCGGGTTCAAGTTTAGGCTCTGGCTGGGCCTCTCAAGGACATTCAGAGACTTGTCCCGAAGCCACTCCTGCATTGTCTTGGCTGTGTGCTTAGGGTCGTTGTCCTGTTGGAAGGTGAACATTCGCCCCAGTCTGAGATCCATGAGCACTCTGGAGCTGGTTTTCATCAAGGATCTTTCTGTACTTTGCTCCGTTCATCTTTCCCTCAATCCTAACTAGTCTCCCAGTCCCTGCAACTGAAAAACATCCCCACAGCAAAATGCTGCCACCACAATGCTTCACCATAGGGATGGGTGCCAGGTTTCCTCTAGACTTGACGCTTGGTATTCAGGCCAAAGAGTTCAATCTTGGTTTCATCAGACCAGAGAATATTGTTTCTCATGGTCTGAGAGTCTTTAGGTGCCTTTTAGCAAACTCCAAGCAGGCTGTCATGTGCCTTTTACAAATGTGGCCACTCTACCATAAAGGCCTGATTGGTGGAGTGCTGTATAGATGTTTGCTCTTCTGGAAAGTTCTCTCATCTCCAAAGAGGAACTCTGAAGCTCTGTCAGAGTGACCATTGGGTTCTTACTCACCACCTGCACCAAGGCCCTTCTCCCCCGATTGCAAAGTTTTGCCTTGGTGGTTCCAAACTTCTTCTATTTAGGGATGATGGAGGCCACTGTGTTCTTCCGGACCTTCAATGCTGCAGACATTTTTTGGTATCCTTTGCCAGATCTGTGCCTCGACACAATCCTGTCTCTGAGCTCTAGGGACAATTCCTTCAACCTCATGGCTTGGTTTTTGCTCTGACATGCACTGTCAACTGTGGGACCTTATATAGACAGATGTATGCCTTTCCAAATCATGTCCAATCAATTGCATTTACCACAGGGAGACTGCAATCATGTTGTAGAAACATCTCAAGGATGATTAATGGGAACAGGATGCACCTGAGCTCAATTTCAAGTCTCATAGCAAAGGGTCTGAATACTTACGTTAATAAGGTATTTCATTTTTTATATATATATATATATAAATGTACAACAATTTCTTAAAACCTGTTTTCACTTTGTCATTATGGGGAATTGTGTGCAGATCAATAAGGGGGGGAAATGATTTAATCTATTTTAGAATAAGGCTGTAATGTAACAAAATGTGGAAAAAGTCAAGGGGTCTGAATACTTTCCAAATGCACTGTAGCTACCACAGCCAGTTCAGCTCTAGCTAGCCTCTAGCTATCTGTCAGGTACTATCTAACAGAGCTTTTGTGTTTATGGAAATGTTTTGTAGCATTTGTTTTGTCCCGTTTCAACATAAGTACATTTGATGATGTACCATTGCACCATTAGCTAGAGCTAGCCAAAAGTTAAATGTTGTGCTAGCCAAAAGATAATGTTAGCTAGGTAGCTAGCTCACTAACTTTAGCTATTATTTTTGCCTCAATCACACTAGACCTGAATCAAACAATGAAACCAGCAGCCAAACAATTGACCACCGATATTCTGATGTTTTTTCAGCGCACTGTGAGTTTTATTAGTCAGTATAGCAACGTAACGTTATTGACCTGTCAGTTTCCCTAGCTAATTCCCTACTTTTCAGACTGAGTGGGGTGTGTTGGGTTGGGGCGCTGCAGGGCCGTGGACCCCGAGGTGCAGGACGAGTTGACCCAGCTATATTGTGTGCAAGTAAAAAGAGCTCTACAGTACTATTAAGCTTATGACATGAATTATATGGAGGGTTTACTGTTTCTGTGTGATAATGTGTGGGTGTATGTGTGTTTTTATAAAACTTTTGTTTTTCAAACCTTTCCCTTGAGACATTAAAAAAGATTATGGGAAGGAAGTTGGGGAGAGAGTTAGTGACTAGACTGGTGGGGTTCAGGCGTGCGGGCGGCTTGGGATGGCTGAAATTGAATGTAGAGGATGTCTAAATAAAGACAATCAAAAATATTTGTACTTTATTTGTAAGAGTTGTTAATTTGTTAGGCTATTGGTTAAAGATATTTGATTATTGAATGATTGATTATTGAATTATCATTGATCTAGTTCAGTCTTATCAATCACTTAAACATATTAAGGATCTCTTCCCTAGCTTGATGACTGTGGGAATTTTTTCTTACTTTTTGTTCTAAATCGAGATGGCTAGAAGGGCCATGGATCATATTAAATTGTGTAGAAAGTCAGGAAATTAGCTTTAGATGCCCCCAAAAATGGGAGGACCCCATGACCCCCCCACCAAGTTGTCCCCCCCACTTCTAAAACCAAAGTTGCGCCCCTGTTAATAATACAGTCTGCAGTGCAGGATGATGATATTTAAGATGACAAACACATGCATCTCCTCCTATCTGCAGCTGCGCCTATTATCAGTAACCTCTAATATAAATATTTAAATCTACTGCTCGGACAATACAATCTTCACTAGAGGCAATTCGTCTCCTAAAAGATTTCATTTGCATGGGGAGAGGGACCATGCATCATCACGTCATTTCTGAAACCAAATATGAATCAATTGTGAGGAGGCCTGAATTGTCCCAAAGCTGGCAGGCTGTTGTATATACATACAGCAAGGCCATAGACTTAAACTGTGATGTACATATTCACCCCTATAGTAAGGATAAAAGTCACAAGATAATTCAGCTTTGGCATCAAAATTCATTATTAAGGGGCAAGACCTGCCCTTATCACTCTGTAGCACAGTCAGAGCCTATCTGCTGTGGAGATCATGCGCCACACCGCTCCATTCAGCCAGTTAACCTTGGCTGGCTATGCACCTGCTATTTAACCACAACCCTATATGGCTTCTGTCTGGGCAGAAATGAATGAGAGCAGATAATACGTAGACTACACTAATACACTGTTAATGGTATTCATTGAACAGAAACATCAAATGTATACTATTATTAAAGATCATATATATTATTGAACTTTCCTTCATTTGACTTCATTTGTCAGCATTCTTTTCAACGTTGCTTAGTATTGCAATTAGAGGCCTTTCGTTGGCCTTTTACTGTGCGGACATCATGACACAATTACACTGTCCAGAATAGTAGTCTTACACTGTCTGAGTCCCAAATGGCACCCTATTCCCTATATTGCGCACTACTTTTGACCAGTGCCTAGAGAATATAGAAGGGCCCATAGGGCTCTGCTCAAAAGAAGTGCACTATATAGGGAATAGGGTACCATTTGGGACTTAACCACTGACTGTACAGCAGCTAGATAGTGATGCATGCAATGGGTGCAATCACACACACGCGCACGCACGCACGAACGCACGCACGCACGCACGCACGCACGCACGCACGCACGCACGCACGCACGCACGCACGCACGCACGCACACACACACACACACACACACACACACACACACACACACACACACACACACGCACACACACACACATACATACATACACAAATTCACTTATCTGTGTATTAAAGTAGTCAAAGGTTTAGTATTTGGTCCAATATTCCTAGCACACAATGATTACATCAAGTTTGTGACTCTACAAATTGGATACATTTGCTATTTGTTTTGGTTGTGTTTCAGATTATTTTGTGCCCAATAGAAATAATGTATTGTGTCATGTTGGTGTCACCTTTATTGTAAATAAAAATATAATACTAAATACTAAATACTTCTACAATAATGTCAATCCTACCATGATCATGGATAGTACTGACTGAATCGCGAATGACGATGAGTGACAAAATTACAGACACACAAATATCATACCCCCAAGACATGCTAACCTCTCACCATTACAATAACAGGGGAGGTTAGCATTTTTTTATGTTGACACGTGCGTCTGTAACTTTCTCCCTCATCATTATTCACGATTCATTCAGGACTATTCATAATCAAACACAGGCAGCAAACGCATCCAACTAGTTTGAAGAGTCACAAGCGTGATGTAATCATTGCATACTAGGAGTATAGAACCAGATACTAAACGTTTAATATTTTAATACACATATAAGTGAATTTGTCCCAATACTTTCGGTCCCCTAAAAGGAGGGAATATGTACAAAAAGTGCTGTAATTTCTAGATGGTTCACCCGATATGGATGGAAATACCCTCAAACCCTAAAACCTGCACTTTAACCCAATATTCATTGTATCATTTCAAATACAAAGTATTGGAGTACAGTGCCAAAATAATAAAACAAAATGCTTCTCTGTCGCAATAACTACAGAGGGCACTGTATACCCTCCTCTGCTCTGACTGATACTAAACATTATATGACCATGAAATCAGCACGCTGCCCGCCTGGCACACGCTGGCACGCCATTGTTCAGAAATTATGTTTCAGGGCAGCAGGTTGATATGATAATCGAGAGTAACTGATGAACCATTGTTTGTGTTTCTGTGTGTGGTGTGTGACTCAGCACTACAAGAACAGATACAATAAATGTAGATCTTACTACCACTGAACCATATTTGCATTTCATCCCCTTCAATTTCTCCTAGGGAATAGATGCTAAAATGTGTAATACTGTACTTTACAATGGTGTGCATTAGTAATCATTTCAACAAGCATACCAACCAGCATCCCACTGCTGGTGTATCTCTGAAGATAAGCAGGGTTGGTTCTGGTCAGTCCCTGGATGGGAGACCAGACGCTGCAGGAAGTGGTGTCGGAGGGCCAGTCACTCTTTCCTCTGGTGTATAAACAATATCCCAATGTCCCAGGGCAGTGATTGGGGACATTGTTCTGTTTTGGGAGCCGTCTTTCGGATGGGACATTAAACAGGTGTCCTGACTCTCTGTGGTCACTAAAGATCCCATGGCACTTATCGTAAGAGTAGGGGTGTTAACCCTGGTGTCCTGGCTAAATTCCCAATCTGGTCCTCATACCATCACGGTCACCTAATCATCCCCAGCTGCTAATTGGCCCATTCATCCCCCTGTAACTATTGCCCAGGTCTTTGTTGTAAATGAGAATGTGTTCTCAGTCAACTTACCGGGTAAAATAAATACAAGCAATGGGTCTGTGTTATTTTGTTGTTGTAAGCAGCCACTTCTATAATAGACACAACAGACAAATCTATAGGGGGAGAGATTCTGAGCACTAATTTACTTCAAGGGTGAAAATCAACATGAAAATGTAAGGTTGAGAGTGTTGTCACTGTGACACACGGGCACAGCAGCGCAAGAAAATCTAATTTTGTAGCAAGGTGGCAGGTGTGTTTTAAGTACCAAAAGTATCGGACTTGATTTGAAGAGATCGAAGGGGCTTGAGGGACATATGAAATGCTTTTATCCAATGCAGACATGGACATGGAATGATGACAATTAGCTAGAAAGAAAAATTCCACCTGAGTATAGGACGCAATAGTACAGTGGGAGCAAAAACAGAACAATGCCATTTATCACCAGCCAATAATGTCTTAGCATCGCTCTTCAGGAAGCACAGTTAGGGCCATCGACTACTCTTCTCCAACACACTCTGTTCTGGGTAGTCTTCTCCAGCTCACGTCACCCCATGCCAGTTTATTACGGGTTAGCTGACGATGTCACGAAAAAGATGCGCTCTTCAAAGGTGTACTTCAAAAGTGCTCATTGTGCAACTTTATTTAATGTTTTCAATAAACATTGGAGACGAAATATAGTTTACATGTTGTAAACAATATAAGCCAACCCAGTCTGTTTCGCCCCATAGTTGCGCACAAGTCGGTTTTGTTGCTAAACAACCAACCCGTCTATAAGCTTCCACTTTCAGGTGTTTCTTGGGCACCCTCTTTTCCATGTCCCCTGTGTTCCAAGTTCAGTCTTGACTAGGTTTGCACATTTTGGGGAATATTCAGAGGTGGAAACTTTCTGTGGGATTTAACGGGAATATATGGGAATTAACGGGAATATATGGGAATTAACGGGAATATATGCCAATTAATATTAATACCATTTAAATGTAGATGTTTTTGCATTGGATATATTTACCATATCATATGGAGACAGAAACATAAACCTTTTACCTTATCATAAGTAGACATAATTGCAAATTATTAAATCCTTCCAATAGAAATTTTAAAAACTATTTAGTTATGAATTGAACTTTAATTAAATGAGTTGACTCTTCACATGGGATGATTTCACTGAACAACAAAAGAAAGGGAATATTGAATGATCCCAATGATCCATCGCATCTCCAAAAAACGTTTTCAACATACATTTGTAAAATGATAGTCTAGAAACTAAAGCTTTGGTTGTCTTCCTCTCAGGCTTCCATGTCTTCTCCCTGGACCTCCTCAATATCCACTTCTTGAACATCAGACTCTGAGGCCTCATCTTCACTGTCACTTTCCACTTTCCTTGTTGAGGATGGCTCGTTGTCAGATTCAAAAAGCCTCAAATTTGCCCGGATGACCACCAATTTTTCAACCCTTTTATTAGTCAGCCTGTTCGTGCTTTGGTGTGCTCTGAGGCGGCTGATGTTGGTGGGATTTGGAGGATGATGGAGGCAACAGGGGAAAGAGCCTCAGATCCACAAAGTCCCTTCCACCAGGTGGCTGATGAGATCTGTTGACACGACTGCCATATTGCATCTCCATCCCAAAGCCTTTGCTTGGAATTGTACTTCGCCAGACTGCCAAGAACCTTGCCCTCATCCAGGCCAAGGTGGCGAGACACGGTAGTGATGACACCATAGGCCTTGTTGATCTCTGCACCAGACAGGATGCTCTTGCCAGCATACTTGGGGTCCAACATGTACGCTGCGGCGTGTATGGGCTTCAGGCAGAAGTTTTCACGCTCTTTGATGAACTGCATTTTCCTCTGCTTGGAGCAACAGTGAAGTGGGCAGGGCAGTACGTATTTCTTCTCTTACATCTGCAAGCAGAGACTGAACATCAGACAGGATGGCATTGTCTCCCTCAATCCGTGCAATGGCTACTGCTATAGGTTTCAGGAGTTTCAGGCTGCTTACCACTCTCTCTCCCAAAATACATCATCCAGGAGGATCCTCTTGATGGGGCTGTCCATATCGGCAGACTGTGATATGGCCATTTCTTGGAGAGACTTCCCCTCCAGGAGACTGCCAAACATGATGACAACACCACCCCAACAGGTGTTGCTGGGCTTCAATGTGGTGCTCTTATTCTTCTGACTTTGCTTGGTGAGGTAGATTGCTGCTGTAACTTGATGACCCACCTAATCATTTCCTTGGAGAGTGTATCCATTGTTTTCAGTGCCATGATGTCCTTGAGGAGCAGATTCAGTGCATGAGCAGCACAGCCAAAGGGTGTGATGTGAGGGTAGGACTCCTCCACTTTAGACCAAGCAGCCTTCATGTTCGCAGCACTGTTTGTCACCAGTGCAAATACCTTCTGTGGTCCAAGGTCATTGATGACTGCCTTCAGCTCATCTGCAATGTAGAGACCCGTGTGTCTGTTGTCCCTTGTGTCTGTGCTCTTGTAGAATACTGGTTGAGGGGTGGAGATGATGTAGTTAAATATTCCTTGCCCATGAACATTTGACCACCCATCAGAGATGATTGCTTTCTCTATGATTTGCTTGACCTTCACCTGAACTCTGTTGAACTCTGCATCCAGAAAATGAGTAGATAAAGCATGTCTGGTTGGAGGGGTGTATGCTGGGCGAAGAACATTCAGAAATCTCTTCCAATACACTTTGCCTGTGAGCATCAGAGCTGAACCAGTTGCATACACAGCTCGAGCAAGACATTAATTAACATTTCTCTGTCTACGTTCCTCCATTGAGTAAAACAACTTCGAGGAGGACCATGAGCTGTTTCTATTGATGAGATGTCTGATTCATCATTTTCACCTTGAATAGAAGTAAAGGGACTTTTGTCAGAGGCTGCTTGTTGTGAGCGCTGAGGGAACTTTATGCACTTGGCCAGATGATTCTGCATCTTTGTCGCATTCTTGTCACGTTCCTGACCTATTTTTATGTTATTTTGATTATGTTTAGTTGGTCAGGGCGTGAGTTGGGGTGGGCATTGTATGTTGTGTGTGTTTTGTTTAGTCTATGGGTGTTGTATTGTGTATGGGATAGATAATTGTGAGGTTGTCTAGTTATGTCTATGGCTGCCTAGATTGGGTCTCAATCAGAGACAGCTGTCATTCATTTGTCTCTGATTGGGAGCCATATTTAAGGTAGCCATAGGCAGTAGGCTTTTGTGGGTAGTTGTCTTGTTTAACGTTTGTTGCTTGTCTGTGCACTTGCGTTATTTAGCTTCACGATCATTTGTTGTTTTTTGGTTTGTTTGTATAGTGTTTTCGTTTCATGTTCATCTTCGTTCATTTAATTAAAAGAAGATGGCTTATTTTCCTCATGCTGCGTTTTGGTCCGAATCTCTTCCACACGATCGTGACAGAACTACCCACCACAACAGGATCAAGCAGCGTGAGCGGAACCAACAACAGCGGCAAAGTAAACAGGACTCATGGACATGGGAGGATGTTTTGGACGGTAAAGGTTGCTACACATGGGAGGAGATCCTGGCTGGAAGGGATCGCCTCCCATGGGAACAGCTGGAGGCACTGAGGAGAGCAGAGGCTACCGGAGTGAAGAACCGGAGTTATGAGGGGACGCGTCTTGCACGGAAGCCTGAAAAGCCCGTGAGTAACACCCAAAAATTTCTTGGGGGGGCGCTAAAGGGGAGTGTGGCGAAGCCGGGTTGGATACCTGAGCCAACTCCCCGGGCTTGCCGTGGAGTGAGAGAGCGTCGTACTGGTCAGACACCGTGTTATGCGGTAAAGCGCACGGTGTCCCCAGTACGCGTGCTTAGCCCAGTGCGGGCTATTCCACCTTGCCGCACTGGGAGGGCTAGGTTGGGCATCGAGCCGAGTGCCATGAAGCCGGCCCAACGTATCTGGTCTCCAGTACGTCTCCTCGGGCCGGCGTACATGGCACCAGCCTTACAGGTGGTGTCCCCGGTTCGACTGCATAGCCCAGTGCGGGCTATTCCACCTCGCCGCACTGGCAGGGCTACGGGGACCATTCAACCTGGTAAGGTTGGGGAGGCTCGGTGCTCAAGAGCACGTGTCCTCCTTCACGGTCCGGTATATCCGGCGCCACCTTCCCACCCCAGTCCAGTACCACCAGTGCCTACACCACGCACCAGGCTTCCAGTGCATCTCCAGAGCCCTGTTCCTCTTCCACGCACTCTCCCTATGGTGCGTGTCTCCAGCCCAGTGCCTCCAGTTCCGGCACCACGCACCAAGCCTCCTGTGCGTCTCCAGAGCCCTGGACGCACTGTTCCTTCTCCCCGCACTCGCCCTGAGGTGCGTGTCCTTAGCCCGGTACCTCCAGTTCCGGTACCACGCACCAGGCCTATAGTGCGTCTCAGCCGGCCAGAGTCTGCCGTCTGCCCAGCGGCGCCTGAACTGCCCGTCTGCCCAGCAGCGCCTGAACTGCCCGTCTGCCCAGCGGCGCCTGAACTGCCCGTCTGCCCAGCGGCGCCTGAACTGCCCGTCTGCCCAGCGGCGCCTGAACTGCCCGTCTGCCCAGCGGCGCCTGAACTACCCGTCTGCCCAGCGGCGCCTGAACTGCCCGTCTGCCCAGCGGCGCCTGAACTGCCCGTCTGCCATACGCCGTCTGAACTGTCCGTCTGCCATGAGCCTGCAAAGCCGCCCGTCTGCCATGAGCCTACAGAGCCGTCCGCCAGACAGGAGCCGCTAGAGCCGTCCGCCAGACAGGATCAGCCAGAGCCGTCCGCCAGACCGGATCAGCCAGAGCCTTCCGCCAGACCGGATCAGCCAGAGCCTTCCGCCAGACCGGATCAGCCAGAGCCTTCCGCCAGACCGGATCAGCCAGAGCCTTCCGCCAGACCGGATCAGCCAGAGCCTTCCGCCAGACCGGATCAGCCAGAGCCTTCCGCCAGACCGGATCAGCCAGAGCCTTCCGCCAGACCGGATCAGCCAGAGCCTTCCGCCAGACCGGATCAGCCAGAGCCTTCAGCCAGCCATGACCGTCCAGAGCCGTCAGCGAGCCATGACCGTCCAGAGCCGTCAGCGAGCCATGACCGTCCAGAGCCGTCAGCGAGCCATGACCGTCCAGAGCCGTCAGCGAGCCATGACCGTCCAGAGCCGTCAGCGAGCCATGACCGTCCAGAGCCGTCAGCGAGCCATGACCGTCCAGAGCCGTCAGCCAGCCATGACCGTCCAGAGCCGTCAGCCAGCCAAGAGCGTCTAGAGCCAGCCAGCCAGGATCCGCCAGTCATTCTGGTGTTGCCCCTCATTCTGGTGTTGCCCCTCATTCTGGTGTTGCCCCTCATTCCGGTGTTGCCCCTCATTCCGGTGCTGCTCCTTATCCTGATGATGCCCCTTAATTTAGGTGGGGTTATTTGGAGGGTGGGCATTGTGAGGGGGATAAAGAAGCGGGGATTGATTATGGTGGGGTGGGGACCTCGCCCTCAGCCTGAGCCACCACCGTGGACAGATGCCCACCCAGACCCTCCCCTAGACTTTTGGTGGTGCGTTCGGAGTACGCACCTTGAGGGGGGGGTTATGTCACGTTCCTGACCTATTTTTATGTTATTTTGATTATGTTTAGTTGGTCAGGGCGTGAGTTGGGGTGGGCATTGTATGTTGTGTGTGTTTTGTTTAGTCTATGGGTGTTGTATTGTGTATGGGATAGATAATTGTGAGGTTGTCTAGTTATGTCTATGGCTGCCTAGATTGGGTCTCAATCAGAGACAGCTGTCATTCATTTGTCTCTGATTGGCTACCTTAAATATGGCTCCCATAGGCAGTAGGCTTTTGTGGGTAGTTGTCTTGTTTAACGTTTGTTGCTTGTCTGTGCACTTGCGTTATTTAGCTTCACGATCATTTGTTGTTTTTTGGTTTGTTTGTATAGTGTTTTCGTTTCATGTTCATCTTCGTTCATTTAATTAAAAGAAGATGGCTTATTTTCCTCATGCTGCGTTTTGGTCCGAATCTCTTCCACACGATCGTGACAATTCTTCACATATGATTTGGCACAGTATTTGCAAATGTACACAGCTTTTCCTTCTACATTAGCTGCAGTGAAATGTCTCCACACATCAGATAGTGACCGTGGCATTTTCCTGTAAAGATTGTAAAAAATAAAAGAAATGTAAAAAATAAAAATAAAAATTCATGTACAGATAAATAGTTAAGCAGTTAGATTAAACAACTCCTTTGTAAGATACATGTTTTAAAATGAAACATGTATGGAAACAGGTTCAAGCAAGCTAAAACCCACATGATGGCAAAAACTAACTAGCAGAAATTGTTAACAAGTTAGAAATGATTTAAACACACTTTGCTGTAGGCTACTATTTACTAGTTAACAAAAAATCATGTATGTCATATAAAATATATTCACCCCACCAAGTATTGTAATTAAAACTTACAAGAAATCATGAAGTCCTTGGCTCAGACAGTGTAGTAGTGTGGGCTCAATAGCATCTCATTAGTGTGCAAGATCTTGAGAATCAGCTGTACACGTGATTGAAGAGTGCACCGTGCATGCAGAGGGTTGTAATTCCATTGAATTGGGGATAGTTTAATTAACATATCCCACAAGACCTAGAATTTCCTTATGTGTATCCCACAAAAAAACTTCACTGTTATAAGCTAACTTTTTTGATGAATTTTAGCAAAATTCCCCAAATTCCAGGGCTTAACTTGACCGGAAAGTTTCTGACCCTTTGCAACCCTAGTCTTGACAGCCTAAAGTAGAGGCAAACAAAAACAGTACTAATTTAATTAAACATTTGACATTGTTCTCAGTACATCACTGGGTTCTCAGTACATTGCGCAGATAGGAACAAATAACCTTCCTGGAAGAAGAAAGGTGGAGGTGTATGTTTCATGATTAACTACTCATGGTGTGATTGTGATAACGTACAGGAACTCAAGCTCTTTTGTTCACCCAACCTAGAATAGCTCACAATCAAATGCCGACTGCATTACTTCCTGAGAGAATTCTCTTCGGTCATTGTCACAGCCGTGTACAGTGCATTCGGAAAGTATTCAGACCCCTTGACTTTTTCCACATTTTGTTAAGTTACAGCCTTTTCCTCATCAATCTACACATAATACCCCATAATAACAAAGCAAAAACAGTCTGTTTGACATTTTTGCAAACAAAAATACCTTATTTATATAAGTATTCAGACCCTTTGCTATAAGACTCAAAATTGAGCTCAAGTGCATCCTGTTTCCATTGATCATCCTTGAGATGTTTCTTCAACTCCACCTGTGGTAAATTCAATTGATTGAACATGATTTGGAAAGGCACACACCTGTCTATATAAGGTCCCACAGTTGACAGTGCATGTCAGAGCAAAAACCAAGCCATGAGGTCGAAGGAATTGTCCGTAGAGCTCAGAGACAGGATTGTGTCAAAGCACAGATCTGGGAAGGGTACCAAAAAATGTCTGCAGCATTGAAGATCCCAAAGAACACAGTGGCCTCCATCATTCTTAAATGGCAGAAGTTTGGAACCACCAAGACTCTTCCTAGAGCTGGCTGCCTGGCCAAACTGAGCAATCGGAGGAGAAAGGTCTTGGTCAGGGAGGTGACCAAAAACCTGATGGTCACTCTGACAGAGCTCCAGAGTTCTTTTGCGGAGATGGGAGGACCTCCAGAAGAACAATCATCTATGCGGCACTCCAACAATCAATCATTTATGGTAGAGTGGCCAGATGGAAGCCACTCCTCAGTAAAAGGCACATGACAGCCCGCTTGGAGTTTGCCAAAAGGCACCTAAAGATTCTCAGACCATGAGAAACAATATTCTCTGGTCTGATGAAACCAAGATTGAACTCTTTGGCCTGAATGCCAAGTGTCCCATCTGGATGAAACCTGGCACCATCCCTACGGTGAAGCATGGTGATGGCAGCATCATGCTGTGGGGATGTTTTTCAGCAGCAGGGACTGGGAGACTCACTTCCAAAACTCTAGACGAATGTTACTCTTCCATCTAGGATGGCTACAAGGCCCTCCCCCACCCTACCTTCGGAAAATCAGATCACGACTCCATTCTGATCCTCCTTTCCTATATGCAGATACTCAAACAAGAAGTACCAGTGCTAAGGTCTATTACATGGCTGGTTTGACCAATCGAAATCCAAGCTTCGAGATTGTATTGTTCATGTGGACTGGGATGTGTTCCCAGTATGTTCTGAGAATAACATTGACATATACATTGACACGGCGACTGAGTTCATCAGGACGTGTATAGGGGATGTTGTTCCCTCTGTGACAATTAAAACCTATCCAAATCAAAAACCATGTATAGATGGCAGCATTCGCACAAAATGTAAAGTGCGAACAACCACAATTAACCAAGACAAGGTGACTGGGAATACGGTCAAATAAAAACAGTCCAGTTATGCCCTCCGTAGGGCAATGAAACATGCAAAACGTCAGTACAGAGACAAAGGGGACTCCAGACAATCACTGATTATAAGGGGGAAACCAGCCACGTCATGGACACCGACGTCTTGCTCCCAGACAAGCTAAAAACCTTCTTCGCCGCTTTGAGGATAACACAGTGCCGCCAACTCAGGCCACTCCCAAGGACTGTGAGCTTTCGTTCTCCATGGCCGACGTGAGTAAGACAGTTAAGCGTGTTAATCCTTACAGGGCTGCCGGCCCAGACGGCATCCCTAGTCGCGTCCTCAGAGCGCAGACAAGCAGGCTGGAGTATTTATGGACATATTTAATATCTCCCTATCCCAGTCTACTGTTCCCCCACTTTCTTTCAGATGTCCACCATTGTTCCTGTAAACCAAGAAAGTGAAGGTAACTGAACTAAATGACTATCGCCCCGTAGCACTCACTTCTGTCATCATGAAGTGCTTAAAGAGGCTAGTTAAGGATCATATCATCTCCACCTTACCCAACACCCTAGACCCACTGCAATTGGTATACCGCCCCAATAGATCTACAGATGATGCAATTGCACTGCACACTGCCCTATCAGATCTGGACAAGAGGAATACCTATGTAAGAATGCTGTTCATTTTTACAGCTCAGCCTTCAACACCATAGTACCTTCCAAGCTCATCATTAAGCTTGGGGCCCTTGGTCTGAACCCCGCCCTGTGCAACTGGGTCCTGGACTTCCTGACGGGAGGCTACCAGGTGGTGAAGGTTGGCAACAACACCTCCACTACGCTGATCCTCAACACAAGGCCCCTCAAGGGTGCATGCTCAGCCGCCTCCTGTTCACCCTATTCACCCATGACTTTGTGGCCACGCACGCCTCAAACCCAATCATCAAGTTTGCAGATGACACAACAGTGGTAGGCCTGATTGCCAACAATGACGAGACAGCCTACAGGGAGGAGGTGAGGGCGCTGGCGGAGTGGTGCCAGGAAATTAACCACTCCCTCAACCTCAACAAAATGAAGGAGCTGATCGTGGACGTCAGGAGACAGCAGAGGTAGCACGTCCCTATCCACATCGATGGAGCTGCAAGTTCCTCGGCGTACACATCACTGACAATCTGAAATGGTTCAACCACAGGCGCCTAAGAACCTCACAAACGTTTATAGATGCACCATAGAGAGCATCCTGTCGGGCTGTATCACCGCCTGGTACGGCAACTGCACAGTCTGCAACCGCAGGACTCTTCAGAGGGTGGTACCGTCTGGCCAATGCATCACCGGGGCACACTGCCTGCCCTCCAGGACATCTACAGCACCCGGTGTCACAGGAAGGCCAAGAAGATCATCAAGGACCTCAGCCACTACCACCCGGTTACTCAACTCTGCACCTTAGAGGCTGCTGCGCTATGTACATAGACAGGGAACACTGGTCACTTTAATAATGTTTACATATGGTTTTACCCATTTCATTAGTGATTGTCATCAGGGGTGTCATACACGCCAACCATCTGAAGGGACACAAAGTACGTGAGGATGGCTCGGGGGGACAGAGGTATGCATATCTATGCATACCTCTGTCTATTTCCTGACTTGTGGTTCTTTTTTTTAAAGATTTTTAAAAATCTGCGTAAAAGACTGAAAGGAATGTTAGTTATTGCTTGCTTTTCATTCAACCTTTCCAGCAGGCATGCTAGCTAAGATAGACAAGCTAGCTACTCTAACTTGATTGATAGACTGAAATGGCTTCTTGGTGGCGAGTTATAAGGTTGGGAGATTGGGAACCTATCTGGGCTCGCTCAAGCCAGTGGCTAGTAGTATTACAGGGGAAAATATATGTATATGTAAAAAGGAAAAATCTGAGAGCGTACGTGCCCCTGTGCCCCCTATGGGCATGACGCCTCTCATTGTCATTGACTAACATAACAAGAGGAAAACTGCTGAGGCACTAACCCATTTAGAAATTTTACCTTGTATATTCTACTAACTCTCAACAGTTAGTTGAGACCCCAACTGAGTTCTAGTGGTCGGAGGCCCTACGTGAAAGCGTATAGACAGAGGCAGCACTGCGTACACACACAACAGCAAAAGCCTCTACTTCACAACTTCCCAGATCCTGCAGAGCTACACTCAATGTCAAAAGCTGGAAAATTGACAGATTTGGATCTGGATTGAGCAGCAGCATAAAGGTAGAGAAAAAAAACACAGCGCGTACTCATTTAATCAATAATTACATGGTTTATACAGTTCACCTTTTGAGTAGGGGCAATTCTCTGAAAACATTCACACTTTCTCGGGAATACATTTAATAAACCATGCAAATTAAAATATACCAAAGAAGAAGCAAAAATCACAAGCAAAAAGTGCAGCCCAGGAGACAGGCATTCACTTTCCTTTAAGCTCTTTTTCCCCCCATCAAACACATCCACCACCGTGCCTCTGGACTGCATCACTTCCTATGCACAGACATTTTCTCAAACAGAGAGAACATTGTTAAATGCAATACAGGTGACCACTTAAACAGTCCATTATCGAATTACATTTTAATTGGAGGAAATGAGTCACACCTGTGACATCGCCTTCGTCACGTTTTTGTTGTATAAACAAAGATGGGGGATAAATGAAGATGTCTTACTCAGGCTATTTACCAGGCTGTTTACCATTGAAAAAAACGGTCACAGTTCCAGTCTGCTTAAGCCAGGGGTGGCTCTCCCATACACACCAATGCGATAGCAGCTAGGTCTGGTCTGCTTAGTTCAGGGGTGTCAAACTCATTCCATGGAAGGCCTAGTGTTTGCGGGCTTTACTTTTTCCTTTCTTTTAAGACCTAGACAACTAGGTGAGGGGAGTTCTTTACTAATTAGTGACCTTAATTCATCAAACAAGAACAAGGGAGGAGTGAAAACCCGCAGATACTCGGCCTTCCATGTAATGAGTTTGACATGTGGCTAAGGTCATTGACTGTATATGAAGCTGAAAAAACATGAGGGAATGGGATATCTCGCTCTGGTGTAAATGCCTTACAGTTGTATGTCTTCCATTTCCTAATAATTGCTCCCACAGTTGATTTCTTCAAACCAAGCTGCTTATCTATTGCAGATTCAGTCTTCCCAGCCTGGTGCAGGTCTACAATTTTGTTTCTGGTTTCTGGTGTCCTTTGACAGCTCTTTGGTCTTGGCCATAGTGGAGTTTGGAGTGTGACTGTTTGAGGTTGTGGACAGGTGTCTTTTATACTGATAACAAGTTCAAACAGGTGCCATTAATACAGGTAACGAGTGGAGGACAGAGGAGCCTCTTAAAGAAGACGTTACAGGTCTGTGAGAGCCAGAAATCTTGCTTGTTTGTAGGTGACCAAATACTTATTTTCCACCATAATTTGAAAATAAATTCATTAAAGATCCTACAATGTGATTTTCTGGAATTTTTTTTCTAATTTTGTCTGTCATAGTTGAAGTGTACCTATGATGAAAATTACAGGCCTCTCTCATCTTTTTAAGTGGGAGAACTTGCACAATTGGTGGCTAACTAAATACTTTCCCCCCCCACTGTACCTCATCCCTATATATTTGTTTTTGTTTTTCTGCTCTTTTGCACACCAGTATTTCTACTTGCACATCCTCATCTGCACATCTATCACTCCAGTGGTAATTGCTAAATTGTAATTACTTCGCCACTATGGCCTATTTATTGCCTTACCTCCTTACTTCATTTGCACACACTGTATACAGAATTTTCTATTGTGTTATTGACTGTACTTTTGTTTATACCATGTCTAACTCTGTGTTGTTTTTGTCGCACTGCTTTGCTTTATCTTGACCAGGTCGCAGTTGTAAATGAGAACTTGTTCTCAACTGGCCTACCTGGTTAAATAAAGGTGAACTAAAAAATAAAAACTGTACAGTCATGGCTAGATGGGATACATCTTATGTCAAAGTAATGTCAAAACTTGCATGTTCGAGTCACGGCATGGAGAATGTTTGCATTTGACTTAACCCTAGCCCTTTTCATAACTTTACCCTTATTCTCCTAACCTGCTGACCGTAGCTGTATACCATGTAGTCAAAACCCTACTGTCTCTTTTGAAATCAAATTGCAAGCTTACATCTATAAAGTTCTCAAGTTTCATTTTATGGCTGATGAAAAAAATCTGACAGTTGGTTATCTCTATGTTTATATTGTTTTACTATGTTTGGGTTATCGTAACCTTGACATGCTTCCGTTCAAGAGCACAAACGGGTTGTTTTACGTTCTGTGCCATTGAAGTTAAATGATGGTACATTGCTTATGACCTGGCCAGGGTCCTGCTGAAAGCTGCTACAACCCTGGCTATCCTTTCCAGCGGTGGTCAGAATGGCCCCCATACAAATCAAATGCTTTGTAGAGAAAATGCTTATTACTAGGATCTGATTACAGATCATTGGCTCATGATATTGCTAGACAAAAGCAGTAGCACCATAAGACACGTAAAAACATTGGCATATGTAAATGTGGAGACTGTTGAATACCTAATTGAAAAAGTAACAACAAAGAAACATTCACATAAGCACAATCCCTGTCATCCTGTATACTTCTCACACATATTAGAAGTCTACAATTACATACAATACAGTATGGCCAATTTGGCATGGGCCACTAAACTATTGTGTTGACATAGGTCTTTACAAAGTACAACATCACTGTCATTCTTGCAGCACCATCTAGTGGTGAAAATATAACTTACTAAACTTACTAAACATAAATCTTCTGATGACACTTTTGAGGTCCACAGAGGTTGCCTTTAAAAAGGTGAATGAAAAAAATGGTATGACTCCTAAATATATATTTTTATTTCCAAGGATGTTTTTTTTTTACCAGCTAGACAAGTTAAACAAAGACATGTACATGTACTGTATAGCTTAAATGAATCGATTCAGAAACAGAATCTCACAATAAAATTCAGAAACATTGTGCACGATAAAATAATATGCTTTCTTTTTTTTCCTAAGTTGGTGATTAACAAAACGATAACATACAATTGTGACTAACACAAATATCAAATAGATTGGATACTAAAATGATTACCTTAATTAATGGTAGCTACATAATTAATTAATGGTAGCTACATGAGACTGAAAATAAATATTGTTGTCAGTGATTCTACTACTCGTCATTGTTAAGGGAAAGTTATAGTTGCTTGCTAACATATCTAAAGTTAAAAAAGTAGCATAAATATCTGACCGATTTCACACAAACATAAACGACAAATAAGAGCATAAAATGAAGTATATAAAAAAAAAAAGGTTTTTCTGACTTTGGAAAAGAAACCCGGGAGACTTGATGACATCATGTCATCTTCTCCGGTATTACAAAAGCTTCAAAAATACTTATTTTTGAAACAGTGTACAAAGTATTAAGAACATGGTCATTGTCAAGTGCTTTCTCTTCTGGCTCAAAAAAAAAAAAAAAAAAGCTCATTATATAAACTTCTGACATATAAAATCCAAAATACATTTCTACATGACAGATGATGTAATGATGCATTTTGTCTCCAGAATAATCTCAAAACACTGAAAGGCATTCATGCATAGTATATTGAACAGCTAAATTGCAGGCATGAGCAAGTTAGTAACATTATTTATTAGAATAGACTTTAAAATGCATGTGATTTTGAAGCATACTCCACCATATATGCACATTTGCAAAGCACCACAACACTGACAGTCCATTCTGTATTTGCTGTGTATTTAGACAAAATACATTCCCTTGACTCTGATATGTGTAGAAATATATAGATGGGTTAGCTGATATCACGAAAATGTCTGTGTGTTGTTGTGTTTCTGGAAGGCCAGATAGCTAGCAACAATGACAAGAAGCTGCCATGTGGGGAATCGTAGGTGGCTTGTATCAGCTACTTTTATTTTGTTCTTGATCTTGTTTTGAGGTGTTTTGACTGCTGTCACGTCTATGGCTAAAATTTACTAGCTAGGTAACCAACAACTAACAATGTATTTGAGAGACAACAAGTTCGCATTGTGCAAATGTATAGTTGAAGTCAGAAGTTTACATACACCTTAGCCAAATACATTTAAACACAGTTTTTCATCATTCCTGACATTTAATCCTAAAAATGACATCTTAGGTCAGTTAGGATCACCACTTTATTTTAAGAATGTGAAATGTCAGAATAATCGTAGAGAAAATTATTTATTTCAGCTTTTATTTCTTTCATCACATTCGCAGTTGGTCAGAAGTTTACATACACTCAATTAGTATTTGGTAGCATGCCTTTACCTTTACATTGTTTAACTTGGGTCAAAGGTTTTGGGTAGCCTTCCACAAGCTTCCCACAATAAGTTGGGTGAATTTTGGCCCATTCCTCCTGGAGGAGTTGATGTAACTGAGTCAGGTTTGTAGGCCTCCTTGCTCGCACACGCTTTTTCAGTTCTGCCCACACATTTTCTATAGGATTGAGGTCAGGGCTTTGTGATGGCCACTCCAATACCTTGACTTTGTCGTCCTTAAGCCATTTTGCCTCAACTTTGGAAGTATGCTTGGGGTCATTGTCCATTTGGAAGACCCATTTGCGACCCAAGCTTTAACTTCCTGACTGATGTCTTGAGATGTTGCTTCAATATATATACATAATTTTTCTGCCTCATGATGCCATCTATTTTGTGAAGTGCACCAGTCCCTCCTGCAGCAAAGCACCCCCACAGCATGATGCTGCCACCCCTGTCCTTCACGGTTGGGATGGTGATCTTTGGATTGCAAGCCTCCCCCTTTTTCCTCCAAACATAACAATGTTCATTATGGCCAAACAGTTCTATTTTTGTGTCATCAGACCAGAGGACATTTCTCCAAAAAGTATGATCTTTGTTCCCATGTGCAGTTGCAAACCTTGGTCTTTTTTTTATGGCAGTTTTGGAGCAGTGGCCTCTTCCATGCTGAGCGGCCTTTCAGGTTATGTCGATATAGGACTCGTTTTACTGTGGATATAGATACTTTTGTACCCGTTTCCTCCAGTATCTTCACAAGGTCTTTTGCTGCTGTTCTGGGATTGATTTAGCACTTTTCGCACCAAAGTACGTTCATCTCAAGGAGACAGAACGCGTCTCCTTCCTGAGCGGTATGACGGCTGCGTGGTCCCATGGTGTTTATACTTGCGTACTATTGTTTGTACAGATGAACGTGGTACCTTCAGGCAATTGGAAATTACTCCCAAGGATGAACCAGACTTGTAGAGGTCTACAATTTATTTTCTGAGGTCTTGGCTGATTTCTTTTGATTTTCCCATGATGTCAAGCAAAGAGGCACTGAGTTTGAAGGTAGGCCTTGAAATACATCCACAGGTACACCTCCAATTGACTCAAATGATGTCAATTAGCCTATCAGAAGCTTCTAAAGCCATGACATCATTTTCTGGAATTTTGCAAGCTGTTTAAAGGCAGTCAACTTAGTGTATGTAAACTTCTGTAATAAACCCACTGGAATTGTAATACAGTGAATTATAAGTGAAATAATCTGTCTGTAAACAATTGTTGGAAAAATGACTTGTGTCATGCACAAAGTAGATGTCTTAACCGACTTGCCAAAACTATAGTTTGTTAACAAGAAATTTGTGGAGTGGTTGAAAAACGAGTTCTAATGACTCCAACCTAAGTGTATGTAAACTTCCGACTTCAACTGTATATATGTTTTCAATAAACATTAGAGACGAAATATAGTTGACATGTCAACAATTAAGCCAACCCAGTCTGTTTAGCACCATAATCGCGCACGCATCGGTTTTGTTGCTAAAACAACCAGCTAGTCTTATTGCCATGGTGATAAAATAATTGAGCCGCTCATCACAATCTGGCCATGGACAGAAATATGGTACTTTCTAGACACAAATCATAAGAACTACCAACCACCGACCATGAACACTAACAACTGAACCTTCCTCCTAACCTTACGCCTGTCCTTACCCCTAAATGGAAATCAAATATATGCTCATAAATGTTGATATTTATTATATTGCCAAAATGTTCCTTTCTATCATGACCATCTAGTGACTAGCGACTTCAGCCTGTGGTGTGTTCTGAAGGGGTTGTGTCCTGCCTCAGTGGGAGGAGCTACGGTCGTTGGCCACGTCCTGTAATCTGCGGAGCAGGGCCGTCTGGTTGTCCGGACACACCCTCTTGGGCGATGGCTCCTCCTCAAGCTGCATGCTGCGCTTCTTGGTGGGCGTCTCCCCGGTGCGGATCATACTGTTGATCTCCGCCAGGCGCTGCACAGACAGAGGTAGAAATCAGAGACACAGGTCAGGGAGGGTTCATCATCATCACACGCCAGGTATGGTATGATTAAACTAATCAATGAGTCACTGTCAGGGTTTGAAAAGTACTGTGCTGAATCAACGTTAACCAGCATACATTGTGTGCATGAGTACTGTATGTGTATGTACTTGTGACTCACGTTGGATGGGCTGCTGCAGATGTAGTATAAGATCTTGTCCCGTGCGGTAATGGAGGGGGTGGGGGGGCTTCCAGTAGTCTTGTGGGGGGAGATGTAGATCGAGTGGTTGTGGGACAGGAGGACCCTGCGAGGGGAGCTGGTCCTCAGGGAGGGGTACGGGCACAGGGGAGGAGACTGCACCTGTCACAAAAACATTATAAGAGCATAGGCAGATACCTATTCAAAACACACATTAAATTTGTTAATGTCATTTTCCTCTCCCTCCCTTACTCTCTACCTCTATCCTCTCTTGCTTTTAACCAATAGGTTTGCAGAATAGAGTTAAGTTTGTAAAGATACTAGCAAGAGCAGTCTGCGGGATTCTCTTTTCTTCTAAGTTTGTAAACAAAACTCATACTTTTTCTCCTCTTTCATCTCTCCCTTTCCTATCTTTCTCTCTTTTCCTCCCTTGCACCCCCCACCCGCTCCCTCCCTCTCTCACTCACTCACTCACCCCTGCAGAGGGCGAGCTGGGCGAGTAGCGGAGGGCAAAGTGACGCATCTGTTTGATGTAGACCCGGTTGTAGAAGTGTATGAGGTCTCCTCGCTCCTCCTCCCCCACCACTCCCCCCTCCTTTTCCTGCTCCTGGGAGGGAGGGAGGGATGAGGAGGTGGAGGGGGCCAGGGTGGGGGTGGATGGGATGCTGCCAGGCTGCGGGGCAGGTAGGGTGCTGGTGGAACACATGGGCACTGGGCTGCTGTCTCCACTCCCTGAAGGGGGTAAAGAGAGAGGGAGAGGGAAAATAGACAGAGGGAGGGGAGAAGAGGTCCAGGAAATAGTTTGCGTCTCAACATGTAACCCAGATCTAACACAGTGTGTGTGTGTGTGTTCTTACCCTGCTTCTGGCTGTTGTCTGTGGGAGAGCTCTGTGTGTTTCCCACACTGCTGCCCGAGAGACGTTTCTTCTTCCCAGAGATCAACACACTCCTGTAGACCTGGTAAATAAAATCACACACAACCAGTGGTTCCAGGGCTGCCGGAAAACGTGTGGTGAGGTGTAATTTGCACTTTTCAATCACTTTTGATTCAGTTTAATACATCGACGCAAAGCATTAAAGAAAGAGGAAAAGTGCTGTTTTTTGGACCGATTTGCCTCATGATTTGTAAATTTGCACACAATTTATCTGTCCTTCACATCAGAGTGCTGCTGTAGGCTCTTTGCGTGTCTTGACCAATCAGATGCATGGAAATCGCAGGTCACGCGGGCCGGGAACAACACTCAAGGCGCTCTCTCCACTTTCCTCCGGTATTTATTTAGCAAGCATCACTCCTGACAGACACAAGCTAAAACTCTTACATAAATGTAGCAGCCTATACACCTAAACATTAGCGATCTTACACGCTGTATTACATAGAAAGGAGACAATTTTTCAGTCTAATCAACTGTAGGCTACTAACAGCAGCAGCTGCATAAACCCCTTTCTGTTTTTGCAAACATTCCAGCATGAGGGCGATGTGCGCAAGATGATGGCAGAACAAGGGGGAGTTCTAATAGAACGGCAGCAAAAGAAGCCTCTTATTTACATGTTGATTATGAGTGCATTTCACACTACTTTTGGATCATAATTGGATTTTAAGGCTTGAATGAATGTCCTGCCTAATATAATATATGTGTCATCATTGTAAATCAACTGCATTATGCTTTAAAAAAAAAAACCCACTTCAACCAGTAAAATGGCTCTTTGGCTAGCTTTTGCTTAAGCATATATCAATGAGCATTAGCATTCTAGCTAACAACTGCTGCATCCAAACTAGTTATTTTGCAAAGAGCACAACCAACTATAATCTTAGCGACTGTTCAAGCAAGAATCAAAACATCATTGTGTAAGTGTATGAGAAGTAATAAAAACTTAAATCTAGGCTATGTTGAATGGGCACAGATGGCGATGGCTTTCTCACTGCCACCAAGAGTCGCGCGCAGGAGTTTGTGACGTCAGTGTGTCGTGTACTGGAAAAGGGTCTATAGCCTAGCCTACTATGACAGACTGACAACATTTCTTACTTGTCCTACAGTTGCATAGGGCAGGACTTTACGATGCAAACCTGCATAAAGCAAGCTCAGCACTGAGTTTTATTTTCCAATCATGTTGTTTTCACTGTGTCTGCATATAAGAACCCCCCCCCCCCTTGTCCTTCTTTAAAATATAATTCATATGAACAGGTTGAAGGTTGTTGCAGTTTGACAGGGTTTTCATCCACTCCAAGGCCAGGAGTTTTTTTTAAACCATGTGACCTTAATAGAAAAACTCTGATCCATCATAGCCCATATTAAACAATTTTACAACAGATTAATCACGTCATACCGTGTAAGGTCCAGAGTTCTACCTGGTTAGGTTACCAGATCAGGAAAAACCAAGGGCCCCAGATATAACAATAAAATGCCACACCACTCTGGGACCTGTGGTGCCACCTCTGAGTGGTTCCTTGACAGCATTAGCACTATTTGTGAACATAATCCAGTGTCCAAAGGGGGGGAAAACAGTGACGCTGTCACAGTACTATAGCCTCAAACTAGGGCTTGAAGTTTTTCCTGGTCAGGTCAGGAAAATCTCCTGGCCCTGGCCATAAGAGTTATGCACTAGATGACTGATAGGGGGCGCTGTGTTGATGCCACCACACCTCCATCTTGCCGCACCCCCACCATTGTCAAAAATATTTTGGAAGCTATAGAACTGCCTTTATTAATGTCTACATTTGTTTTCGCCACGTTCATTCTATTACAGACACCTTAATACATACTTTTAAATTATATGTGAGGTAAACATATATATATATAAAGTTTAGACACCTACTCAAAAGTTTGGACACCTACTCATTCAAGGTTTTTTTTACTTTACTTTTACTGTGTTCTACATTGTAGAATAATAGTAAACACATCAAAACTATGAAATAACACATTGAATCATGTAGTAACCAAAAACGTGTTACACAAAATCTAAATATATTTTATATTTGAGATTCTTCAAAGTAGCCACCCTTTGCCTTGATGACAGCTTTGCACACTCTTGGCATTCTCTCAACCAGCTTCATGAGGTGGTCACCTGGAATGCATTTCAATTAACAGGTGTGCCTTGTTAAAAGTTAATTTGTGGAATTTCTTCAGTTGTGGAGGGAATCTCCGGCGTCATTATTTGTCGGAGGGGATGAATGAGTAGGTGTGTCCAAAATGTTGACTGATACTGTATATACACACACATATACACACACACACACACGTGTCTGAATACTTTCCGAATGCACTGTACATCATTACATAAGGCCCTACTAACAGTACTCACGCTGCTGCTGGCCTGGGGCTGAGAGCGGTAGCACTTCATGATGTTCTGGAAGGACTTGTCCTCTTTGGTCACCTGCACAACAGTAGAAACACATACTACACACACTTCCTGCGACCTTACGCACCCACAGTCTATACACACATGCACGCACGCACGCACGTACGTACGCACGCACATCCATATCCCCCTTCCCACACAAACATCCCAATCCGTCCAGGATTTTGCGATTCTGCGCAATTTACCACATATTTTGCGAGGGCATGCAAATTTGACCAATCGCCACACTATTACCACATTAAACAGTCAAATCATCGCAATATTATCGCATATAACTGTCGGATCACCACACTACAAAAAGAGGGCTCGCAATTCTAACCAATCACCACACTTTTACCGCATAAATGGTTCAATCAAGCAACACGTCAACAAATGTTTCCCTCGTCAGTGCATTTTCGTGACAAAAATGACAAAATCCTTTCAAATTGCCGCAGCAAAATCAAGCATTTTGGCCCGCAACGATCACAAAAAAAAGCTCAACGAAATCCTGGAGGGACTGACACCCCCCCCACACACACACACTCTAACCCTACCTTGGTCATGACGTAGACTGCACACATGAGGAGCTGGTCTAGGTGTCGGTCCATCATGAGCTCTGTGCATTGCACCAGGGAATACTCAAAACACGTCCAGATCTTCCTCCTCAGCTCACTAGAGATGTCCAGCTTGGCACACAAGTCTCTCAGACGCACACTGGCCATGTGGTACACCTGTTGGTGGTACAGAGCAGGCACAAAATAGTACCAGGGTTTAAGTCTTTAAACTCAAGCAAAAATCCATCATTTATGGTATGAAATGCTACAGTTGTCGGGTTCTTAAAAAGGTAGGGTTGAAACTGGCCACATATGGCACAGAGGGCAGAAACAGAATACTAGGATGGATTTAAACTATACTGAACAAACATTTTAAACGCAACATGCAACAATTTCAGAGATTTTACTGAGTTACAGTTCACATAAGGAAATCAGTCAATGGAAATAAATTAACTGGGCCCTAATATATGGATTTCACATGACTGGGAAGGGGTGCAGCCATGGGTGGGCCTGGGAGGGGATAGGCCCACCCACTTGGGAGCCAGGCCCAGCCAAACAGAATAAGTTTTAACCCACAAAAGGGATTTATTACAGAGAGAAATACTCCTCAGTATCATCAGCTGTCTACGATCCTGCAGGTGAAGAAGCCGGACGTAGAGGTCCTGGGCTGGCGTGGTTACATGTGGTCTGCAGTTGTGAGGCCGGTTGGACGTACTGCCAAATTCTCTAAAACAATGTTGGAGGCGGCGTGTGGTAGAGAAATGAACATTTCATTTTCTGGCAACAGCTCTGGTGGACATTCCTGCAGTCAGCATGTCAATTGCATGCTCCCTCAACTTGAGACATCTGTGGCATTGTGTTGTGACAAAACTGCACATTTTAGAGTGGCCTTTTATTGTCCCCAGCACAAGGTGCACATGTGTAACGATCATGCTGTTTAATCAGCTTCTTGATATGCCACACCTGTCAGGTGAATAAATTGTCTTGGCAAAGGAGAAATGCTCACTAACAGGGATTTAAACAAATTTGTGCACAACATTTGAGAGAAATAAGCTTTCTGTGTGTATGGAACATTTCTGGGACCTTCTTTTCAAGCTCTTGAAACATTGGACCAACACTTTACATGTTGCGTTTATATTTTTGTTCAGTACACTTCCTCCCTATCCAAAAGATGAGATGAGTTAGATTTGTAACGTGCCTGAACTATCCCTTTAAATTCAGTGACCGATGGAGATTATGTTTGTGTGCCCTTACCTTGCGGAAGAACAGCGAGAGGGAACCCTTTTTCTGAGGCTTGTTACTGGACGGGACCTGGGCTGCCAGCTTCTTGACTGGTTTACTGGTGGCGGGGCTGCCTTGTAGGGCAGGACTGTTCAGGGTGGTGGTGGTCTGTGGTTGGCTGGTCAAAGTGCCAGTCAGGGACTGGGCAGACAGGGGCTGGAGCATGGCCGTGCCTTGTCCTGTCACACTCACCTGGACAGGGATGAAGGTGATGCCTCCGTTCTCATTGGCTATTCCTGCAGAGGTCAGAGGGCATGAGAGTTCTCATTAATAACCTGCATCAGTCAGAAACCCCACTATACAATGCATATAGGAGTATACAGTATCATTTGGCAGTAAGGGCAAAGGTGTACAAAAAACCATAATGTCATACTGTACAGTAATGAATCTGCAAACGTCACCTTGCACAGGTATGGTGACCGTCTGTCCGTTGTTAGCGGTAACCGTGGCCGTTGCCATAGTGACCACTGTCTGTCCGGCAGGGATGGTGGTAGTGACGATGGCCTGGGAGGTCCTGACGGTGGTGGTAGTGGTGCTGGTGGAGGAGGGGTCCGATGAGGTGTCGAAGGAAGCGTCCACAAACAGCCGTCTCCTGGCCGAGCCCGTGGGGGGGGAGCTGTAGCGGTCCAACAGGGTGGTGGGAGAGGGAGAAACACCTGGGGGCGAAGTGGGGAGAGGAGAGGGGGAGGGAGGGTGGAGTTAACCAACTGACTACAACCCATTGACTGACTATTTGAATGAGTTATTGCACAACTGACAGACAAATTGACCTCCTGACGAGCTAACAAGCTAAATGACTAACCTTTCCCACCACTGTTGGTGCTTAGGTCAGTGCCATGGATGTTAGGGATGAGAGGGGCGCTGCCAGCACTGCTGTCTCCGTTCCCATCCTCCAGGTGCTGCGGTGGCATCACCTGAACATCAATGAGAAAGATTGTTATTTTGTTCTGATTTCAGTCCAGTCCATCTTTTTCAAGACATTGAATTCAGAGTTACTTTGGGGCCACATGATTCAGTATGTGTGCGAGAAGTGAAACTTGGCACCATTTTCTTAGCTGTGCATGTGATGAGTAGGGTGGGGATAAGGAGGGGTGCTGTGGATGTCCTACCTCTTGGCAAGCTGGTGGCTGGTTCTTGGCCTCCCTGACGCTGTCCCACAGCGGGGATCCCCCCCTCCAGGCCAGGCTCTCCAGGACCTGTTCCTCCACCTGGTTCAGATGCTTCACTACCTCCCTGAACAAGCCCTGCTCTGCCCGTACCAGCACCTCAATCACCTGAGATAGATTACACAGATATGCATGAGCGCACGCACAAACGCACACAGACAAAAGGGGAGAAGGTTACATACTGTCTAGTCACACACACTCATGACTAACACACACACACACACACACACACACACACACACACACACACACACACACACACACACACACACACACACACACACACACACACACACACACACACACACACACACACACACACACACACACACACACACACACACACACTCATGACTAGGACAATCACACATACAAACACGTAATACAGATAGAAATACAAGCATGTACCTTGTAGAAGTGGTATGCGGGGAGCTGGAAGATGTGTATGACTCGTGGGAAGTCCCCTGGGGGTCGGTAGGAGAAGATGACAATCTCTAGACAGCAGGCCAGCAGAGAGCGCTGGAACACATCCTGCTCCAGAATACCCTAAGGACACAACAGAACAAAAGGTTTATTGCTCATCCACCATAGAGAACAAATTATTTTCCATATTTTTACAAGCAAGACTGGCAGAGATGAAAGTGTCATAACATGCAATATCTCAACGTAGAGCCCAATTTAAACATATACGGTGTACAAAACATTTGGAACACCTTCCAAATATTGAGTTGCACCCCGTTTTGCTTTGAGAACAGCCTCAATTCGTATGAGTATGGACTCTACACGGTGTCGAAAGCGCTCCACAGGGATGCTGGCCCATGTTGGCTCCAATGCTTCCCACAGTTGTGTCAAGTTGGCTGGTTGTCCTTTGGGTGGTGGACCATTCATGATACACTCGGGAAACTGTTGAGCGTGAAAAACTCAGCAGTGTTGCAGTTCTTGACATACTCATACCGGTGCGCCTGACACCTACTACTATACCCCATCCAAGGGCACTTAAATATTTTGTCTTGCTCATTCCCCCTCTGAATGGCACACATACACAATCCATGCCTCAATTGTCTCAAGGCTTAAAAATCCTTCTTTTACCCATCTCCTCACCTTCATCTACAGTGAATGAAGTGGATTTAACAGGTGACATCAATAAGGGATCATAGCTTTCCCCTGGATTCAACTGGTCAGTCTGTCATGGAAAGAGCAGGTGTTCCCAATGTTTTGTACACTCAGTGTATATGTGAACTGAAAATACAATACCGTAACTTGGACCTTTGCATAAATAATGCTTTGACGTCATTGGGAAATGTGTGTGAAATTTCTAGTTAGCTACAGCAAACTGAGCTGAGCTAGCAGGGCAGCGCAGCGCAGGTGAGACTCACAGAGAGGTCCGTGTCGCCCAGTCTCTCCTTCTCCTGGTCAATGACGGCCTCCAGGGTTTTATAGTAGAGCGCCTCCGCCAGGCGGAAGTACTTCACTGCAATGTCTTTCCCCAGTCCTGTGTTCTCCTCCCCTTTGCCCTCAAAGTGCTGACAAAAGACCTGGCACATGTCCTTCAGCCTAGTGGAGATGGTCTCACTTGGGTCTCTGGCACACGCCCTGGAACAAGACAGACACAGTTACTGATAAATCACCCTCCAAACTCATACTTACACCCCAAAACACCTTTCACGGCTCAAATACTAACAACCTAAAATGAAAATGGACAACTGAACTCTTCCGTGTGGTAACAATATAAGAATGGGTGAGTATTTGAAAAGGTAAAGCCTATCCAATACATAAAACACTAAATAATAACAATCTGTATGTGGTTCACACACACACACAGAATGTGGAATCTGACTGGCCACCCAAGTGGCCCCCCAGAGATTTTGAGTTAGGTTGTCTCTGAATATATTGATAATTTTGACAAAGATGCACACCTTCAGCAAGACTCATCAATCTCACCGGAGAAAGAATACAATACGTGCAGGGGCAAACAGTGCCCCTCTGTCTTTGTATGTGTAGCCCATGTATCTGATGCCATCTGGCCAAAAAGAGTATGACATGCCACATTATTTTTGACCAGACAGCATCAGATAAATGGGCTACAGATACTAAGATAGAGGGGCGCTGTTTGCCTCGCTCGGATGCTTTCTCTGTTGAATTAGACTCAGCCTCTTGCAAATCGAAGGAAAATTATGAAACATGGATAGACACAAATGAGAAATCACATTAGAAAAAGTTAATTTCTTTTTTTATTGTAACATTTTTGGGGGAAGCCTGGCTTCCCTTGGCATCCATGAATACACACCACTTTATAGGCCGAATGTCATTACACTGATGGTGTTTGTAATAGGATGTCCCTTTCCATTCAAGTGGTGGGTGCACAGTGCACTGTTCGGATGCTAGACTTATTTTGGAGTAGACGAACATGCACAGGTAACCTACATTTTGAAGTGATTTGTTAGACAATCAGGGGAAAACATCCTGACTGGTTGTGTTCATGACACATTAAAAGGTAAAGACATTTTTACAGTTAAATTACATGGTCATCAAAAACAAAGTGCGCACATAGGAGGTCCTATTAAAAAAAAAATAGAGACCCCCCTAAATGTCACGGTATAATAAGCACTTTGGATGCCACTTTCAAGAGAATTTACTATGCTAATACCCTTATATAAAATCACAACCTTGAATGCAAACACTGTAACAAGGCTTTTGGTTTAATTGATTTAGGATTTATTGAACAGGGAAATGTACCAAACCTAAGCTGAAGCATTTAATGCGTTGAACCATCAGAATTATATATAGGAAAAAAAGAATCCACCTTGCTTCGATTAAGGTTAAAAATGTTTTGGCCCCACAAAACTGGGTCTGTGCTCCACCTTGGCCACCCCATTAAAAATGTTCTGGGCCACTGGTGTGGTTGTGTGCAGCTTAGAATACATTTTATTATTTGTATTGTGTGCAATACCCCAGTAAGTCGGTGAGTCTGCCACTGGGGCGGTGTTTGAGTCCTGTGAGCAGGCTGTGGAGTCGGCCAACACTCTGCATGGCTGTAGATACCGGCGTGCCCAGACAGTTGTCCTGGACATACTTAAGACCCGTCAGAGGAGTAGACACCTTCAAGGCTGAGGCCTACAGGACACACAAAGGGGACATAGCAAAGGGATTACTGTACATTTGCATTGAATTCAAAGACACAAGACGTGCATGTGCGTTTGTGTGTTACAGTAATCATAATAACAGCAGCACATTTCATACATAACAAGCAATAATGTATAATAATAGTATAATAATGTGTGTGTGTGTGTGTGTGTGTGTGTGTGTGTGTGTGTGTGTGTGTGTGTGTGTGTGTGTGTGTGTGTGTGTGTGTCTTACAGTCAGACTGCTGTAGAGTCTGTATGCGGAGGCGTCCTGGTTCTTTACTCCCACACAGAGACAGGGGCCTGGTGTGCCAAGGTCTTCATTGGCCCCCTCTCCCAGGAAGATCCTCTCATCCAGACCCCCTGTGGCTAGAACATGCTCCTCGTACACACGCCCCATGGATGCACTAGACACACACACACACACACACACAAATACACTGAGTATACCGAACATTAGGAACACCTTGACCCTCAGAACAGCCTAAATTCGTCTCAATTGTCTCAAGGCTTAAAAATCATTCTTTAACCTATCTCCCCTTCATCTACACTGATTGAGGTGGATTTAACAAGTGACATCAATAAGGGATCATGGCTTTCACCTGGTCAGTCTATGTCATGGAAAGAGCAGGTGTTCTTAAATGGTTTGTACACTCAGTGTATATGAGTAATGTATATTACTCAAAAGACTATCAATATCTGCTCTGTGAAGAGAGACAAGATAAGGATTGACTTACAAACTGTCTCCAAAATTCATAGGATCGAAGAAGCCAGTCAAGCTATCTTCTTTCCCTTTGAGAATCTGTTGATGACACAGAAAATACATGATGAGACAAGGCAGACAAAGTAGATTGTGTAGGACTGAGGTGTGAGTGTGTGTGTGTGTAGAACTAAGGTGTGTGTGTGTGTGTGTGTGTGTGGTGTGTGTGTGTGTAGGACTGAGGTGTGTGTGTGCGTGTGTAGGACTGAGGTGTGTGTGTTTGTGTGTGTGCCAAACCTTCTTATGGAAGAGCCTCTTAATGAACGGTTTCCAGAAGTGTTCCTTGACCCCCTTTGCCTCCAGCACCAGGCCATCATGCAGTTCACACAGCTGTTCTATGAAGCAGTAAGGCCCTGCAGTAGGCTTGTAGTCCTTACTGTTGAAGTCCTCAGGAAGGCCTGTAGATCAGACGAGATATAGCAGCTTCCTGCATTAGATGCAAGTGATGAGGTATTACAGTAACTATGCAGTAACACGGAAAAGGACCACAGAGATTGAACATACTCTACGTACGGATCATGTGAGTAACCACACATGTATGCATGCATGCCTGCACACACATACACATGCACGGATACTGGTTGGATACTATCAATGTTGTTATCTATAGGAAGATAGGGAGGGTATATACAGTGCATTCGGAAAGTATTCAGACCCCTTGACTTTTTCCACATTTTATTACGTTACAGCCTTATTCTAAAATGGATTACATTGCCCCCTACCCTCATAAATCTAAACAGAATAACCCCTAATGACAAAGCAAAAACAGTTTTTTAATTTAAAAAAAACTGAAATATCAGATTTACATGAGTTTTCAGACCCTTTACTCAGCACTTTGTTGAAGCTTGGCACACTTGTATCTGGGGAGTTTCTCCTATTCTTCTCTGCAGATCCTCTCAAGCTCTGTCGGGTTGGATGGGGAGCGTCGCTGCATAGCTATTTTCAGGTCTCTCTAGAGATGTTAGATCGGGTTCAAGTCCGGGCTCTGGCTGGGCCACTCAAGGACATTCAGAGACTTGTCCTGAAGCCACTCCTGTGTTGTCTTGGCTGTGTGCTTAGGGTCGTTGTCCTGTTAGAAGATGAACCTTCGCCCCAGTCTGAGGTCCTGAGCGCTCTGGAGCAGGTTTTCATCAAGGATCTCTCTGTACTTTGCTCTGTTCATCTTTCCCTTGATCCTGACTAGTCTCCCAGTTCCTGCCGCTGAAAAACTTCCCCACAGCATGATGCTGCCACCACCATGCTTCACTGTAGGGATGGTGGCAGGTTTCTTCCAAACGTGACGTTTGGCATTCAGGCCAAAGATTTCAATCTTGGTTTCATCAAACCAGAGCATATTTTTTCTCATGGTCTGAGTCCTTTTAAGTGCCCTTTGGCAAACTCCAAGCGGGCTGTCATGTGCCTTTTACTGAGGAGTGGCTACTGTCTGGCCACTCTCCCATAAAGGCCTGATTGGTGGAGCGCTGCAGTGATGGCTGTCCTTCTGGAAGGTTCTCCCATCTCCACAGAGGAACTCTGGAGCTCTGCCAGTGACCATCGGGTTCTTGGTCACCTCCCTGACCAAGGCCCTTCTCCCCCGATTGTGCAGTTTGGCCAGGCGGCCAGCTCTAGGAAGAGTGTTGGTGGTTCCAAATTTCTTCCATTTAAGAATGATGGAGGCCACCGTGTTCTTGGGAACGTTCAATGCTGCAGAAATGTTTTGGTACCCTTCCCAGATCTGTGCCTCGACACAATCCTGTCTAGGAACTCTACGGACAATTCCTTCGACCTTATGGCTTGGTTATTGCTCTGACATGTACTGTCAACTGTGGGACCTTATATAAACAGGTGTGCCTTTCCAAATCATGTCCAATCAATTGAATTTACCACAGGTGGACTCCAATCAAGTTGTAGAAACATCTTAAGGATGATCAATAGAAACAGGATGAACCTGAGCTCATTTTCTAGTCTCATAGCAAAGGGTCTGAATACTTACATAAATAAGGTATTTAAAAAAAAAATTCGAAAAAACGATTATGTCATTATGGGGTACTGCGTGTAGATTGATAACGTAACAAAATGTGGAAAAAGTCAAGGGGTAGGAATACTTTCCGAATGTACTGTATGCATAGGGGGTGAGAGATGGGAGGATAGGGAGGGGATATAGGTTTGGGCCGGGAGGTCACCTTTGAAGTTGGGGTTGAGCAGCTCCTTCCTGGTGTTACACAGTAGAGCGTTGGAGAAAACCAGGTCCAGAGCACACAGCAGCAGGTGGTATGAGTTCACCAGGTCATCACTGATCATAGGGAAGTTTCCTGGCAGGGGAGGGAGAGAGAAAAGACATTGAAATAATCATAATAATAATAATAATAATAAGTAGGATTTTACACTGCTTTTCTAAGACACAAAGATAGTTTGACACAATGATCTGGTCCTAACAATAAAGCTTGTTGAATTGAATTGATCTGAAAGATAGAGCAGAGTAGTGCTGGTAGCCTCAAACCTCGATTGTGATTATTTCAACTACGTCCAAAGAACAATGGATATCACAGTATACTTACCAAAGTCACCTTTCACCTAATTCAATTAACAAACACGAGTAAAATCAAATTCAGTGTAGTATGTGTGAGGACACTCTTAGAAAAAAGGGTTCCAAAAGAGTTCTTCGGTATTCCCCATAGAAGAACCCTTTTTTGGTTCCAGGCAGAACCCTTTTTGGTTCAGGTAGAACTCTTTTGGGTTCCATGTAGAACCCTCTGGGGAAAGAGTTCTACATGGAACCCACTAGGGCTCTACCTGGAACCAAAAGGGTTTTACCTGGAACCAAAATTATTTCTTCAAACGGTTCTCCTATGGGGACAGCCGAAGAACCCTTTAAGGTTCTAGATAGCACCTTTTCTTCTAAGAGTGTAGAGTCTAGTGAGTGTGCATAGAGCCAGTGCAAGGAAGTCAGTGCAAAATGATTAAGATAAATAAATAAATAATAAAGAGGGTCATTGTAAATTGTCTGGGTGGCCATTTGATTAACTGTTCAGCAGTCTTATGGCTTGGGGATAGAAGCTGTTCAGGAGCCTTTTGGTAACAGACTTGGTGCTCCAGTACCGCTTGACGTGTGGTAGTAAAGGGAACAGTCTATGACTTGGGTGGCTGGAGTCTTTGACAAGTTTTAGGGCCTTCCTCTGATACCGCCTGGTATTGAGGTCATGGATGGCAGGAAGTTTGGCCCCAGTGATATACTGGGCCGTACGCACTACCCCCTGTAGCAACTTGCGGGCAGATGCCGAGCAGTTGCCATACCAACCAGTGATGCAACCTACCACCGCCGTGTTGCCGGCAAACTTAATGATGGTGTTGGAGCCGTGCGCGGCCACGCAGTCGTGTGTGAACAGATCTGGTTGTGTGCGTGCGTGTCTTTTGAGTTCTTATTAAGGATTAAGGAGATATAAAAATGACATCTATTTGCCCTGGCCTCTGTTCTCCTGCTGATGCCAACAACTCAGTGCAGGCCTTGGCATGCCCAGTGCCCAATGTAGAGTAGCTAGCCCTTGTCACTTATACTTTGTGAGTAACCAAGTGGTGATCACTTCACATAGCCTTCAAACTAGCCTTTTCTCAGGACCCCACTGATCCCTAGTCCTTTCCCCTCTGTCCTCCCCCTCTTTTCCAGTCTTTTGCCACGAACGAAATAGAAGTACTCACCTTTAGCGTTGACAAACAGAATCCAGCAGAAGTTGAAGACTTCAGCGACGGTGCAGGGATGGCGTCTAAATCAGAATAAGTCAGCGGTCAGTCTGGTCAAGGAGACTGACCGCTGTGCTCAGAGATCTCACGATCTGGCTGGCACCAGGATAGAAGCAATTCCATTTGTACATTCTAGCCATTTAGCAGATGATCTTATCCAGAGCAACTTACAGTAGTGAGTGCACACATCTACTTGGCTTTGTTCAAGAGCGGTCAAACTATTGTAGAAAATAGTGAGATGTCAGAACTGCATAGCGAGCTACAGTATCAACAATAAACTCACCTCTGTTTGCGGCTCCTGTGGACTCTGGGTGGGTCGTCAGAGGGTGCCTTAAAGATGGCTTTGAATATGGGGATGTATTTCTTGAAGATGACAGCGGAAATTGTGAAATTCCTCTCCAGCTTCTCCGTGCTCTGGCAAAAGTCTTGGGGCAGACTTGCCATGTCCTGCCATTTTTTCATCTTGTTAAAGAACTCAATGAGGCTGCAATCAGAAACAGGGCAACTGTTTGAGAATTGACAGTATTTTCCAGTTCAATAAATGACATACTACATAGGACAGTTATGTTGTTAGTAGATGTGTGGTTCCTTGTTCAGCATTACACAAATAACCATGTTGGAATCAGAATCCAAGAACTAAGCAAGACACCATATGGACTGTTATGCAAATCTATGGAGGACTTTGTGTGAAAGTCCTTTAGTAAGTTATATATGAAGTGGGGCAGTTTTAGGGCCAGTTTCCTGGACACAGATTAAGCCTAGTCCTAGACTAAGAGGCCCGTTCAATGTATAATTTCCATTGAACATGCATTATTAGTCTAGGATTAGGCTTAATCTGATTCCGGGAAACCGGACCATAGGGACTAGTGCCTGGGCATACGCACCTTTGTTCTGAACAGCTGAGGATCCTGGTCAGAGAGACATAGTTTCCCTCCGCGGTGCCCTTACCCACCGTTGGTATGGCTGTCCTGCAGGCCACATAGAGAGCACAGGCTAACCAGTGTAGCTCACTGCCCTGTAAGAAAAGGGGATGAGAAAGAGAGAGAGCGGGGGAGAGATAGAGTGTTACTTTTTCTGTCCCAGGCTCTATCTCACTATTAAGGATACCAGTTAGAGCTGGTGGGGCCAGAGAGGAGATATGTTAGAAATTCTCCCCTCTAGTGGTTTCTTCTGTTATCCCTATTCCTAATTTTCTGTCAAACCACCTCCAAATAAACCATACACAAATACAGCAGATGGCTATCCCTTATGGGGAAAGGTTTGTGAATAAGGCACATGCACAATGCAGACGTTATTAGAACAACCCTGATATCCATAACTATACCATATTTTAAAAGATCAAGTAAGTTGGATCATTCAGTGTTATGACCAAAGAGCAGCGCCCCCTTTTCTAGACCAGGTGTTGCCAACTTAGGGGGTGCGCCCCCCCATATGGGGCGGCAATGTTCCGTTGGGAGGTGCGGGACCTTCCTTGATTTGAGGAGTAATTTTTTTATTTGTTTTTATACTGAACTAAAAACAATTAATAAATCTGCGATGCTTTAGGCTAAAACCAAGAGGTAAAATGACAGAGGAAGACTTGACTCTAATGCACATGGGGGAATATATTAGTCTCAATGACATTCAGAAGCAGAGCAACAACCTTCTAATGTCAAGGAGTCAAAGAAATGGGACTTTGCATGGGAAGCAGTCTTATACAATGTGTGACTCTGTCGCTATCAATTGATCTATTCAGTTGATGTAAAAGAGAATATGCATCATTAAATTGAGGGTTCATATAAATGATCTTAATAAACATATTTGGTGGCGGAATAACATTTGGGGAAATAGGGTCTCGAGTTTATTTTCAGTATGCATTATTATTATTATCATTAAAGGGCCTACCTACATAAAGAGCCTACCTAAAATATGTCATGATGTCTTGTTAAACTATGTAGTTTGCAGGAAATTAGCTTCAAAAACATTTTCCTTGGTCCCTCAAATAAATTAAATAAATCAAGCTGGTGGTGTATTTAGTATAAGCTATCTCAATAAACAAAATTTTGTAGTGACATTTTTTAAATGTGAAAAAGGGCGCCCTTGAGAAAAAAGGTTGGGAATCCCTGACCCCAGTTAACCTTGTCCTATTCTAAACCATGAGATTGGTACGCCTCTAAATCTGACACAGACCGGTAAATTCAGACCGGTAAACTCCTCCCCTTTCCACAGAAAAATATCACAAATAATGGAGTTTTATATCAAATATTTATGTAAAACTACAAACGTTATTCAAGCTGCGTCTTTAAATATGAAATGAGACGACGTAAAATGTCGGTCGTGAAAGGTAGAGGCAATGCTACTCTTCAAGTGAAGCCTGCGGTGAACTGGTTGCCAAAATGGCTAAATGTATATTACTGTACAATATACAAAGCAAAACATATTTACCTCTAATGTGTAATTTTTGCTTATGTTTTCGTAGCTCTTCCATGCCTCGTTGCTCGCCTCCTCGTCCATATTCAAAGCTCGACAGAGATCTTCAAACCCCTGCCTTGTTTTCTGCAAAAAGTCTTCCTCCTCGTTCATTTTGACTGTTCCAAAGGGTACACAGCAAATAGATTCGGGTCCAAATTACAACGCAGTTACAAAGCAGAGTCGACTCAAGCGCGGTTTGTTACAACGTACATATAAACAATGTTACTATTCGTATTGTGCGATCCAATATACAGTGGGTGCTATACAGTGTAGCCATTTAAATGTCCTTTGAGTGAAAGCTACTATCTCGCGTAGCAGATTACGCAAAAGACTTGCGTAGAGTACATGAGCGATAGAAAACGTGACATTGTTGACGGTATTTGCTTGGTGAATACGATATCAACCGTACTGGAGGTTTCCGCCCACAAAAAATGCGTTTCCAACCTTTAATGGATGAATACCAGTGATTCAATAAAATAATACTTCCGGCTGATTATATCATTCATACCAGTTTGTTGTGAGATAGTTTGTTGTGAGATTTTTTAATCATTCATGCAATGTTCAACAACGTAAACCAAATCACTGGCGATTTTAGCATGTAAATCTTGGTGGCGCAAAAATATATATTTTTAGATGCATGCCAGCAAAGCCATTACACCACAGAACACTAAACAATACATACATTGCCCTATAACGGTGACAAACGGTACCCACAGACTGTTAGGCCCTACATAAAGCTGTCCCAACGGCAGAGTCCCATCAGCAGTCCCAACTCCTTACCACTGCTACACCTGGCTATCAGCGGAGCCTTGTCTGGCAGCGAAACAGTTCCTTCAGCCTAATTTACTGCCCTTAAAAAAACATAGCTGATATGGCTGACTTGCTTAAACAAATGTGGTTTCTACTGACAATTGAGATGTAGAAAATATGGCATAAGGAGACGAGGCAATGCATAATTTCGATTAAGACATTAATGAGCGGACGGACATAGTAAATAACTATTTGTTGAGCACTTTTTAAACAAACAGTGACAGAATTCAGAACATGGAACATTCTTACAGTATTCTTCCTGTACACCAAGTCAGAACCGTAGGATAAATAAAGGGGACATATAAGCAGACAATGAAAGCTCTTACAATATTCGATGATTACATTTCTCTAAAACAGGCTATAGGCTACATGTGCACCACCAAGTCAGAACAGTAGGCAAAATTAGCAGGGGAAAAGGGACCAAATTATTAGGGTGAAGTTTACATACACCTTAGCCAAATACATTTAAACTCAGTTTTTCACAATTCCTGACATTTAATCCGAGTACAAATTCTCTGTTTTAGGTCAGTTAGGATCCCCACTTTATTTTAAGAATGAAATGTCAGAATAATAGTAGAGAGAATTATTTATTTCAGCTTTTATTTATTTCATCACATTCCCAGTGGGTCAGAAGTTTACATACATTAAATTAGTATTTGGTAGCATTGCCTTTAAATTGTTTAACTTGGGTCAAACGTTTCGGGTAACCATCCACAAGCTTCGCACAATAAGTTGGGTGAATTTTGGCCCATTCCTCCTGACAGAGCTGGTGTAACTGAGTCAGGTTTGTAGGCCTCCTTGCTCGCACATGCTTTTTCAGATTTGCCCACAAATTTTCTACGGGACTGAGGTCAGGGCTCGGTGATGGCCACTCCAATACCTTGACATTGTTGCCCTTAAGACATTTTGCCACAACTTTGGAAGTATGCTTGGGGTCATTGTCCATTTGGAAGACCCATTTGCAACCAAGCTTTAACTTCCTGACTGATGTCTTGAGATGTTGCTTCAATATATCCACATAATTTTCCTACCTCATAATGCCATCTATTTTGTGAAGTGCACCAGTACCTCCTGCAGCAAAGCACCCCCACAACATGATGCTGCCACCCCCGTGCTTCACGGTTGGGATGGTGTTCTTCGGCTTGCAAGCCTCCCCCTTTTTCCTTCAAACATAACGATGGTCATTATGGCCAAACAGTTATATTTTTGATTCGTCAGACCAGAAGACATTTCTCCAAAAAGTATGATATTTGTCCCCAAGTGCAGTTGCAAACCGTAGTCTGGCTTTTTATGGCGGTTTTGGAGCAGCGGCTTCTTCCTTGCTGAGCGGCCTTTCAGGTTATGTCGATATAGAACTCGTTTTACTGTGGATATAGATACTTTTGTACCCGTTTCCTCCAGCATCTTCACAAGGTGCTTTGCTGTTGTTCTGGGATTGATTTGCACTTTTCACACCAAAGTATGTTCATCTCTAGGAGACAGAACGCGTCTCCTTCCTAAACGGTATGACGGCTGCGTGGTCCCATGGTGTTTATACTTGCGTACTATTGTTTGTACAGATGAACGTGGTACCTTCAGGCAATTGGAAATTGCTCCCATGGATGAATCAGACTTTTTTCTGAGGTCTTGGCTGATTTCTTTTGATTTTCCCATGATGTCAAGCAAAGAGGCACTGAGTTTGAAGGTAGGCCTTGAAATACATCCACAGGTACACACCTCCAATTGACTCAAATTATATCAATTAGCCTATCAGAAGCTTCTGACATCATTTTCTGGAATTTTCCTAGCTGTTTAAAGGCACAGTCAACTTAGTGTATGTAAACTTCTGACCCATTGAATTATAAGTGAAATATTCTGTCTGTAAACAATTGTTGGAAAAATTACTTGTGTCATGCACAAAGTATATGTCCTAACCGACTTGCCAAAACTATAGTTTGTTAACAATACATTTGTGGAGTGGTTGGAAAACGAGTTTTAATGACTCCAACCTAAGTGTATGTAAACTTCCGACTTCAACTGTATCTCCCTGGCATATTACATAATTTATGCAGCTTCATACAATGCATTTTTGGACTCACCTTTTTGTGCTGTGCTCACTTGAACAGGAAGGTGGCGCGGCGGACCTTCGTGGACACATTTTGTCACCAAACTTTGTCATAAGTCTGGCATTCTCTGGATTTATGGTGCTTTCATGACAACTGTGAACTCGGAAAAGAACAAGGTCGAATCGTGATGACGTCAGTGATCGTCAGGTCGGAGGTATTAGGTACATTTCATATTAACAAATGCAAATGGTTTAATTCAAAACCTAACCTAAATGAATTTAAACAATATAGCACTACTTGAACTAAAATGAAAAACAAAAAGGCTATTCAACTTGTATTTTTTCTTTTACCTTTATTTAACTAGGCAAGTCAGTTATTAAGAACAAATTCTTATTTTCAATGACGGCCCAGGAACAGTGGGATAACTGCTTCGTTCAAAACTACAGATTTTTATGTTGTCAGCTCGGGGATTCGATCTTGCAGCCTTTCAGTTACTAGTCCAACACTCTAACCACTAGGCTGCCTGCCGTATTATTAATGATTATGGTGTTTGTTTAGGATTTCTGGCAATGTAAATAGTTTGTATGTATGCTTGTTTGCATGTAAATATTCCTATTTTGTTTGTTAATATTTGTTAATAAAAAAATTAAATAAAAAGAAAGAGGCCCGAGTTCCTGACTTGCAATTCCCGAGTTGGATGACCGTTCAAGACAATTTTCCCAGTCGGAGCTCATTTTTTTCAGAGTTCCCAGTTGTCTTGAACTCATTGAAGTCAGATTTCCCAGTTCTGAGTTTTGAGCGCAGCAGCATGGTTTTGGATTGACAGCATTGTGAATGTTGAATGTTTATCATTTTAAGCTTGGAAACAGACCCTTAAACCCAGACTTCGGACCACACACCCACTCCACTGAATAGCAGGCTAGTGATTTCTTTGCAACGCTTGCAGTTAGCCACTGATTCCTTCCAAACCACTCATTGTTGAATGTGCGTATTCCAACTTGTGTAATGTTTATGTCCAATGGGCAATGAGCACCGATACGTTTTATCTATAATTTCTCTTCATTATTTATCTTCGTACGACAAGGATTACAAAGGATTTGCCAGTAGATTGTCGATTTGATTTATGACGTTGACATGATCAGTCCAATCAAAGCTACTGTAGATATAACGTGATTTGACATGTTATCTGTGGCCAATGACCTTGAGCCTTCTTGGATGGGCACTTCTAATATAACTCTATGGCAGCACCCAAGGGGCTTGAATTTTCGGGCTCTACCCTTGGATTTGGCTGTGATGTAGTGTCCCCATGAGTGACAGAACACTGAGCCAATGACGGCGCAACCAGAGAACATGACCAACCCCTACTGACCTGCTGGCTGCCTTGCCACCACAGAAAGCACTGAGCTGGGTTAAAACAGCTGCATTTTGGAGCTGCCTTACTCAAGAAAGCAAAAAAGAGACCATGTTTTTATGCAGCTTTATAACTGATTTATTTTCCCAATTCTTCTGCCCAATAAAGCAGATTGGGTGTTACTTTGTAGCAACTACCACCACGTGCACAGTCAACACATTGTAACAACTATGTTGTAACAACATGCAGCTAGGCAGATTGAAATGGTACAATGTAAAAAAACAAAAAAAACTATGAATCCTCTTGTAGAGATATGTTTCTTTTGTTGCACAGCATTGCCTCCAATTTAACCTAAATTGTTTAAAAATAGCATCTTATTTCTTTGGCAACTCCTTGTTGAAAAACATGCCACTGCACACAGCACTGCCCCCTAGATTAGATACATATGCAATTAGTGGCATGGGAAAGGACAATCATTGATTGCATTTTCTACACAGTGGATGCATATTATTACTTTTTAAAATATAGTCTCAGATGAGATGCATCAAATCAGCACTAGATGGTACTGTAGTGTAAGTCAACATCCCTTTCATAACCACAAAATACCTTTCTGGTTTTGGATACCATTCTTCTATGGTGTAATCAACACTTAATTCGCTTACAACTACAAGCATTGAGCAGAAGGTTAGGATTTTGCTTATAGGACTATGATCCTCTTTTCAAAGGGCTTCATAACACACAAATCAGTGGACACTCAATTGCCTTGACCTCTGGGGCAGATATTTAATATGTCACAGGAAATTGAGCAAATGTTATCAGAGCCAGTGAACCCTGCAATATTAAATCCTGCTAAATACTTTACATGCCAAAATGATGTTTGCAAATAGAGGTTGTTCTGGCAATCATTAAAACTAAACAAATGAAGGACAGGAATCAATACAACAAAATAAGGACATGTAGAAACTAAACTCTTTATTATTCTAACACAGGTAAAAATAAGATATTTCTCAATGCTTTGGACATTCTATAACTCTACTGAACACCCTCATTTCAGATATAAAATATATTTTTGAGGTACACATTTTCACAGTCCGTACATTACTCCTGGTTCGTGCTAATGTGCTAATTATCCAATTAATTATCCAATTATAACCAGAGCCAATGTCACAAGGCAGTATAAATACACAATTTTTTTACTAACACAATTTCACACATCACGCCATTAACATGGAGTGCCATACTGCCTCATAAAATAATCCCTTTCAACTATAAAAATATATAAATAAAATACATGACCTAAATACAGTATCATTTGCAAATGACTAATTTGCATACATAACAGTATCAGAACATAGAAAAGTGTGTCCATAGACCATATTAGCCATTACACATTCCAAGTTTTACTTCTTGTAGCTCCCGGAATAAATAAATGAAGTGATGAATGCTTGTGTAAACAGCAGTAAAATGTATTTCTAGCAGTCGGCTGGTGGGAGGAGCTATAGGAGGACAGGCTCACTGTAGATGCTGGAATTGAATGAAATCAAATATATGGAAACCACAAGTTTGACTCCGTTCCATCCCATCCATTATAATGAGCCCGTCCTCCTATAGCGCCGCCCACCAGCCTCCACTGATTTCTAGTGTTACAGCTGTGATTTGGTGAACCATTTTTATGTGATGAGTAACCTTGTCTGAGACCAGAAGACTTGTGCTAGCTAATGCCTAGGCTTTAGCCCAGTGAGCTAACGCAGTCTTGTGGCGTGCAAGGCTAAACACCCAAGTCGTTCACACTAGTAAAATGTTCGTTGCGAGTTAACCCTCTGCCTTTAGTTCCAGTGAGGAGAGGGGCGTGTAGTCATGGTCTGCGTCCTCCATGATAGACTGTAGTGCCTCCAGTCCCTCTACAGACACACACAGACTGCCCACCACCACACTGCTGTCCTGCACATCCACAACTACACACTCAGAAAGAGAGACAAAGGGGGGGAGTGGAGAGGGAGAGGAAGTAAAAGTAAAATAGAAGGCGCGAGAGAGATAGAGTGATAGAGAGAGATGCACACATAAAAAGAGAGGGTTGGGGGTGAGAAAACACACAAATGTTTTACTTCCTGTTGCACAAGTTGACATAAAGACACAGTTTTCTACACAATATGCATACACAATACTCACTGTTCAGGCTGGTCTCAATCACGTCTTGCTGTTGCTCCATGATGTCAGGGATCCTGAAGAAGGCCACGCCTACATCTTCACACTCTTTCTCCTGCTCCTCCTCCTCCGGTGGCTCGCTCACCACCGTGAACCTGATACTGGCCAATCACAACACACCAGAGGTCAGACAGGACCAATCACAGCAGGTTAGTGGTCAGGCAAGGTTAATATGTAATCTCTAGAACGGTGTGTACATTTCTAGATCTACAGACTGTCATTTCTAGAACCGTTCAGTCTAGAACAGTCCTGTCCTCATCTTCTTGCCTTCCATGACCAGCGACACCATAGAGAAGCACATAACTCATCACTATCTGGTCTAATCATTTAGGCTATTTTCTAGCTGACAGTAATGTTGCGTAATGTTAAAGGGAAATCCCAGCTACGCCTCCTTTTTTACTACCAGCATGCATGCGCATGCATGTACAAACACACATACACTCTTAAAAACTTCTTATGGCTGAGATCCCGTTAACGGGATCGACTTGACAACAGCCAGTGAAAGTGCAGGGCGCCAAATTCAAACAGAAATCTCATAATTAAAATTCCTCAAACATACAAGTATTTTACACCATTTTAAAGATAAACTTGTTGTTAATCCCACCACAGTGTCCGATTTCAAAAAGGCTTTACTACGAAAGCACACCATCTGATTATGTTAGGTCAGTACCTAGTCACAGAAAAACACAGCCATTTTTCCAGCCAAAGAGAGGAGTCACAAAAAGCAGAAATAGAGATAAAATGAATCACTAACCTTTGATGATCATCAGATGACACTCATAGGACTTCATGTTACACAATACATGTATGTTTTGATCGATAAAGTTCATATTTATATCTTAGTTTACATTGGCGCGTTATGTTCAGTAATGTTTTGCCTCAAACATCTGGTGATTTTGCAGAGAGCCACATCAATTTACAGAAATACTCATAATAAACATTGATAAAAGATACAAGTATTACACATGGAACTTTAGATAAACTTCTCCTTAACTTAATGCAACCGCTGTGTCAGATTTCAAAAAAGCTTTATGGAAAAAGCACACAATGCAATAATCTGAGTACAGCGCTCAGAGACCAAAACAAGCCATACAGATACCCGCCATGTTGTGGAGTCAACAGAAGTCAGAAATAGCATTATAAATATTCACTTACCTTTGATGATCTTCATCAGATTGCACTCCCAGGAATCCCAGTTCCACAATAAATGTTTGTTTTGTTTGATAACGTCCATAATTTATGTCCAAATACCTCCTTTTTGTTCGCGCGTTTAGTTCCAAAATCCAAATTGATGGCCAGACGAAAAGTCAAAATATTCCATTACAGTTCGTAGAAACATGTCAAACGATGTATAGAATCAATCTTTAGGATGTTTTTAACATAAATCTTCAATAATGTTTCAACCGGAGAATTCCTTTGTTTGTAGAAATGCGATGGAACGCAGCTAACTCTCACAGGGGCGCGCCTGAGTGAGCTCGTGGCACTCTGCCAGACACCTGACTCAATCATCTCTTATTCCCTCATTCTTCACAGTAGAAGCATCAAACAAGGTTCTAAAGACTGTTGACATCTAGTGGAAGCATTAGGAAGTGCAATATGACCCCATAGACACTGTTTATTGGATAGGCAAACCTACAAACCTCAGATTTCCCACTTTCTGGTTGGATTTCTTCTCAGGTTTTTGCCTGCCATATGAGTTCTGTTATACTCACAGACATCATTCAAACAGTTTTAGAAACTTCAGAGTGTTTTCTATCCAAATCTACTAATAATATGCATATCTTAGCTTCTGGGCCTGAGTAGCAGGCAGTTTACTCTGGGCACCTTATTCATCCAAGCTACTCAATACTGCCCCCAGCCATAAGAAGTTTTAACAACCTTTTTCTTACCTTTCCATTTGGGGGTTGCGTCCCTCTAGTACCCCCCTTAGAATCTCCCGTCTGGACTTGTTGTTCTTCATGTCCACATGAATCACTGTCAGGAGAAACAAGGCATGGCTTACTGAATCACATCTGACACTCCAAGTACACACACATACAGACTCAATGGAGGAAACATTTCAGAGTTGCTCCATCAAGCCTGTCAGTTTCTCTTTAGCTACTTAATCTGTAGCTGAAATCCTACACTGGTAAGGGCTCAGTAAGACTGACAGTGTACATTGTATGAGTATTTGTTTGTGTATGTATGTATGTATGTATGTATGTATGTATGTATGTATGTATGTATGTATGTATGTATGTATGTATGTATGTATGTATGTATGTATGTATGTATGTATATGTGTGTGTGTGTGTGTTTGAGAGAGTATATGTGTGTGTGTGTCAGTGGAGGCTGCTGAGGGGAGGACGACTCATAATAATGTCTGGAACGGAGCTAATGGAACGGCATCAAACACATGGTTTCCAGTAAGCCATGCCCTGTTTCTCCTGACAGTGATTCATAATAATGTCTGGAACGGCATCAAACACATGGTTTCCAGTAAGCCATGCCTTGTTTCTCCTGACAGGGATTCATAATAATGTCTGGAACGGCATCAAACACATGGTTTTTAATACCAATCCACCCATTCCGCTCCACTCATTACCACAAATCCGTCCTCCCCAATTAAGGTGCCACCAACCTCCTGTGGTGTGTGTGTGTGTGTGTTCAGCATTTGTGAGTGTATTAGTGTGTGTAAGCGCTCTCTGGTATCCCTTACCATTGCTGTAGTTGTAGTGGCTGGTCTTACCCGGTGAGGGTTTGGGCAGGGACAGTGGCGTCTCTTCAGAGGGCATGTCCAACAGGGAGTACTCTACAAACAACCTGACCACACTACCATCTGCTGCTGCCCGCGACTCAGGCCTCAGGCTCAGAGACACGATCTCCACACGCACGCGCTCAGAAGGCTGCAGAGACAAACAGGACGCTGTCACGTAATAAGACTCGGTGACATAACGCCACTGAAATAAACAAGGGTGGATCATCATTTAGGCTTTACACGCGGTGGGATTTTGGAAAGTCTATTGGCTAATATTCATGCTGTGGATCCCATTTACTAGGCTGAGGGGTCTATAGGAACACACAGTAGAATCTTAACCTACCAGGGCAGTAATGACTGAAGAATTCCAGATAGTCAATTACTGGAGATAATTTCTTATACCTCCTAATATGTTTGGATGGGTCAGACATAATTGTACTGAAATATAAACTACTAAAATAATGAGTCATCTAAAATAGCTAAGTCAATTGTACATTTACTTTAAAATAACATCCTTAGCAGATGTGAGAGGAATATGTAAGTAACTCACTTGCAGAACAATCTTTTTTTCTATCCATCAACAATAATAATGCAGCTAATATTGAACTGGATATCATATCCGTACCGTTCAAATCCACACCATTAATGATGAATGAATGCTTGTGTTTTGTGCTTTCAATAAAGAATCAATAATCCCATCTGACAAACTGGTTAAAGATGATCAATAGAAAACCTTGGCACAGTAAATATACTTACAGTACTAGTGGTTTGTCCAAACAATGGGGGTTGGCAACATAAGCAATACAAATAACTAGACTTGTTGGGTAAAACTTTTACTTGGATGCTGCTGTTAAATTCCCCTGATATAAACACAACAAGCCCAATAACCTTGATGCAGTACTTTCTATCCAACTGTACTGTACGCCTATCCTCTATGGACTCTGAGAGTACAAGGCAAACAGGCTGGGTTCTATCCTCTATCCCTGGTTCACCCACCTTCCGTCCCATTGAGGACTGGCCAGGAACAATGCAGTCATCACTGTCTGAGAGGATAGATTCACTCTGTTCCTCGTCCTCTGCCACAGGGGCCTCCTCCAAGTCTGGGGGAGGGGGGATAGAGGGATAAAGAGAGGGGGAGAGAAGGAGAAAAAAAGATTCAGTCATAACCAAGAAGAGCATTTCAGGCTTGATGTGTTGCAGAAGGAAGCAAGGGGGGGTTATACTGAGCAATAGAGTAGGAGAGGATTCATAAGTGTTGCTGTGAGCGTGTGCGTGTGTACACTGCATGCGTGTTTTGAAAGAAACTGGGGAGAATGATAACAGTTGACATGACATCACCTATTCTTATTGGCGTTGACGTGTTGACAGCAAGTTTCATTGATGCAGGCTGAGTGATATGTACCACTGCTGAACACTGAAGGGGGGGGGGGGGGGGGGTCTCTCCCGTACTACTCAAGGTCAGCATTAACATTGATGGGCTCAGCTATCCCCAGCCTGAAGACTATTGGCAGCAGAACTCAAATATTTATGGGTTTTCTGGTGAAGAAACATGTCAACAAACAATAGCATGGACTGTTTGCACTTGAAAGAGAATACAATAGTAAGTATTTCTTTCCTAAGGATCCATAGGGGATTTGGTCCCGTGGGGCTCAGTTGGTAGAGCACGACGCTTGCAACGGCAGGGTTGCGGGTTCGATTCCCACAGGGGACCAGGACAAAAATGCATGGACTGGATAAGAGCGTCTGCTAAATGACTAAAATGTAAATGTACATTTGGCTATTAAGGCTGAAGAGCCAGAGCTGACCTGCAGCCCTAACCCTATCCTAACTCAGACTAAAAAGTAGGTACTGTACACTAAAGTCATACTTAAGAGAGTTACAGTACAGGTTTGGGTTTTGTTTGTAAATTAGGCCTTGCTGGAAAATGATTCAGATTGATGCAAGAAGTAGAAAAACTGGTTGCAAATCTAAACAGAGTACAGCAGCTGCACTCCAAAACACAAGACAGGGAGAGCAGGGAAAACAAACATATCCTTCCCAATTCCGATAGGACCTTGATACAAATTATTAGCATTATCATTGGACCAAGGAAACTGGTTGTTGATGTCAGTGAGGTGCTTACCTTCCATCTGTTCGAGAACCTCCTCGGAAATGTCTGATTCGTCTGAGGTAGACTGAGAGCTGGCTACGATCACTTGTCCCTCAGAGAAGTGAGACTCTTCCTCATCATCCTCTTCCTCTGTGGTGCTCTGAGGAGGCTCTGGTGCTACCTCTGACCCTGTGACCACCTGTGGAGCACATCACCGTTCTATGCATGCATCCCTTGCATAATCTCACAGTAGATAGTAACTCTAAATAAAGCTTAATCATCACATTGAATTGCCTCATTACAGGTCCAGTGTACAGCTGAAGTCGGAAGTTTACATACCCTTAGGTTGGAGTCATTAAAACTCGTTTTTTAACCACTCCACAAATGTATTGTTAACAAACTACAGTTTTGGCAATTTGGTTAGGACATCTACTTTGTGCATGACACAAGTAATTTTTCCAACAATTGTTTACAGACAGATTACTTCACTTATAATTCACTGTATCACAATTTCAGTGGGTCAGAAGTTTACATACACTAAGTTGACTGTGCCTTTAAACAGCTTGGAAAATTCCAGAAAATTAGGTCATGGCTTTAGAAGCTTCTGATAAATTATGTCAATTAGACTGAGTCAATTGGAGGTGTACCTGTGGATGTATTTCAAGGCCTACATTCAAACTCAGTGCCTCTTTGCTTGACATCATGGGAAAATCAAATAAAAACAGCCAAGACCTCATAAAAAAAATTGAAGACCTCCACAAGTCTGGTTCATCCTTGGGAGTAATTTCCAAACGCCTGAAGGTACTACGTTCATCTGTACAAACAATAGTACTCAAGTATAAACACCATGGGACCATGCAACCGTGGAAGGGGGAGACGCGTTCTGTCTCCTAGAGATGAACGTACTTTGGTGTGAAAAGTGCAAATCAATCCCAGAACAACAGCAAAGGACCTTGTGAAGATGCTGGAGGAAACAGGTACAAAAGTATCTATATCCACAGTAAAACAAGTCCTATATCGACATAACCTGAAAGGCCGCTCAGCAAGGAAGAAGCCGCTGCTCCAAAACCGCCATAAAAAGCCAGACTACGGTTTGCAACTGCACATGGGGACAAAGATTGTACTTTTTGGAGAAATGTCCTCTGGTCTAAATGAATCAAAAATAGAACTGTTTGGCTTAACGACCATCGTTATGTTTGGAGGAAAAAGGGAGAGGCTTGCAAGTCGAAGAACACCATCCCAACCGTGAAGCACGGGGGTGGCAGCATCATGTTGTGGGGGTGCTTTGCTGCAGGAGGGACTGGTGCACTTCACAAAATAGATGGCATCATGAGGTAGGAAAATTATGTGGATATATTGAAGCTACATCTCAAGACATCAGTCAGGAAGTTAAAGCTTGGTCGCAAATGGGTCTTCCAAATGGACAATGACCCCAAGCATACTTCCAAAGTTGTGGCAAAATGGCTTAAGGGCAACAAAGTCAAGGTATTGGAGTGGCCATCACAAAGCCCTGACCTCAATCCTATAGAAAATTTGTGGGCAGAACTGAAAAAGCGTGTGCGAGCAAGGAGGCCTACAAACCTGACTCAGTTACACCAGCTCTGTCAGGAGGAATGGGACAAAATTCACCCAACTTATTGTGGGAAGCTTGTGGAAGGCTACCCAAAAAAAGGCAATGCTACCAAATACTAATTGAGTGTATGTAAACTTCTGACCCACTGGGAATGTGATGAAAGAAATAAAAGCTGAAATAAATAATTCTCTCTACTATTACTCTGACATTTCACATTCTTAAAATAAAGTGGTGATCCTAACTGACATAAAACAAGTCATTTTTACTAGGATTAAATGTCAGGAATTGTGAAAAACTGAGTTTAAATGTATTTGGCTAAGGTGTATGTAAACTTACGACTTCAACTGTATATACACACACACAAGCTAAAATTACAACTATAACATGAAGCAAAATAACCCCATAGTCACCAAACTAGAGGTCGACCGATTAATCGGAGTGGCCGATTAATTAGGACCGATTTCAAGTTTTCATAACAATCGGAAATCGGTAATTTTGGACGCCGATTTTGCCGATTTATTTATTTATACCTTTATTTAACTAGGCAAGTCAGTTAAGAACACATTCTTATTTTCAAGGACGGCCTAGGAACGGTGGGTTAACTGCCTTGTTCAGGGGTAGAACGACATATTTTTACCTTGTCAGCTCAGGGATTCAATCTTGCAACCTCACGGTTAACTAGTCCAATGCTCTAACCACCTGCCTCACGAGGAGCCCGCCTGTTACGCGAATGCAGTAAGAAGCCAAGGTAAGTTGCTAGCTAGCATTAAACTTATCTTATAAAAAACTATCAATCAATCAATAATAATCACTAGTTAAAACTACACATGGTTGATGATATTACTAGTTTATCTAGCGTGTCCTGCGTTGCATATAATCGATGCAGTGCACATTCGCGAAAAAGGACTGTCGTTGCTCCAACGTGTACCTAACCATAAACATCAATGCCTTTCTTAAAATCAATACACAGAAGTATATATTTTAAACCTGCATATTTAGCTAAAAGAAATCCAGGTTAGCAGGCAATATTAACCAGGTAAAATTGTGTCACTTCTCTTGCGTTCATTGCACGCAGAGTCAGGGTATATGCAACAGTTTGGGCCGCCTGGCTCATTGCGAACTAATTTGCCAGAATTTTACGCAATTATGACATAACATTGAAGGTTGTGCAATGTAACAGGAATATTTAGACTTATGGATGCCACCCGTTAGATAAAATACGGAACGGTTCCGTATTTCACTGAAAGAATAAATGTTTTGTTTTTGAGATGATAGTTTCCGGATTCATTTACATTTACATTTAAGTCATTTAGCAGACGCTCTTATCCAGAGCGACTTCGACCATATTAATGACCTACGGCTCGTATTTCTGTGTGTTATTATGTTATAATTAAGTCTATGATTTGATAGAACAGTCTGACTGAGCGGTGGTGGGCAGCAGCAGGCTTGTAAGCTCATTCAAACAGCACTTTCATGCGTTTGCCAGCAGCTATTGCGCTGTTTATGACTTCAAGCCTATCAACTCCCGAGATTAGGCTGGTGTAACCGATGTGAAATGGCTAGCCAGTTAGCGGGGTGCGCGCTAATAGCATTTCAAATGTCACTCGCTCTGAGACTTGGAGTAGTTGTTCCCCTTGCTCTGCATGGGTAACGCTGCTTCGAGGGTGGCTGTTGTCGATGTGTTCCTGGTTCGAGCCCAGGTAGCGGCGAAGAGAGGAATGGAAGCTATACTGTTACACTGGCAATACTAAAGTGCCTATAAGAACATCCAATAGTCAAAGGTATATGAAATACAAATCGTATAGAGAGAAATAGTCCTATAATAACTACAACCTAAAACTTCTTACCTGGGAATATTGAAGACTCATGTTAAAAGGAACCACCAGCTTTCATATGCTCTCATGTTCTGAGCAAGGAACTTAAACATTAGCTTTCTTACATGGCACATATTGCACTTTTACTTTCTTCTCCAACACTTTGTTTTTGCATTATTTAAACAAAATTGAACATGTTTCATTATTTATTTGAGGCTAAATTGATTTTATTGATGTATTATATTAAGTTAAAATAAGTGTTCATTCAGTATTGTTGTAATTGTCATTATTACAAATACATTTGTTTTCTTATTTTTTGTAAATTTAAAAAAAATCTGCCGATTAATCGGTATCGGCTTTTTTGGTCCTCCAATAATCGGTATCGGCGTTGAAAAATCATAATCGGTCGACCTCTACACCAAACCCCAGAAAAGGTATGTTTAATATAACATATAACTCAGAGACAGAGACATAAAGTACCTTTGTTAGGGGCGGTAACTTTGAGACTTCCCTTTTCTCTGTTCCAGGCAAAATAGAGGGACATGAAACATTTTCAGCTTCTTGATTTTCGGGTGCTGTGACATCCACGAATGAGACTTTTTTGCTTGCCGCTTTTTCTTTCACCAAGGTCCGTAGTCTAGGTTTTGGTAACGGTATCTCGGGAGACAAGAATCAAACACAATTTCATGACAAATCAAGAACCAAAAGGTAACTGAAACATACTGCAATCCTTTCCCATCAAATTGCCTTTCAAAAGGTACATTGTAGTAAATACTATTTCTGTACTGGAAGCCACCTCAAAATCCATCAAACCATCCCAGACCAAGCTAACATTACCCTCATAGTACCTGTACTTACCTCAGATGCAGTGGAAGTAGTAGGAAGAGGAAGAAGAGCTTTGGCACTTTTCTCTTCCTTCACCATCATCCTCAACTCCTCTTTCTTCCCCTCCCTCTCCTCCTCCTCCTCTTCCCCCTTTTCCTCCACTTCCACCTTCTTCTCCTCTACCTTTCGTGTTGTTAGCTTCACTGGTCTCTCTTTGGGTACAAACTTGGCCTGCTCAACTGTCATGGTAGAGCCAGGAGGAGGCAGGTAGGTGAACTTCCACTTCAGCGTCACATCAATATGGCCACTGGGGAGGCCGGACGGGTCAGTCAGCTCAAATGTACCTGAGATGTGGACACACAGAGGGCATGTCGATGGTTGGAGTGGCCCAACTGGTCCCACTCAAACAAAAAGAGACGTGTGTGACTAAGATTCAATAAAATAGGCAAAACATGGAAGTAATGTACGCAGTTTGAAGAGACAGATAAAAGTATCCATACAAACACACTCAAAGTCAATAATTACCAGTATAGTTGCTCTAACTAACCACCCTGACTAACTACCAAACTAACCAGTGATGGCCTTGTCGTGGGCCAGAGACAGGAGGGGCACCCTGGCCTTGCCCAGGTACATCTCACTCTGGGTATCGTGGTCATCGAACACGTAGAGCAGCAGAGCCCCTGCCTTCAGGTAGCTGTCCAGCTCTGCCTCCATGGCCACTGGGAAGGACATGTTGTCCTCAAACTGAGGCTCGCTGCAGTCGCCCACGATGCAGGTGTCGTGGTCAGGGAAGTCATAGAACTGGTAGACCACGTAGGGGCTGGGTGGGTGGGCATGGCGGGATGTCAGGTTGCTGCAGCATCGGACGGTGACGTTGAGCTCATTCAGGTTCATGCCTCCGTCGGCTGACACTGAATGGGGGATTAGGGTTGAGGTTGACACCTGAGGGATTATAGAGAAACAGAGTGGGGTTAGTAAGGATTTACGGGCCAAATAGGAAATAAGTATTTTAACAAAAGTTTTGTGAAATTGAAGCACCAGCATTGAACCACCAAAATAGGGTAGACATTACATTTTTCTAGTTCTGTGTTGTGGTATGGTTATGAATCTTGTTTAACCCGGAACTAAAATCTCATAGAATTTGGTCAGATTAAGTTCTGGGTTCAAGCACCGGAAATACTGCTGCTCGTTATGCGATGCATCCAAAAGTATGTAGATACCTACTCGTCGAACATCTTATTCTAAAATCATGGGCATTAATATTAAGTTGGTCCCCCTTTTCCTGTTATAACAGCCTCCACTCTTCCGCGAAGGCTTTCCACTAGATGTTGGAACATTGCTGCGGGGACTTGCTTCCATTCTTTCACAAGAGCATTAGTGAGGTCAGGCACTGATGTTGGGCGATTAGGCCTGGCTCAATGGGGTTGAGGTCAAGGCTCTGTGCAGGCCAGTCAAGTTCTTCCACACCAATCTTGACAAACCATTTCTGTATGGACCTTGCTTTGCGCACAGGGGCATTGTCATGCTGAAACAGGAAGGCACAGGATCGTCTAGAATGTCATTCTATGCTGTAGCAAAGATGTCCCTTCACTGGAACTAAGGGACCTAGCCCCGAACCATGAAAAACAGCCCCAGACCATTATTCCTTCTCCACCAAACTTTACAGTTGCCACAATGCATTGGGACAGGTAGCATTTTCCTGGCTTCCGCCAAACCTAGATTAGTCCGTAGGACTGTCAGATGGTGAAGCGTGATTCATCACTCCAGAGAACGCGTTTCCACTGCACAAGAGTCCAATGGCGGTGAGCTTTACACCACTCCAGCCGACGTTTGGCATCGCACATGGTGATCTTAGGCTTATGTACGGCTGCTCGACCATGGAAACCCATTTCATGAAGCTATACCGATGAACAGATCTTGTGCTGACGTTACTTCCAGAGGCAGTTTGGAACTTGGGAGTGAGTGTTGCAACCGAGTACAGATGATTTTTAAGCGCTTCAGCCCTCGGTGGTCCTGTTCTGTGTGCTTGTGTGGTCTACCACTTCGCGACTGAGTCGATATAGCGCCTAGACATTTCCACTTCACAATAACAGCACTTTCAATTGACCAGGGCAGCTCTAGCAGGGTAGAAATTTGACGAACTGACTTGTTGGAAAGGTGTCATCCTATGACGGTGCCACGTTGAAAGTCACTGAGCTCTTCAGTAAGGCCATTCTACTGCCAATGTTTGTCTATGGAGATTGCATGGCTGTGTGCTCGATTTTATACACCTGTCAGCAACGGGTGTGGCTGAAATAGCCCAGTCTTGTCATTTGAAGGGATGTCCACATACTTTTGACCATATAGTGCATGTATGGTACCATTTTTTACGTAGTCTGTCCAAGAAAGATTAGTTTGGTTACATTGTCCACTAGCTACCTGCTGTTCCGCATTGAAAGCAGAGCTGAGGTAGCCCAGGGCTTTCACTCTCTCCTTGTACAGCCGGATGGCCTGCTCCATGGGCACCCGCAGCCTCACCCAGTACTCCACAGAGCCAAACGACTGCACCTCGCCAGCCACACCTGAGGAGCAGAAAAGAGAAAGCAGAGTTATTGTAGGCACTGGATATGCAGTAGATACCTGAGAATCTGAGTTACATACCCTGGTAGAAAGAAGTCCATATTAAAACCCCTCCACTCACCAACCAGCTGTACGGTCCCATGGGCTTTGCTGTCGTTCTCCAGGAGCTCCGACAGCCTGAGCTGCCCCACAGCCACTGTCGTAAAATCCATGCCCCGGGCCAGCTGCAGCTCCAGCGTCACCGAACCCGTGTGGAGGTACTGCAGGAATAGGTCGTCCACCCTTACCACGTACTGCGACGTGAAGCCGTACGCCGGCCTGGCTCCCCTGACTACGGGTGTAGCCTGCAGCTCGAAATCGTAGAAGGCGTAGGTGCAGAAGGTGGAGGGCTCGCGGTCGCTCAGTGTCTCCAGGGCGACTGGGGTGAGGGTTGCCATGCCGATGTGGATTTCCAGAAGGTTCTCTCCACGCTCTAGGTGTACGGTCTCGTCGAACTCGTCGGTCACGTCGTCGTCAGTAACCTCGGGTTTGAAAACGTGTGATTTGGTGCCATAGGCAATGTCTTTCAGTTGGGCTGCGTGGTGAACGGAGAGAGTACAGTACAACAAGGAAATCAGTTAAAATGACAATAAAGACAAAACCAGACACGACCAAACACCACAAAACTAGACATAACAATAAAATCACCACAACACACAATAATCGTGACAGAATAAATACACACCCTCTAGTTTCTTGATCTTGGCAGCCCTCATGTCCAGCAGCTGGGCAAGGCGTTCCAACTTTAGTTCGTACTGCAGTTTGGAGTCATCCATCTTACGTGTCACCGCTTCAACTTCCGCCTGAGACACAAGAATACGGTGTAACTTAAAAAAAAAAGGTATGTCACCTTATCAAGTGAAATACTACGAATTAAGACCATTTCTAAAGTATGTGTAATGTAAGACACCATTCAATTGTCCTTGTTGCAAATGTTATGGAATATCTAGTTATTTTCCTAAGTGTAGTCCAAGTGATTCATGCTGTGTATAACCACGTACCTGGTAGTCCTTGTTGATCTTGTGCTGGACTATGAGCATGTTCCTGGTCTTCTCCAGCTCATGGATGGTCTCAGCATGCGTGGCCTGCAGCTCCCTCATGGAGTGCTCCGTGTCGCTACGCACCTCCTCCTCCACCTGCTCCAGGAAGCCCAGCTCACCACTCCTCTGGGACTTACGCACCTGAGGGAGGAAAGAATGGTTGTCACTAGTTACCACAGCAACAAAGTCATAATTTTGTCTAAACCCCACCTATTGCTATAATTTACAATGATTATAAACCTAACCCTAACCTGATCCCTAACATTAACCACACTGCTAACCTTATGACTAACCTTAAATTAAAACCAAAAGAGCTATTTTTTGTTTTCATACATTTTTACAATATAACTTTGTGGCTGTGGTAACTAGTGACAAACGGGAAAGGTGTTAATTTCAGTGCAAACTGTAATGCACGGTGCCCCCTTGTGGATGGGAGTAGTAACATATGGTGATGCTGCATATGGTCAAAGTGGACCTTACAGTAGGGCTGGCCAACCCTCTTCCTGGAGACCTAGGGTTTTCAGTGTGGGTTTTCAGTCCAACCCTAATTTAACACACCTCATTCTACTAATTAGCTGCTCAACAAGACCTTAACTAGCTAAATCAGATATGCTAAATTAGGGTTGGACTGAAAACCTACAGGACAGTAGATCTCCAGGAAGAGGGTTGGGCAGCCCTGCCTTAGAGCATGATTTCAGGTAGAGATAAGAGACCGATCTGGCCTAAATGGCCATGTACTCTAATCGCCACCCGGCACAGCCAGAAGAGGACTGACCACCCCTCAGAGCCTGGTTCCCCTCTAGGTTTCTTCCTAGGTTTCTGCCTTTCTAGGGATATTTTCCTAGCCACCATGCTACTACTATCTGCATTGCTTGTTGTTTGGGGTTTTAGGCTGTGTTTCTGTATAAGTACTTTGTGACATCTACTGATGTAAAAAGGGCTTTCTAAATACATTTGATTTGAGGTAAAATGACCAATTACCTTGATTAGCATCAGTGCCTCACTGAGCTCTGCCACATCGACCTCACTCTCCTGAAAGAGAAAAAACACGAACGCACATCTATAACCACGTTGGTCGAGGTACACACATTAAAAAACACATTCATTTATATATGGAGTGAGAACCGGCTCCTGTACCTTGGTGTAAAACTTTATTCGATCCCTTATTTCATCTAACTGCTGCTTTTGTTCCAGGAACCGAAGCTGAATGTCTTCCTTTTCTTGGCTCAATTTTTCGTTCATATCTAAAAGAGTAACACAATTAAAACATTTCAATGTAAAATGTTTCTGAATGGACACAAAACGTTCTGGTCGACAGTTACCTCTTTCAACCTTGATCTTGTCCAGAATCTCGTTTTTGTCTGTCAGGTCCGACTTCAGTGCCAACTCTAGCTGGGCTATCTGTAGTTTCAGCTGCTGCTCCCGCGTCCTAAATTTCTGATCCTGGCTTACATCGAAAGCACTGGGAACACAAAACCATATGTCATATACTCACAAAATGATCGTACAGAGAAGAGTTTTTCAATATAGGATTTCAACACGCAAAGCAACGTACAAACGTGGTGTCCAATCCCTCACCTGTTCACCAGTTTATCACAGTTCTCCTTCAGCAACACCCTCTCCTTCTCCAGGTCAAAGATTTGCTCCTGCAACTGTGTTTCATTAAAAAGAGGATCGTTTATTAGCCAAAGAGTTTAGCCAAGGGTTTCCCTACAATGTTATGAGATTGTTTCAATCTCATCAAATTGCTCTCGATAAGAGAGCCTGCTAAATGACTAAACCATAAGGCCCATTTTCCCCAGACAGATTAAGCTTAGTCCAGGACTATAAAGCACGCTCAATGGAGAATCTCAATTGAAAGTGCTTTTTTTAGTTGAGGACTTGGCTCAATCTGGGTCTGGGAAACCAGCCCCAAATGTATCGGAAGGTTACCTCCTCTGTCCTTCTCTTTGAGAACGAGTTGGCCTGTAGTTGGCTCTCCAGGCCCAGACTCCTCAGTCGCTCGTCTTTCAGCTGGCCCATTAACTCATCCACCTTGGCCATCACAGCTTCGTGACTGGCCTTCAGGGTCCTCTGACTCTGCAATCACAACACGGTGGTCATTACCATGGTGACTGGGTTTGAATAGTATGTGATTGAAAGAACAAGATATTTGAAGTTTCCATGTCGACTATTGACTAGAATGTGCGGTGGAGACCAAAAGATATTCTGAAACCCATTTATTTCTACCAGCTCAAATATTTTCTTAAAACCTCGATCTGGTGCAGTACTAATGCCACCTGCATTTCCCAAATAATCCACACTGGACATTGCTAGAGCATTGCTAATGAACTAGTGTCTCCTGGAACTTGCAGTTGTATTTTACCTCTTGGAGTTGTAGGAATCGTCCCTCGTGCACAGTGAACGCGTTGCCCTTCTCAACAAGCTGCTTCTGCAACCTGATCATCTCCACGTTGTCCTTGATAGTAGATCTGGAGACACCACAACACAGAGGCATGGTTTTGATCACTATTCCCCATATAGTGTGTGTGTGTGTGTATGCCGTTACTGAAAAACAACTGGAGATATACAGGTACGTGAACACTACCACTTATTGCGGATGTGAATCTCCACCAAAAACAAAATCAATCAAAAGTTGAAACTTATGTGCTAAATGCAGTTGATTGAGGAGTAGCTACTTCTGCAGAGTAGCTACTTCTGCACGGTGTGCTACCTCTGCCCAGTGGTCTGCTGCTCTCGCAGGTGAAGGAGCGACTCCTCAAATTTTCTCTCCTTCCTCCTCAGCTGGTCCCTCAGCAGCTCTGCAGCTCTGTCCATCTCCTCTATGTGAGACCGTTGACTCTCAATCACATTCTCACTGACAGACAAAGGTTCAGATTAGTTTTATTAGAATGAACGACAAGGCTACTGTTGCTCAAGCAAAGTGAGAATGACAATAATAACAGTAAAAAATATTAAATATACAGGTAGCTACCAAAATAATGGAACCATTTGAGTAAATGAGGGATAAGGTATGACGAGCTATATTGAAAGCAGGTGCTTCCAACACAGGTGTGGTTCCTGAGTTGTTTAATAAGCAATTAACATCCCATCATGCTCAGGGTTATGTATAACATTTCTGGGTTATGTATAAAATTGCTGGGCAGGCCATTATTTTGGCTACCAAGGTTATAAACCCAAAGGATGACAATGACCATATCCACAGGTCACAAGTAGTCACTGAATGGTTTGATGAAAACGATGTAAACCATATGCCATGGCCATCGAAGTTACCAGATCTCAACCCAATTGAACACTTATGGGAGATGCTGGAGCTGTGCCTGAGACAGCGTTTTCCACCACTAATAACAAAATACCAAATTATGATATTTCTCTTGGATAAATGGTGTCGCATTCCTCCGATAGAGTTCCAGACACATGTAGAATCTATGCCAAGGTGCATTGACGTGGTTCTGGCTCGTGGTGGCCAACGCCCTATTAAGACATTACGTTGGCGTTTCCTTTATTTTGGCAGTTACCTGCCTCCTGGGCTTTTCACGCACGACAGTGTCTATCTAGGGTTTATCGAGAATGGTAAGACAAAAAATATATATAACATCCAATCAGCGGCAGTCCTGTGGGCAAAAACAGCTCGTTGATGAGAGGTCAAAGGAGAATGGCAAGAATCATGCAAACTAACATGATTCCATATGTGTTACTTCATATTTTTGATGTCTTCACTATTATTCTACAATGTAGAAAACAGTAAAAATAAAGAAAAACCCTGGAATGAGTAGGTGTGTCCAAACTTTTGACTGGTACTGTACATTGTTTTAATGTATTTATTTGTTAGGGACAGATACAATGATTCAATGTTTTAACTGTATATTTCCCTAACAGATTGGGCTATTATTATCTACTTGTCTATTATTAACTCTATTTCCTAAAACTCTTATAAACCATCTAATAATAACAACAAGTCAGTGTCGTAACAGTATTACACTGAACAAAAATATAAAACGCAACATGCAACAATTTCAAAGATTTTATTGAGTTACTGTTCATAAAAGGAAATCAGTCAATTTAAATAAATTCATTTGGCCCTAATCTATGGATTTCACATGACTGGGAATACAGATATGCATCTATTGGTCACAGATACCTTAAAAAAAAGGGAGCGGCGTGCATCAGGAAACCAGTCAGTATCTGGTGTGACCACCATTTACCTCATGCAGCGTGGAAATGTTCAGCTTCCAGGAATTATGTACAGATCCTTGCCACATGGGGCCGCGCATTATCATGCTGAAACATGAGGTGATGGCGGCGGATGAATGGCACGACAAAGGGCCTCAGGATCTCGTCACGGTATCTCTGTGCATTCAAATTGCCATCGATAAAATGCAAGTGTTTGTTGTCCGTAGCTTATGCCTACCCAAACCATAACCCCACCTCCACCATGGGGCAGTCTGTTCACAACATTTACATCAGCAAACCGCTCGCCTACACAACGCCATCTGCCCGGTACAGTTGATACCGGGATTCATCTGTGAAGAGCACAATTTTGAAGCGTGCTAGTGGCCATTGAAGGCGAGCATTTTCCCACTGAAGTCAGTTACGGCATCAATCTGCAGTCAGGTTAAGACCCTAGTGAGGACGACGAGCAAGCAGATGAGCTTCCTTGAGATGGTTTCTGGCAGTTTGTGCAGAAATTCTTTGGTCGTGCAAACCCACAGATTCATCAACTGTCTGGGTGGCTGGTCTCAGACGATCCGGCAGGTGAAAAATCCCGATGTGGAGGTCCTGAGCTGGCGTGGTTACACATGGTCTGCGGTTGTGAGGCCTGTTGGACGTACTGACAAATTCTTTAAAACGACAATAGAGGCGGCTTATGGTAGAGAAATGAACATTAAATTCTTTGACAACAGCTCTGCTGGACATTCATGCAGTCACCATGCCAATTGCACGCTCCCACAAAACTTGAGACATCTGTGGCATTGTGTTGTGTGACAAAACTGCACAATTGAGTGGCCTTTTATTGTCCCCAGTACCAGGTGCACCTGTGTAATGCTCATGCTGTTTAATCAGCTTATTGATATGCCACACCTGTCAGGTAGATGGATTATCTTGGCAAAGGAGAAATGCTCACTAACAGGAAAGTATACAAATTTGTGCACAAAATTAGAGAAATAAGCTTTTTGTGCGTATGGAAAATGTCTGGAATCTTTTATTTCAGCACATAAACATGGGACCAACACTTTACATGTTGCCTTTATATTTTTGTTCAGTTTAGTTGAAAGCCCTCTTTTATTTAAGCAGACTTTAACATTTCTACACTACCAGGGGTCTGTCGGCCTCCTCTCCTGTGACGCCGGGACACCCTAGTGCGGTGTTGCCTGCGGACAGGGTGGCTAATCTGCTTCTTCTGGGCTTTGTGATTGATAGATAAGACTATGAATTACTTTTAGATGGTCCGGGGGTCCCTTTCATAGGGCTGGAGGGGGGCGGAGTGACGTCATCATGGGATAAATGATGATGCAAGAATTATTCATGACTGTATGGATTTTGAAAAGTAAAATAGTAGTTTTGGCAGGATGTTTGTTTTTTTTGCTTACGTTTTTTTGGCCAACACAATGAATCATAGTAGAACTAAACAATCAGAGCTTTATTTAATGGTCATTTGGAATGTCAATTCAATGAGCATTATGGGTAAATAATACAAAACACAGCAGAATATAAAAAGTGGCCAGAAGGATGTAAGAGCCTAAAATGAAGAAAATTGGTGCAAAATTGTAGGAGATCCTCCTGCAGTGTATAGATTACCACAGCATGAGTCAAAATACCCATAAAACCTAGCGGTCAAACAGGGAAATGGTTCCAATCGTTTTTCCACCATACATTTTTCCCATGGGGGATTTTAGAAACACTTAAAATAAGGGCTGTGTTTCATGTAGGCTTACCCTGATAACCATGTACATCTCTCTAGGACAAGGTGACTTTTATCAAATGTTGGAAAAACAATTGGGACCATTGTCCTGTTTGACTGCTAGGTTTTATGACACCACTGTGGGGCTCTATTATAATTTATACAACGGGTGAGTCTATTCCTGAATGCTGATTGGTTAAAACCGCATTCCAGTCTGTGTCTATTCCACAAGTTACCACCGGCTAAATCTATGATGTTAAAATGCCTATTTACTCTGTTCCATCTGACTGCGCAATCCACTGTCTCATTAGCCCAGCCAAGCAATTTATAAACTTGATCTCCACTATAAAAAGCATCTAGACATTATCTCACATTTCTTTGAGACTAACATTTAGTTTTCAACAGTGGAGATTTCTATAAACCTTGCTGTCTGTCTCTCATGTAATTTGCAACATTGTTTCAATATTCAAATTTGATCTCCATGTGTCCCATAGTAATGAACGTGTCAGGAGTCCGGACGAGACAGCCAGGCGGTGTTTCTCAGCCAGTTGAACTCGTGAATCAGCTGGCATAATTTTTATGTAATATATACATAGAAATGTAAATCGAAAAAAAGTCAAACGAAATTAAGTGCAGCTAGTTTGCAGTCTTTCCACCTTCAGTTTGAAGTGATTATGTTAGCTGTGTTGTTGGCTAGCTCCTCTGAACAACAGTGTCCTGACATTTTCTATGCCAAATGAAATCATGCCTCATTAGCTCATTGTTATGGATGTGTCAAAATAAATGTCACTAGAAAACAGCTTAAACAAATGCAAATGCAGCTACTGTTGTTATTTGGGCTGCACTTTTTGATGTGACTGTAAGTTAGCCGTAGTTGGCTAGCTAGCAAGCAAGGGATAAGAATGTTGCCAGCCAGTATGGCAATGGAACATTTAGATCGAACGACTGTATCCATAGATACAGAACAAAAAGACTGAACGACTGGGTCTGGCAACCGAACCGATAGAACGAACGACTAGCCGGCTTGGGTAGCAACCCTAGATTTGTGTGGGGACTATATATTGTGGAAGGATGAAATAGTTTTAATAAATTCATCAAAATAACATTTTTTATGAAAATGTCAATAATTATTTGAATATGTTGGTAAAAGTGAAAATGCCCCCGAAGCCAGTTTTTAGAATATATTGCTATGGTTTGCCAGCCCTAGACTTCGTCTCGACCCTAACAACACCTGTGCCAATAAATCCTCCAAACACCGGCTTCTTGCGCATTATCACTTAAATAGATATAATCAAATATATTAATAAAATTAATTAAAAAATACAAACGAGAGGGAAGGGGAGAGAGAGATGGAGAGAGACAGAAAAAGACTGAGTGAAAGAGAGACAGATAGATGGGGATGATAGAGAGAGAAAGAGAAAGAGAGAGAGCATTGCAATCATGGAGGGGATGTTGCTAATATGGTGCAAAAAGTACAGTCCCCCACAGTCTAGCTAGCTGATAAAAACAGTACATACAGGTTGCGGATCTCAGCTCTGGCGTCGTCCAGCAAACTGTGTCCGTATCTGGGCAGCAGACCCTGAGGGGCCCTGCCACTCATCTCTACCTCCACACTTCTAGGGCCTGGGAGACACAAACAGACACAAAAGTTAAGGCTAATAGAAAACTCCCTCCTAAATTTGAAAATGAGGCTAAAGCCATATTGCTTTTCTATTCAATCTACGCCTAGGGAGTAAAGACTAGGAGTTCATTTGGGATTCAGTGTCAGAGTATAAAAGAGCTGCAGTAAAATGTCAAAGGTCACCTCTGGGGGCAGCAGGGGGTAGCTGAGCCAGGCTGAACGTGTCCTCCCTCAGTTTCCGCAGGCCTGTATTGACTCGTGATTGGACATGGCCATAGGGGGTGGGCCGTTTGCTCTGCGTCTGCAGCTGCTGTTTGGCGGCCAACAGGCGCTGCTTCAGGCCCTCATTCTGCATCTGCAGCTCCTGGACCTAGAATTGAATTACACTCGATTTTGGGTTGCAAATAAAGAAAACGTACATCGACAAGATGCGCATTTGAAATCCCAGAGGATGACACATAAAAGCATTCATGAAAACACTGGCTCTGTCCCAAATGGCACCCTATTCCCTACACTACTTTTGACCAGAGACCTTGTAAAAACTAGTGCACTATATAGGGAATAAGGGTGCAATTTTGGACGCATACACTTATTTCCAAAGTGGTCCACCTTCTCCTGCAGCTCTTCCATCATCTCCTCCAGCTCCACGTCCCGGCCCCCTGGACGCACCCCACCTGCAGCCACTTGTTCCACACGTCGACGGTCCTTCACCAAGCGCACCAGCTTGGTGGCCATCCTGCGAAAAGCCAAGAGAAGTTGGAAGTTCAATAGAATGGGAGCAGAGGCAAGGGTCAGAAATCCACATGAAGAGTTGTTTAACTCTAAGGTTTGATACTGTAGGGGTATGCATTGAGGTTGAAACCTTAGCTAAATGTGTGTGTGTTGCGTGTGTGTGCATACATCCAGGTGCAGTTCCCACCTCTTGATTTTGTCCTCCTGTTTGTGTGTGTGTTGTTTGAGGAGCAGGTTTTCCTCATGGAGCCGTAGGAACCTGTCCTCCAGCTCCTCCCTGCTCACCCGCAAGATTGCCTGCCTCGCCCGGGCATTCTGGGCTACCAGCATCTCTGCAAACAGAACCAGGAAGTTACCACCAGTTTAGTCCCAATTGTTATGGTCCATAGGGTAGAGTAAAGTAAACTAAAGTCAAGTAATGGCATTAATAACCTGATAATCCCACTCCAACCTTAGTGAGGTTTAGGGTGATGTCTTTAACGGGCACATCTGCTGCGGTCTCGTCAGCAAACGTTGACATGGTTCAATCTGGAAACAAAAGGTTGAGACATTACAGCTATCCATCAATGAAAGACAACTAACAGGACACAGCCTCCTGTGGCTTGTTTTAGCTAGGAAGGTCAGATGAAAACTATGCAACTAACTAGTACTAACTAGTTGCTATCAATGTCTAGAATAGGCGTACATCTTATTATTGTTCTACTACCTTAGCTAAATGTTTCTTTCTAGGTCAAAATAGCTCACAAATAGGCTAGCTAGGTTCGTTTGTCTACATACGTACAAAAACAAGCGGCTCGTCTGAAGCCAAGTCTCAATGAACTAGCTAACGTACGTTTTAGAGTGGAAAAGCAAGTTAACAAGTTAGCTATCGTCCAGTTTAAAATTGTCTATCCAATAGTAAAGCATGCATGCATAATGTTTACAATTAACTATTCATTTCCTACACATTTATTACCGTTTCACATAAACACTTCACTCCTCAGAGACTGTTGCTAACAAACAATCGTCTTCCTGTCCCCGTGTGCGCATGCGTTTCAAAATAATCATGGGATACGTAGTTTCAGGAGAAGAGCAGTAGTCAGAAAAGATACACACTTTCCATAATATTATGTACAGTGAGTCAGTATCTAAAAGGTATTTGGTGCAGTAACCTACTTTGCAATGCTGATAGGCATTATTTCAGTAAATGTTCCTATGCACTGTGTCTTTTACACTGTCTCTTTTCATTACCATGTTGACAAGCCTTAATCTTGCCCAAGATGGAGCTTACTGTTAGCCTTAAGGTCCAAGGACCAAAACAGCCAAATACTCCATCTAAACGTGAATCGATTCTCAATTGCGATGCGGCTATAGAAACATAAAGATCCTAGACTTTCATATCACATCAAAATAATCTCACAAATACAAAATATTAAATTACTGTACACTGTTTTAACCGACTTTATCACACAGTTGCAGCCGAGAGTATTTTTCAGTGACGCCACGTTTCTGGCGATGGGGTTCCAGCTGCTGCGACATCGTCTCAGAGTAGTCATCCCTCAGGGTCTCTATGCTGCCACCTACTGCTATCTCCTCAGTACAGCACATCGCAGGAAAAGTGTAGGTTTCGAAAAGAGTGGACGTTTCAAAATGAACCATATGGAGAAGTGGGGGTTTCGACACGTTTCACTCAATATGTCGTTTGGGTTATCGGACATTAGTAATGGTCTGCAGAGATGACAGTGAGGCATTTCAGTTATTCCAAAAAAGTATATTCACTGACTAAGCTGTTTCTTTAAATGTTACCTACAGGTAGTATGTATGTAACATTACATTTCTCGTAAATGCTAGCCAACGTTACATTTACGTAATTTAACAGACGTACAGTGGTGAGTGCATACATTTGAATACTTTTTTCATAATTGGTCCCTCGTGGGAATCGAACTCCCCAACGCTGGCGCCATGCGCCTCCAAAATACTCTATCACCTGAGCTACACAGGACTAGCTACCATAAAAATAATTTGGGGCCATTAATGTATTATTTATTATTGAATATTTGGAATAATAATAATTGAAATATCAAGTCATGGCAGTGCTAGTAGTTATGGAATTCCAGCGCTTCCACGTCTTATATGGTTCTTTCTAAATGCTCTCACCTATCGACACCCCCACTTTTCCTGAGAGATGCACTACACTGAGAGATGACATATCAGTAGGTGGCAGCATAGAGACCCTGAGGGATGACTACTCTTGAGAGATGATGGCGCAGCTCGACCGTATTGGGGCTTCCATTACACACAGGTGTTCGCAGCATGCTAGATAGCAAATGGCGAAAGTTCATAAAGATGGCGGCCCCCATGTGCATACAACAAATGCCTCGTTTGCAAAGTTCGCTGTATTGTACATTGCTCTCAGTTTTTTTTGTATAGGCATTAGCACAGTATACATGATCCCAATTCTAGGTCCAAGAAGGCGGTAATTTGAAAAAACGAAAAAGTAGATCGTACTGATTTAATGTCACATTGAACCATGTTGCTTGCCGTAGTTTAAGAACTCTGTGGGTATTGTTAAAAACAATTATGTAATATCTGAATTCCTCAATCTGTATGCACCTTAACCATTAGCACATGTGGTCCCTCTATCTTACGTCTTTCTTCCCTAAACACGCGCTGTAACATGGAGATATGGCCGTGTGGGAACAGTAACCCTATACCCTATAAAGGTGTGTATCAATTTAACTTTTTATTTTATATTATTATTTCTCGCTGATATGAAAGATAAAGCCCTTATGCTTCCAAAACCGTATCACAAGTGATGCGTGTTAATGTTCAGACCGAGTGTCGGGCTTAACAAAACTCCCCTGTACAGAAGACAACTTCGCACAATGACTTATTTGTAACGTAATGGAACTGAGAGTCATGATCCAGGGCTAGCCTTTACCGTGATACCTGCAATGCAAAATCAAATAAGTGTATTGGTCGTATACACAGTTTAGCAGATGTTATAGCGTGTGCAGCAAAATGCTTGACTTACTAGCTCCTAACAATGCAGTAAAATGCAATTAAGGTCACAGTTATGAAAACTTAGGACACTAAAGAGGCCTTTCTGCTGACTCTGAAAAACACCAAAAGAAAGATGCCCAGGGTCCCTGCTCATCTGCGTGAATGTGCCTTAGGCATGCTGCAAGGAGGCATGAGGACTACAGATGTGGCCAAGGCAATAAATTGCAATGTCCGTACTGTGAGACGCCTAAGACAGCGCTACAGGGAGACAGGACAGACAGCTGATTGTCCTCGCAGTGGCAGACCATGTGTAACAACTAGAGGTCGACTGATTAATCGGCATGGCTAACAATCGGTAATCTGCATTTTTGGACACTGATTATGGCCGATTACATTGTACTCCACAAGGAGAATGCGTGGCAGGCTGACCACCTGTTACGCGAGTGCAGCAAGGAGCCAAGGTAAGTTGCTAGCTAGCATTAAACTTATCTTATAAAAAACAATCAATCTTAACATAATCGCAAGTTTAATTAACTACAAATTGTTGATGATATTACTAGTTTAACTAACTTGTCCTGCGTTGCAAATAATCAATGCGGTGCCTGTTCATTTATCATCGAATCACAGCCTACTTCGCCAAACGGTGATGATTTAACAAGCGCATTCGTGAAAAAAGCACCGTCGTTGCACCAATGTACCTAACCATAAACATCAATGCCTTTCTTAAAATCAATACACAAGTATATATTTTTAAACCTGCATATTTAGTTAAAAGAAATTCATGTTATCAGGCAATATTAACTAGGGAAATTGTGTCACTTCTCTTGCGTTTAGTGCAAGCAAAGTAAGGGTATATGCAGAAGTTTGGGCCGCCTGGCTCATTGCGAGCTGTGTGAAGACCATTTCTTCCTAACAAAGACCGTAAATAATTTGCCATAATTATGACAATACATTGAAGGTTGTGCAATGTGCAGCAATATTTAGACTTATGGATGCCACCCGTTAGATAAAATATGTAACGGTTCCGTATTTCACTGAAAGAATAAACGTTTTGTTTTCGAAATGATTGTTTCCGGATTTGACCATATTAATGTCCTAAGGCTCATATTTCTGTGCGTTTATTATATTATAATTACATCTATGATTTGATATTTGATAGAGCAGTCTGACTGAGCGGTGGTTGGCAGCAGCAGGCTCGTAAGCATTCATTCAACAGCACTTTCCTGCATTTGCCAGCAGCTCTTCGCAATGCTTGAAGCACAGCGCTGTTTATGACTTCAAGCCTATCAACTCCCGAGATTAGGCTGGCAATATTAAAGTGCCTATAAGGACATCCAATAGTCAAAGATATATGAAATACAAATGGTATAGAGAGAAATAGTCCTATAATTCCTATAATAACTACAACCTAAAACTTCTAAACCGGGAATATTGAAGACTCATGTTAAAAGGAACCACCAGCTTTCATATGTTCTCATGTTCTGAGCAAGGAACTTAAACGTTAGCTTTTTTTACATGGCACGTATTACACTTTTACTTTCTTCTCCAACACTGTGTTTTTGCATTATTTAAACCAAATTGAACATGTTTCATTATTTATTTGAGACTAAATAGATTTTTATTTATGTATTATATTAAGTTAAAATAAAAGTGTTCATTCAGTATTGTTGCAATTGTCATTATTACAAATATATATATAAAAATCGGTATCGGCTTTTTTTGGTCCTCCAATAATCAGTATTCGCGTTGAAAAATCATAATCGGTCAACCTCTAGTAACAACACCTGCACAGGATCGGTACATCCGAACATCACACCTGCGGGCAAGGTACAAGATGGCAACAACAACTGCCCGAGTTACACCAGGAATGCACAATTCCTCCAGGAACGCACAATCCCCCCATCAGTGCTCAGACTGTCCGCAATAGGCTGAGAGAGGCTGGACTGAGGGCTTGTAGGCCTGTTGTAAGGCAGGTCCTCACCAGACATGGGCACAAACCCACCGTCGCTGGACCAGACAAGACTGGCCAAAAAGTGCTCTTCACTGACGAGTCACGGCTTTGTCTCACCAGAGGTGATGGTCGGATTCGTGTTTATCGTCGAAGGAATGAGCGTTACACGACGCCTTTACTCTGGAGCAGGATCGATTTGGAGGTGGAGGGTCCGTCATGGTCTGGGCGGTGTGTCACAGCATCATCGGACTGAGCTTGTTGTCATTGCAGGCAATCTCAACGCTGTGCGTTACAGGGAAGACAACCTCCTCCCTCACGTGGTACCCTTCCTGCAGGATCATACTGACATGACCCTCCAGCATGACAATGCCACCAGCCATACTGCTCATTTTGTGTGTGATTTCCTGCAAGACAGGAATGTCAGTGTTCTGCCATAGTCAGCGAAGATCCCGTATCTCAATCCCATTGAGCACGTTTGGGACCTGTTGGATCGGAGGGTGAGGGCTAGGGCCATTCTCCCCAGAAGTTCCGGGAACTTGCAGGTGCCTTGGTGGAAGAGTGGGGTAACATCTCACAGAAAGAACTGGCAAATCTGGTGCAGTCCATGAAGAGGAGATGCACTGCAGTACTTAATGCAGCTGGTGACCACACCAGATACTGACTGTTACTTTTGATTTTTACCCCCCCCCCCCCCCCTTTGTTCAGGGACACATTATTCCATTTCTGTTAGTCACATGTCTGTGGATCTTGTTCAGTTTATGTCTCAGTTGTTGAATCTAATGGTCATACAAATATTTACACATGTTGAGTTTGCTGAAAATAAACGCAGTTGACAGTGAGAGGACTTTTCTTTTTTTGCTGAGTTTATTAGAATGAGCTATGCTGAGGACACAGTATATAAATACACAGTGTGAAAAACAGTCTAAAAGAAATGGAAAGTGTCCAGTGTTTAATGTCTCTGTGTACACGGGACAGCAACGTTGGCTGTGTGTGTGAGTATGTTTGTGTGTTGTGAGTATGGGCACATGTGTGTATGTGAGTGCAGGAGTCTGCGTGTGTATGAGGTGTGTGTGAACTTGTGTGTGTCCGGGAGTTTGTGTGCAAGAAAGTCTCTAAGGTGCAGGACAGTACACGGGCAGGTAGCCGGCTAGTGATGGCTGTTCAACAATCTAATGGCCTGGGCCCAGTTTTTAAAAAGTTATCTATCTGTATTTCGTCTATCAGATAGGGTTAATGCATAGCAATAGAATGAATAGAACGGACAAATCATTGAATTGAATGGGGACGCCCGTTCTAGTCATTGTATTTCTATGCATTTAATCCTATCCGATAGCCGAAATAGTTCATCCGGATAGATAACTTTAAAAAAACTGGGCCCTGGTAATATCACATTTTATTTGTCACATACACATGGTTAGCAGATGTTATTGCGAGTGTAGCGAAATGCTTGTGCCTCTAGTTCCGACCATGCAGTAATATCTAACAAGTAATCTAACCTAACAATTTCACAACAACTACCTTATACACAAGTTTAAAGGAATGAATAAGAATATGTACATAAAAATATATGAATGAGTGATGGCCGAACGGCATAGGCAAGATGCAGTAGATGGTATAGAGTACAGTATATACATACGAGATGAGTAATGTAGGGTATGAAAACATTATATGAAGTGGCATTGTTTAAAGTGGCTAGTGATACATTACATCAAGATGGCAAGATGCAGTAGATGGTATAGCGTACAGTTTATACATATGAGATGAGTAATGTAGGGTATATAAACATTATATAATATAAAGTGGCTAGTGATAAATTGATTACATCAATTTTTCCATTATTAAAGTGGCTGGAGTTGAGTCAGTATGTTGGCAGCAGCCACTCAATGTTAGTGATGGCTGTTTAACAGTCTGATGGCCTTGAGATAGAAGCTGTTTTTCAGTCTCTCGGTCCCTGCTTTGATGCACCTGTACTGATAATAAACTCGCTCACCGAATCAGCGTATTCATCAATGTTGTTGTTCAACGCTATGCGGAACATATCCCAGTCCACGTGATCGAAACAATCTTGAAGCGTGGAATTAGATTGGTCGGACCAGCGTTGAACAGACCTGAGTGCGGGTGCTTCCTGTTTTAGTTTCTGTCTATAGACTGGGAGCAACAAAATGGAGTCGTGGTCAGCTTTTCCGAAAGGAGGGTGGGGGAGGGCCTTATATGCGTCGCTGTTTCTCAGTCTCTCTGTCCAGGATCTGATGCACCTGTACCGTCTGTCTGCTAGATGATAGCACAGTGAACAGACTGTGACTGAAGTCCTTAACGTGGGCAGGCAGCGAGCCCCCGATGGTGCGTTGGGCTGACGGCACTGCCCTCCGAAAGAGCCAGGCGGTGATTCAGCCTGACAGAATGCCCTCAATGGTGCATCTGTAGAAGTTAATGCGGGTCTTAGTGGCCATGATGAATTTTTTCAGCTTCCTGAGGTTGAAGAGGCGCTGTTGTGCCTTCTTCCCTACGGAGTCAATGTGAAGAGACCATTTCAGGTCCTCAGTGATGTGCACGCCGAGAGACTTGAATCTTTTGACCCTTCCAACTATGTCCCTGTCGATGTGGATGGGGGAGTTCTCCCTCTTCTGTCTCCTGTAGTCAACAATCAGCTCCTTGGTTTTATTGACGTTGAGGGATAGGTTATTGTTCTGGCACCACTCTATCAGGGCTCTGACCTCCTCCCTGTCGGCTGTCTCCTCATTGTTGGTGATCAGGCCTACGACTGTCATGTTGGGAGCAATCTTGATTATTGCGTCTTGCGTGGCCACGCAGTCATGGGTAAACAGGGAGTACAAGAGGGGGCTAAGCACAAACCCCTGGGGGGGCCCTATGTTGAGGATCAGCGTGGCGGAGGTGTTGTTGCATACCCTCACCTCACGGGGTCGGCCCGACAGGAAGTCCAGGAACGAGTTTCAAAGGGATGAGTTCAGACCCAGGGCCCTGAGCTTAGTGATGAGCTTGGGGGGCTCTATGGTGTTGAAAGCTGAGCTGTAGTTGATGAACAGCATTCTCACATAGATATTCCTCTTGTCCAGGTGGGATAGGGCATTGTGTAGTGCATTGGGGATTGTGCAAGATCAGTCGTGTTGTAGCCTACCTACATGTTTAGGGGATTTTACAATGAAGTTAATGAATGTCCCCATTTTTTTATACAATATGCTTCTTCATGTTTATCGTTCGTTTAACTTTTTTATCTGAAATGGAACCATTTCTTTCCCTCTGACCATCCTCTGTGAAGGGAAGTAGCAGGGCTATCACTCAGGTCCTGTTCTATGCATAATCCCAAACTTTGCATGTAGGAGTATTTGTGATCTGAGATGGGAAAAAGAGCTCTGGTTTACAGTCTGGGATTTGACAGTCAAGCTGTCAGCTCTCTGCCTTTCATGAATTGGCAATGAAACTAATTTAGAAGGCTGAGATGGGAGCTGGACCGGACAGAATGAGTTCACTCTGCATGCTCCGCTCCTGGGTTGTCACGCAGAGAGTGCTGGGGCATGACAGTCTCCTCTCATGGCTGCCTCCTTAAATCCTAACCTTTGACCTCCTCCTCCGCCACCCCCCCATCTCTTTATCGGAGAGTTGGAGTGGGTCAGGGTGCTTTTTTGTTTTGGCGGTCAGCAAAGGCAAGGCGTGTCTGTCTGTCAGGTCACTGTCAGAGCTGGCCTGTCGTTGAGTTCCATGATGCTTTTCTAACTTTTGTTCAACAAGCACTGCAGAACAGAACTGTCAAGCACATGATCAGACGAGCATGGAAAGGGCACTTTTTTTCACGCCTCAATTCCCCTACCTCCCTCCCATTGTAAAAGGAGGAGATTTCCCTCCCAATGTCTCCTACCGGTCTGGTTTTATTCTGAATGAGTTTCTCCAGCTAACAATTTTAGGGAGAGAACGTTTTTGTAACGTTACCCGTAATGTTCCCCTAATGTTTTCGTGTCCAGTTTTACATTAGGGGAACATTGTATCCATGATAGCAAAGGCCTTCTGAGAACCTTTTTAACATGTTTTGGTGTTAAAGTGAGGAGCACATTCCCTTAATATTCCATCAACCTCCCACCAAACATACACAGTACATGGTTACCATGTTCTCAGAATATAAGACATTAATGTTCTTGACACGTTTCATGGGAAAATTGCAAGAACATCTATGTGTATCAGTTGTCAGGATGTCGCCTGATGGTCAAAAAGAAATGTTTTCCCAAAAATATTTTCTTTCATTACATATCACACCCTGTTACTGTTTCCAAGCCGACCAAGGACCTGATTGGTTAACCACTGATCCATTCACAGCTCTTTTTGCCTGTTGGCAAGGTTAGGGATACTCCCACACACAGTGCTTTTAACATAGTGTTTTCAACTTGCATATTTGACACACATGATTACATTGTGCATGTTCATTCATACAGTAATTATTATTCAACATTTACTCAACCTCTTGGTTCACAGTATTCATAGCTTCTTGCCAAGTGTACATGTCTGATCATTTGAGAGGTAGTGGAAATGTGGTCATTATCTTACAGATTCCCATCTTTCAATTACAAACATTTTTTAATTAGATCAGATATGTGTGTTGCCAAATAATGTCGTTAACATATGTTGCTAAGAATGTGAGAGTAGGGCAACTCCCCTAGTGGGTCTCAAACCCAGGCCACCAGCACCAATGACAAACAACCTAACCACTGTCCCAATAAAGGATATCTCTAGTTATAGCTCACACCAACCCGTCAATCTTATAGGCACTCCTAGTCTATCACCAAACATTTCTGTAGAAAAGCCAACGATAAAAACTTGCTCTCTGTTATTATTATTATTGACTTTGCGCTTTTGAAACTGTCAAAGAATACAGCAAAGAGCTGTATGTTTAAGTTTTTATTCAGCACTGTCAACACTGTTTTTATGAAACATAAAGCGCGGTTCTCCCGACTCTCGCGCTGCAGCTGCACTGAATTAGTATCGATAGGCCTGCGTTTTTATTATTAGCAGTTCATCATGTCTATTTCATCCCTACAGACTGTTTTTATTGCATACGCTTAAAATGTTAATGTTTTTTTGGTGAAAAATCTGAGTGGTAGATCTCGACTTGCTTTTTGACTGCGAAAGTGATCTCGACTCAGAAAAGGTTGGTGACCACTGCTCTAGGGCATGTGCTTATGGGTCCTGTCCAAAAAAAAACTCTAACCACTCCTCCCTGGGCACATGTGTCGATTTAAAACCACTTGATAAATGTAAGCAATAGGGTGAATGCACTTTAAAGTAAATCTCAGCTCTGTTAAAGGTACACTCAGGAGTATCATTAAAACAGGTTAATATGTCACACCGACATTAGACAACTATACAGAAAGCCCTTCAATTGTTGAAATAAGTCAATCACATTAATGATGAGAGAATTGTCAAATTAACTGATACCTGACATGGACATGGTGGTATAGTAGGAAGATTGGTGTACAGTGAGCCAAGAGGTCGGGAGTTCAAATCCCAGGTGAGGACATGTTGAATAATAATTACTGATTAATTGAACATGCACAATGTTTTCATGCATGTCAAATATTTTAGTTGAAAACACTATCTTAAAAGCTATGTGTGTGTGATTATCCCTATCCTTGCCCCAAAAAAAGCTATGAATGGAACAGTTGTTCACCAACCAGGGTCTTGATTGGCTCGGCAACAGTAACAAGACTTGATGTGTAATGATTATTTATTGGAACATGTTTTTGCAACGTTCCAAAGAAACGTGTCTAGAACATTAATATCTTACGTTCTGAGAACATGCCAACCATGTTCTGTGTTATATTTGGTGGGACGTTGATAGAATATTCTCCTAACCCACAGAAAATGACAATGTTTTTGCCACGTTCCCATGAAACGTGTCTAGAACATTTCATATCTTAAGTTCTACGAACATGGTAACACCGTTCTGGGTAAGTTCATTAGGGGAATAGTCTCTTGGAAACATTCCTTGCACATCACAGGAACATTTCTATGAAAACGTTAGTTAATGAAATTTCTAAATGTTTCAACTTCATATCTCCAGCACCACCCCAACATCAACATATGTGAAATGGTGTGTTTCTATGTTTTGTAGTAAAAAATCTAGGTGTTTCCAATGACATCATCAACCAATTAGTAGGCAATGCCTACTCATAATTGGTTAAGATCACAAGACGCACACCGACTACAAAACATAGAAATGTGCAATTTTCACATATGTTAATGTTGGGGTGGTGCTGGAGATTGTGAATATTAATTTAATCATGCAAATTCATACATTTTTTGTAGCTAGCTCCAACATGATAGAGCTAGCGCGCCCTATTTAGTTTTTTTTACGCATACAAAGCTGTACATTTTTATGTATTCAAATGAACCCCATTTCGATGGAAACTAACACTCATTAAGAGCAGGAGGTGTGTCCAATTAGTGGGCGCGGTCAACATACTTAAGATAGAGGCTAGAATGTTTTGTCAATGCTGAGAACGGAATGTACAGTACATGTTTTTAAATGAAATTCCCACAGAATAACTTAACGTTCTTTGAACAATTTGAAAACATTCCCAATGTCAACCCAGTTGAACGTTCCTAGAACATTACCAAAATTGAAATGAAATGTAATCATGTTTGAACTCTTAGGAAACGTTCTGTTAAAGTAAGGAAGTAACAAGATTTATTTTTTTGTCAAATTCCTTAAATGTGCTGAGAATGTTCCAAAGGCAAGTAACTATCCTGCAACATTCCCAGGAAGTAGTGGGAAGGTTGTATTAAAAATATCTGAATCAAGCATAAATTGGCTTTTAGAGGACAAAGATAGGGCCGAGAGACTTGGGGTTTTGGTTTAGAGAGTTGCGGCTCCCATTTTTATTTTATCCTTTCAATTATCCATCTCATTTCCATAAGTGTGTGCTAGAAATAAACAGATTTGCATATTTGCATCAGCATATTTTCATATCATGAACATAAGATTCGTCAAAACAATTATCAAACCCATTTTTTCCATTTGTTTTTTCATAATTCTCATTATTAAATCATCATTCTCCAAAGCATATACAAAACATTCATTATTAATGTCCTTACGTGACATGTGGCAGGAACTCAAGAGTATACCACTACTGATACAACAGTGCATCATTATATGCAAATATATTCACACATGAAACAAAGTAAAATGTAAACAATATTGTGGCTACTCATGTTGGGTATTGGACGCACAGATAACAGAAATAAAAGGGAGAAATGCTGGAGAATTTCTTCAAGAGGCATGGCTTGTTTGGCACTGACCTAAAAGACAAAAGGAGCTCAGGTATTTAATAAAATAATTGGTTGCAGGTGCTCTTAGACCATAGAGCTATATAGAGGTCTACAGTGCCCAAAATCCTATATTACATGGGACGCCATTGAGGACTGATACATTGTGATCTCTATACATTTCTATGGCTCCGACGTGCCTTCAGTTAAAGGGACAATTAACCAAAAAGTGCAATTAAAGGGACAGGTAACTAAAAAGTTGAAGAAAATGAGAGCCTTTTCTACACACACTCACAACCCCCATGTGACACTAGATGGCACTTGGTTACCAGTCTCTGAGAGGCTACAGCCCACACTCCCTCATTCACCCTCTTGGTGGCATAGCCTTTCGTTCTGTAATTGTTTCTGTTTGTTTTCATGCAGTGCAGGGCCATGGCAGCCTTATGTTACCATAGGTCACAGTGATGAATATTCATTCACCTCTGTCACAGCCCACAGTACATCTGCTAGACATGTTTTGAAGGTGTCTTCGACAACAGTCTAGTTTAAATTGGTTTCATTAAAAAAACTGTTGGTTTCATATTAACAGAAACCTATAAATAACACTTTGGTTTAGCATTATTATAGTGCTTTATTTACTTCAGTGGAGTCATCTAAAATGACTCCACCCGGCACAGCCAGAAGAGGACTGACCACCCCTCCGAGCCTGGTTCCTCTCTAGGTTTCTTCCTAGGTTTCTGTCTTTCTAGGGAGTTTTTCCAAGCCACCGTACTTCTACATTGCATTACTTGCTGTTTGGGGTTTTAGGTTTCTGCTGATGTAAAAAGGACTTTATAAATACATTTGATTTGAGTGTTTCGGAGAAGCTACTGCACACTAGGGGAGGTTAAGTTATTCATGTCTGGCTAGAATATTCACTTATGTTACTGTGGGGTCCATAATTATTGGGAACCTTTAATAAAGATGAGCAAAAAAGACTGTATAAAATAAATAATACAAATACTGAGCTATATTGTATGCTAAAGAAATTAAGAAAAGAAAATATTTTATACTACATTTGCTCAGAGAAAAAGATTTTGTTTAACAAGTAATAAAAAAGCTAGGGGTCCAAATTATTGGCACACAGGGTTCTAAAGTGCGATCATATGTCATATGCGACAAAATATTTGTGGGGCAAAGAAAGGAAGGAAAAGGGGTAGCTTCTTCAGGAGGTCAATGATCATAGCAATGAATGAATGACAGATCTCTTACGGAAACTTGAAGCTCTTAAAGAGACGGTGTACAATTTTCAATGTATTGCGTCCCTAATAGGAAAATACCTAGTTAACACATAACGTTCTGAGAACCAAATGTTTCTTCGAGGTTTGTGAGCATGGTTGTCATATGGTTATTTTGCAGACAACCTTCCCATAACTTTCTGGGAATGGTGCGGGATAGTGGCTTAGCTTTGGAACATTCACAGCACATTAAAGGAATACTTTCTTGGTATTTCATTACTTTAACAGAAAGTTTCCTAAAAGTTCAAACATGGTTACATTTCATATCAATTTTGGTAATGTTCTAGGAACGTTCTCCAACTGGTTTGACATTGGTAATGTTCTCATGGTTCAGAGAACATTCAGAAATAACATTCATCTGTGGGAATTTCAGCATATCGTTTCCTTATGGTTCTATTTAAAGTCATTTTCTCAATTCTTTTCCAAGAACATTAAGAAACAACGTTCTTCTGTGGGAAATGTTGTACATTAGCATAACTTTCCTACAGACACACAAATATCATAGCATTTGGGGGGGGGGGGGGTAACTACCCCTGTTATTGTAATGATGAGAGGTTAGCGTATCTTGGGGGTATGATATTTGTGCATCTGTAACTTTCTTACTCATCCTTATTCACGATTCATTCAGAATTATCCATTATCATGGTAGCATTCATATTAATTTAGAAGTGCTTAGAAGCCTATTCTATTCTTGTTTACAATAAAAGTGACTCCAAAATGAGACAATACATTATTTACCATTCATTTCTATTGGGCACAAAATAATCTGAAACACAAATAAAACAAAGAGCAAATGCATCCAACAAACGTGTACAGTCACAAGCTTGATGAAGTCATTGCTTGCTATGAATATGGGAACAAATACTTAACTTTTTACTACTTTAATACACATATAAGTGAATTTGTCCCAATACTTTTGCTCCCCTAAAATGGGGGACGACTATGTACAAAAAGTAAACGATTCACCTCAAAACAATACGTAAAATACATAAAACATTTTTGGTGTGTGTTTCGTATGACGTGATTGCATTAGCAGTGGAAACATCCTATGAATGTGTATGTGTGCCTAAGAGAAGTTTGGTATCTCACATCATGTCCTATACCTCTTTGTCTTTGTCATTATGGTTATAATACTGTCAATGATCAGCCATTTTTGTGCCATAATGGTATTTCGGTTGTATTGTTCTAATAAGAGTAAATACACTTGGGCCATGAGAAGCTTGAGATCACTGTACTGTACTGTACTTCTCTTCATCAAATCTAGGCCACACATTCAGAGAGAGAGGGAGAGATCCATCTTCATAGGAGTGATTTCACCTTTGCCAACCCTGCTGTTTAGACCAATGAATAGAACTTCCCCCAGACTGAAAGAACAATTAGTGGACTCATCCATTGGGTATCACTGTGAGAGAGCAGAAGAGGTCTGCTGGCACACTCATTTTTCATGGTGGTTTTACAGAATGAATGCCATAGTGATCGAGTGGTTGGCAAAAACGTGTGTGGGGTGGAGTGACTGTGTGTGTGTGTGGTGGGGGGGGGTGTGTGTGTATGTGGAAGGACTGCCATCGGGACTTTGTATGATTTATAGACAAGGCTGACTGGGTTGTTACAATATAAATCTGCAGCCAGGGCCCGACTGGCCTGACACCCAGTAATAGCAACTAGCTTTAAGATGAATGCCCATCTAAGTTAGCAATACATTAATTATCACTTAGTATTCCATGAGTCAAAGGAGAGCTTGTTTTTACATGCTTTACCCTGCAGTCAGTGTCCCTCCTTTTGAAGGCTGTTTTAATGAATGACTCTTATGGCGTATTACACCATGAAACTTCCTGATTATGCAGCAGCCACATAGATATACAGGGTCCGTCCAAAGGCACCCTATTCCCTTTACAGTACACTACCCTAAGGGCCTTGGTCAAAGGTAGTGCACTATTATAGGGAATAGGGTGCCATTTGAGATGTAGCCATATTCTGTGTTCTTGTTAATGACTGATTACTGGATCAGATTGTGTCCATTGCTGTGTCTGATGTGGCATTTACACATTTGAATTAGCTTGTATATACAGTGGCTTCAGAAAGTATTCCCACCCCTTGGCTTTTTCCACGTTTTGTTGTATTACAGCCTGAATTTAAAATGGATTACATTGAGATGTTGTGTCCCTGGCCTACACACAATTCCACATAATGTCAAAGTGGAATTATGTTTTTAGAAATGTTTAATAATTAATACAAATGAAAAGATGAAATGTCTTGAGTCAATAAGTATCACGTTTTAGGGAAGACCCAGATGCAGATAAATGTGTAGAGTTACAAGCTTGATGTAATCATTGCGTGCTACCAAATACTAAACTTTTGAATACTTTAATACATATATAAATTAATTTGTCCCGATACATTTGCTTCCCTAAAATGGGGGGACTATGTACAAAAAGTGCTGTAATTTCTAAGCGGTTCACCCGATATGGATGGAAATACCCTCAAATTAAAGCAGTCTGCACTTTAACCTCATAGTCATTGTTTGATTTCAAATCCAAACTTTTGAAGTGTATATAGCCAAAAGAATAAAAAATGCTTAACTGTCCCAATAATTACGGAGGGCACTGTATATAATTCTGATGGGATTAATGCTTCTTGACAATGTCATAAAGTGCATTTTCTTAGTCCAAGTAAAGTGAAACCAAATGGTCATAATGCTTTTGACAGTGCATGGTTGTAGCTGCATCATGTTATGGGTGTGCTTGCCATTGGCAAGGACTAGGGAGTTTTTTAGGATAAAAATAAACAGAATAGAGCTAAGCACAGGCAAAAATCCTAGAGGAAAACCAGGTTCAGTCTGCTTTCTAACAGACACTGGGAGACAAATTCACCTTTCAGCAGGACAATAACCTAAAACACAAGGCCAAATATACACTGGAGTTGCTTACCACAATGACATTAAATGTTCCTGAGTGATCTAGTTACAGTTTTGACTTAAATCAGCTTGAAAATCTATGGCAAGACTTGAAATTGGTTGTTTAGAAATGATCCATTTGGGCTCCCGAGGGGCGCAGCGGTCTAAGGCACTGCATCTCAGTGCTAGAGGCGTCACTACTGGTTCGATTCAAGGCTGTATCACAACCGGCCGTGATTGGGACTCCCATAGGGCAGCGCACAATTGGCCCAGCGTTGTTAGGGTGTGGCCGGGGTAAGCCGTCATTGTAAATAAGAACTGACTTGCCTAGTAAAATAAAATTATAATAATTTAAACTAACTTGACAGAGCTTGAAGAATTAAAAAAAATTATTATGTGCAAATATTGTACAATCCAGGTGTGTAAAGCTCTTAGAGACATACCCAGACAACTCCCAGCTTTAATCGCTGCCAAAGGTGATTCATAGTATTGACTCGGGTGTGAAAGTTTATGTAAATTAGGTATTTCTGTATTTCATTTTCAATAAATCAACAAACATTTATAAAATCATGTTTTCACTTTGTCATTATGGGGTATTGTGTGTAGATGGGTGAGTTTTTATTTTTTATTTAATACATTTTGAATTCAGGCTGTCAATGGGTATCAATACTTTTTGAATACTGTATTGAAGTGTATTCTTTTTGCTACAAGAGACATAACCACTAAACAATATTCACACAATTTTAGAAATGCAAAAGTTTTATATTGATATTAAAGTAATGTAATATTTGATATTACCCAGCTAGCACATGTGGTTCCTTGGAAGGGAATTTGGTTCCTTGTGGGAATGTATGTTTTTGGTTTATGTTTTATTTATTCACACAAAAGAAGGGAAATGTCCCTTAATTTCCATCAGTTTTCAAACTTGTCTTTGAAGTACTGAAATTCCCACAGAAGTTTCTTAACATTCTCTGAACTATTTGAGGACATTCCCAATGTCAAACCAGTTGGAGAATGTTCCTAGAACATTACCAAATTGAATACAACCATGTTTTAACTTTTAGGAAACGTTCTGTTAAAGTAATGAAATACTACGTTTTTTGTCAAGTTCCTTAAATGTGCTGTAAAAGTTCCAAAGCCAAGCAACTAACCTGCACCATTCCCAGAAAGTTGTGGGAAGGTTCAATCAAATTTCAATCAAATTTATTTATGAAGCCCTTCTTACATCAGCTAATGTCACAAAGCGCTGTACAGAAACCCAGCCTAAATCCCCAAACAGCAAGCAATACAGGTGTAGAAGCACAGTGGCTAGGAAAATCTCCCTAGAAAGGCCAGGAAGAAACCTAGAGAGGATGCAAAATATGTATGCAAAATAACCATATGACAACGACGCTCTCACAAAGCTCTAAGAAACATATGGTTCTCAGGACGTTATGTGCTAGCTGGGTACTGTAAAGGATCTAATCACATATTTTCACTATTATCTGCCGATGGTGTTGTGACTGACAACGTGTTCTTGGGCCTGCCTGCCTAACCAAGTTAAAAAGTGACTGTCGTGTGCATATCCAATGACTTTAATGAGAAGCTTCATTATCTGACTCTACACTCCCAAGACAGATGAGCCCAATGCAGTCATGGTAGCAGACCCAGCCTGCATACGAAATGGCACGCTTTTTTCCCTGTTCTGGTCAAAAGTAGTCCACTATATAGGTAATAGGGTGCCATTTGGGACGTAGCCTGCCCTGAACACTTATTACTGCAGGTTATTATCAGGCTGTTTAAGTGGTGAGGAGGAGTAGGAGGTTAATGTCAATGTCAATACTAATGTTAATGCACTGTGTGCTTGTCCGTCTGTTCAACGCTGCAGAGGGTTGTATATGTATTGTCAGGTGTGGAGTTGCCAGACATATGAGGCATAACTTGGAAATAACATATTTTATAACCACAAGGGCCCCCCATTTGTCAGATACAACATACAAGCAAACAGTATGATATTCAGCCTTTGGTTGAGAGTTTGGTTGATAGTAATGTCTTGTTGAGATAAATATGTAATTGTGATGAGTTTTAGGATATACCACACAACATGCCAGGTCGCAATTGTAAATGAGAACGTGTTCTCAATTTGCCTACCTGGTTAAATAAAGGTTAAATAAAATAAAATAAATATATATATAGAACCATTAGATATGACAGTGTAAAGAGTTCATGTGGCACTATTGTTAGGGTCTGGTTATAATCCACCAGACTCTTCCAGTTAATTTCATAGCAAGCATATTGTCTGTTCAAGGCTCCTGAGCAGGTCATAAATTATGTTGAAGGTGAACGGTGACTTGGGGAAAGAACCAGTAATAAAAATGTCATCAATCTGGCGAGGGGAGAACCAGCTGCTCTTTTTAGTGGCCACTTGTGTTGAGGAACTGGGCCGGGTGCTGGGGATCAGACCTGCTGGGGTGCTGGGGACTGGAGGGGTGGGTTTGGGGGGGACCTATGTGGGCTAAAGGGGCTGCTGCCTTTGGGACGGATAGGGCCTGGCTATCACATTACTCAGTTGGGATGGCTGGGCCAATACTGGTTCTTCTGCTACCAGAATACATTTACATTTACATTTAAGTCATTTAGCAGACGCTCTTATCCAGAGCGACTTACAAATTGGTGCATTCACCTTATGACATCCAGTGGAACAGCCACTTTACAATAGTGCATCTAAATCTTTTAAGGGGGGGGGGGGGGTCAGAAGGATTACTTTATCCTATCCTAGGTATTCCTTAAAGAGGTGGGGTTTCAGGTGTCTCCGGAAGGTGGTGATTGACTCCGCTGTCCTGGCGTCGTGAGGGAGAATACACTAACATACACACTGGCGCCCACACACATCAGGGTTGGAAGTTATTAATTTAATGTAACGTCTTGTGCAGAAACTACTGGACATCATCTGGAACAGTTTACAAGAATGCCACGTTTCCATCCAAGAAAAACTAACATTCAAGAGCACCGTAACATTTACGGAGGCGTCATTTCTCATCCACCATCCATGGTTTTCTTCCTTGTTAGTTCCTTCCTGCTGGGTGAATGACTTCTAAAGCAGGAGGACACATGACCTTTTGTGTCTAGGTCGCGCTCTTCGCTGAAAGTTGTCTCGTCCCAAAGGCCGGCGCGTTCTGGCACCTCTGACAGACGTGTAAACAGATGCAGCCGTTGTTTGCGGTGACAGGTGATTATAGCTGGCACCGGTGCCAAGGCAATTAAACCTGGGGGCTGACAGCACCATTTGGTGGGCTACCTGGCAGTTATTCCAACGTCAGTCGGAATAATTGTAGCGGCACATGTTCACCTGCTAGACTGCGGCTCTGAACATCATTAATTGAACAGAGGAACACGCCAGCCGGCTGGAAGGAAGGCTACAGTGTCATAGTGGGGCTATGTAACGCTGGCTTTGGCCCATGTGTGGTTTGATCATGTAATGAGATGAGATATCTGTCTATCGCAGACTGGATGATATTTTCCCTTTGATAATTACCCTTGTCCAGTCTGGGTGGGTTTCTATGTATTATTTATTTTGGTCCTGTACTCTATTCAACTTCGGACAGCCAGGAACACATGCATACACACATTCCCATTAGGATACGGCACATATGCCCTATGGTTATGCACACACTACTTTACATACTGACAAGGGACAAGGACAGGACAAGACGAGAGACATTCATTAAAGTTTGGTGATGTCAATCTTGTTGTCTGCCACCTGAGCGCCATAAGTGTGGTATTTCTGATCTTGGGGGGACAACAGCTTGTCAGAATCCCCGAAGACCCCAATATGCATGCATTATAGCTAAATATGCAGTTTTAGAAGGAGTCACAATGTCTTGTAATGCAGCATCTAGGTCTGTGGTTCCCAACCTTTTCTGCTTACTGTACCAACAGCTGAATTTTGCTCTACCCAGAAGAGCCCTGAAGTCTCATAAGTCTTCTCAATCACCCCTGTGGATAGGCCAAGTACTCCCAGTGGTCTTAGTACCCCTGGTTGTTACCCCATTCATATCAACAACTGGAGCTACACAGCAATCATAACGAACTGATTTGCTGACGCCTGAGCTGTAGCCTATGTTGTCATCTCTGCTGTTTGCTAATGTCTGTGTGTGCCATTTCAAAGTACAGGACAGCTGACCTGTCTGTATAGCAGACTAACAGCTGCATCCCCATTTGCACATTACACCATCACGCCACCACTTAATTGAAGGACCAGCTAAAGGTATTCTGCTACGTGCATCTAAATCCAATGCTTAATTCCATTGTCTGGAATTTACAATAACTGCCCATCACTCCTAAATGAATGATTGACTGCGAGGAACTTTAATGGCGAGCAGGCCGAGGTAGTATTCTTAATGTGAGAGGGGCTTGTCTGGTTTTATAAAAGGCAGTTAACTGTGGATTCCAAGACAGTTCAGCTCAGCCTTAGCTCAGTAAATCCTAACCAGTTAAGTGTCGGTCGGACGGTTATGCTGGCAGGCAGCTGGTCTGGAGAGCAAATGACACCATTTGCCGTCGCAGAATGTCGCACGCTGTTATTCTTTAATTATTACGGTGGGATTCAGTTGGCCTCTGCTAACAACGTTTAATCAACTGAGGTTTACAAAAGAGCAAGAGACAGAATGAAACGGAACACTGACTCTAGCACACACTCAGCCGCTGCTACTGCCTAGACTACAGACATCCTACACCACCCCCTTAACCACTCACCGCCTCTCTATTTTAAACTGCAGCTTGGGGGGGGGGGGGTCCCTCTTAATTATATCCCAAGGGGGCTAGTGAATAGCTCTCTTATCCCTTCATCTCCAATCACAGTCCACTCACACTGGTTTATGGTTTTTATCAGTTGCTGTACGTCTCTGCTCCATTTTTACGCCGCCCCTGGCTGAGGGCCCGGGAAGGAGGAAGTATTGCTTGTTGTCTGTTTGTCTGACCTTGCAGGGAAGGAAAATAGTGTCAGAAGGCTAGGGGATAATTAGGACTAGACTGGTGGCTCTGGAGGGAGAGCATCTTTGATGCCGTTGGGACTCAGGGCTGTCAGTTTGGTCAAGGCCAAAGACCTTTAAATATTGGTTCAAAGACACCCCTTTGTGTTTTTATGGGTTCTAGTATTGTTTGTCACCCATCCCCCTCAACCCTTGGATCCTTATGTCTATTTGAGCTGGAAGTCCTTTATACAGTACCCACGTCATTTTGTAGAAGAGAGAACCTGAACAAACCCCGCAGAAAAGTCTCCTGTGTGCGACTTTCAGTTAAATCTAGACAGTAGTGCGCATTTTGGGAAACGCATGTCGTTTTATCCCCCAAAATGTAATTGTGGTCACGGGTCATCATATTGGTGCTGTTGTTTATCATAGAACAAATGCCAAGGTGTTAATCTCAACTATACTGAACAAAAATATAAACTCAACATGTATAGTGTTGGTCCCATGTTTCATGAGCTGAAATAAAAGATCCCAGAAATGTTCCATACGCACAAAAAGCTTATTTCTTTAAAATGTTTTTATCCCTGTTAGTGAGCATTTCTGCTTTGCCAAGATGATCCATCCACCTGACAGGTGTGGCATATCAAGAAGCTTATTAAACAGCGTGATCATTACACAGGTGCACCTTGTGCTGGGGGACTGTGCAGTTTTGTCACACAACACAATGCCACAGATGTCTCAAGCTTTGAGGGAGCTTGCAGTTGGCATGCTGACTGTAGGAATGTCCATGAGAGCTGTTGCCAGAGAATTGAATGTTAATTTCTCTACCATAAGCTGCCTCCAATGTCGTTTTAGAGAATTTGGCAGTACGTCCAACCGGCCTCACAACCGCAGACCACATGTAACCACGCCAGCCCAGGACCTCCACATCCGGCTTCTTCACCTGCAGGATGGTCTGAGACGAGCCATCCAAACAGCTGATGAAACTGTGGTTTTGCACAACAGAATAATTTCTGCACAAACTGTCAGAAACTGTCTCAGGGAAACCCATCTGCGTGCTCATCGTCCTCACCAGGGTCTTGACCTGACTGCAGTTTGGCTTAGTAACCGACTGCAGTGGGCAAATGCTCACCTTTGATGGCCACTGGCACACTGAAGAAGTGTGCTCTACATGGATGAATCCCGGTTTCAACGATACCAGGCGTCGTGTGGGCAAGCGGTTTGCTGATGTCAACGTTGTGAACAGTGTGCCCCATGGAGGTGGTGGGGTTATGGTATGTTCAGGCATAAGCTGTGGACAACAAACACAATTGCATTTCATTGATAGCAATTTGAATGCACAGAGATACCGTGGCGAGATCCAGAGGCCCATTGTCGTGCCATTCATCCGCCTTCATCACCATGTTTCAAAATGATAATGCACAGCACCATGTTGCAAGGATCTGTACACAATTCCTGGAAGCTGAAAATATCCCAGTTCTTCTATGGCCTGCATACTCACCAGACATGTCACCCATTGAGTATGTTTGGGATGCTCTGGATCGACATGTACGACAAGGAGTTCAAGTTCCCGTCAATATCCAGTAACTTCACACAGCCATTGAAGAGGAGTGGGACAACATTCCACAGGCCACAATCAACAGCCTGATCAACTCTATGTGAAGGAGATGTGTTGCGCTGCATGAGGCAAATGGTGGTCACACCAGACACTGACTGATTTTCTTATCCATGCCCCTACTTTTTTTTAAGGTATCTGTGACCAACAGATGCCTATGTGTATTCCCAGTCATGAAATCCATAGATTAGGGCCTAATGAACTTATTTCAATTGACTGATTTCCTTATATGAACTGTAACTCAGTAAAATTGTTGCATTTTGCATTTTATATTTTTGTTCAGTGTAATACTGTTTAATTTGTCAAAGGGATTATTGGCTAATAAATCAAATCAAAACATTTTATTTGTCACATGAGCCGAATACAACAGGTGTAGGTAGACCTTACAGTGAAATGCTTACTTACAAGCCCTTAACCAACAATGCTTTAAAAAAAACTAAAAGTGTTAAGTAAAAAATAGAAAAGTAAAACATTTTAAATAAAGTAATTAAACAGCAGCAGTAAAATAACAATAGCGAGGCTATATACAGAGGGTACCGGTACAGAGTCGATGTGTGGGGGCACCGGTTAGTCGAGCTAATTGAGGTAATATGTACATGTACTGTAGGTAGAGTGTGTGAATGTAGGTAAAGTGACTGTGAATATATGATAAACGGAGAGTAGCAGCAGCGTAAAAGAGGGGTCTGGGTAGCCCTTTGATTAGCTGTTAAGGAGTCTTATGGTTTGGGGATAGAAGCTGTTAAGAAGGCTTTTGGACCTTGACTTGGCACTCCAGTAATGCTTGTCGTGCGGTAGCAGAGAGAACAGTCTATGACTAGGGTGGCTGAAGTCTTACACAGTTTTTAGGCACCGCCTCGGCCTCCGACCGCCTGACACCGCCTGGTATAGAGTTCCTGAAAGCTTGGCCCCAGTGATGTACTGGGCCATACACACTATCCTCTGTAGTGCCTTGCGGTCGGAGGCCGAGCATTTGCCATACCAGGCAGTGATGCAAGCAGTCAGGATGCGCTCGATGGTGCAGCTGTAGAACCTTTTGAGGATCTGAGGACCCGTGCCAAATCTTTTTAGTCTCTTGAGGGGGAATAGGCTTTGTCGTGCCCTCTTCACAACTGTCTTGATGTGTTTGGACCATGATAGTTTGTTGGTGATGTGGACACCAAGGAACATGAAGCTCTCAACCTGCTCCACTGCAGCCCCGTCGATGGGAATGGGGGTGTGCTCGGTCCTCCTTTTCTTGTAGTCCACAATCATCTCCTTTCTCTTGATCATGTTGAGGGAGAAGTTGTTGTCCTGGCACCACACAGCTAGCTCTCTGATCTCTTCCCTATAGACTGTCTCATCATTGTTGGTGATCAGGCCTACCACTGTTTTGTCATCGGCAATCTTGATGATGGTGTTGGAGTCGTGCCTGGCCATGCAGTCATGAGTGAACAGGGAGTACAGGAGGGGACTTGCACCCCTGAGGGGCCCCCGTGTTGAGGATCAGCGTGGTGGATGTTTTGTTACCTACCCTTAGGTGTTTAATCCCAGGGTCCTTAGCTTAGTGATGAGCTTTGAGGGTACTATGGTGTTGAACGCTGGGCTGTAGTCAATGAATAGCATTCTCACATAGGTGTTCCTTTTGTCCAGGTGGGAAAGGGCAGTGTTGAGTGCAGTAGAGATTGCATCATCTGTAGATCTGTTGGGGCGGTATGCAAATTGGAGTGGGTCTAGGGTTTCTGGGATAATGGTGATGTGAGCCATGACCAGCCTTTCAAAGCTCTTCATGGCTACAGATGTGAGTTCTAAGGGTCGGTGGTCATTTAGGCAGCTTACCTTAGTGTTCTTGGGCACAGGGACTATGGTGGTTTGTTTGAAACATGTTGATATTACCGACTCAGTCAGGGACAGGTTGAAAATGTCAGTGAAGACACTTGCCAGTTGGTCAGCGCGTGCTTGGAGTACACGTCCTGGTAATCCATCTGGCCCTGCTTCTTTGTGAATGTTGACCTGTTTAGTAGTCTTACTCACATCGGCTACGGAGAGCGTGATCACACAGATGTCTGGAACAGCTGATGCTCTCATGCATGCTTCAGTGTTACTTGCCTCGAAGCGATCATATAAGTAATTTAGCTCTTTCTGATAGGCTTGTGTCACTGGGCAGCTCGCAGCTGTGCTTGCCTTTGCAGTCTGTAATAGTTTGCAAGCCCTGCCACATCCAATGAGCGTCAGAGCCAGTGTAGTACGATTCAGTCTTAGTCCTGTATTGACACTTTGCCTGTTTGATGGTTCGTCGGAGGGCATAGCGGGATTTCTTGTAAGCTCCTAGAAAGCGGCAGCTCTACCCTTTTAACTCAGTGCGGATGTTGCCTGTAATCCATGGCTTCTGGTTGGGGTATGTACGTACGCTCACTGTGAGGATTACATCATCGATGCACTTATTGATGAAGCCCGTGACTGATGTGGTGTACTCCTCAATGCCATCAGAAGAATCTCGGAACATATTCCAGTCTGTGCTAGCAAAACAGTCCTGTAGCTTAGCATCTGCTTCATCTGACCACTTTCTAATTGACCAAGTCACTTGTGCTTCCTGCTTTAGTTTTTGCTTGTAAGCAGGAATCAGGAGGATAGAATTACGGTCACATTTGCCAAATGGAGGACGAGGGAGAGCTTTGTACGCACCTCTGTGTGTGGTAGAAATTAGGTAAACAGATTTTAGTTTCCCTGCATTTGAAGTCCCCGGCCGCTAGGAGCTCCGCCTCTGGATGAGCATTTTCCTGTTTGCTTATGTCCGTATACAGCTCATTGAGTGTGGTCTTAGTGCCAGCATCGGTTTGTTGTGGTATATTGACAGCTATGAAAAATATAGATGAAAACTCCCTTGGTAAATAGTGTGGTCTACAGCTTATCATTAGATAATCTACCTTAGGCGAGCAAAACCCTGAGACTTCCTTAGATTTCGTGCACCAGCTGTTGTTTACAAATATACATAGACCGACACCCCTCGTCTTACCAGATGCCGCTGTTCTAACCTGCCCGAAAAAGCTTAAAACCCACCAGCTTTATGTTATTTATGTTATCTTTCAGCCACGACTCGGTGAAACATAAGATATTTCTGTTTTTAATGTCCCGTTGGTAGGATATACGTGATCGTAGTTCATCTATTTTATTATCGATGGATTGTACGTTAGCTAATAGGTAAAGGTAGATTACCCTTTCAGTGTCGAATCCTTACAAGGCACCGGAACCTTCGTCCACAATACTTCCGTCTCTTTCTCCTGCGAATGACGGGGATGAGGGCCTTGTCGGGCATCTGAAGTAAATCCTTCCCATCCGACTCATTGAAGAAAAAGCATTCCTTCAGTACGGGTGAGTAATCGCTGTCCTGATATCTTTTAGCTCTTTTCGGTCATAAGACAAAATAAGTTATAAATAACGTGAAAAACATACACAATAGCACAATTGGTTACGTGATCGTAAAACGGCAGCCATCTCCTTCGGCGCCATTCTGATGCAGAATGCAAAATTAAGAGTTTGAAAATGTCTCTTGGTATTATTAGAAGAATAGAGGTTACTCCTAACAGATGTCCAGTAGAGAAAGGCAACTTTACTTGACATTGCTTTTGAATGATTCCCTCATATTCAGATTCAATCAGATATCATTGTTGGGGGTTTTGACAGTGTCTCATAAATCATGAATCAGATTAGACAATTCAGAAACTGTCACATTCTAATTTCCTTAAAAAGAAAGACAGTTTGTAATTTATCAAATAAATAATGTCCCTTTTAGTGTAAAAATAAAGTGTAAAAAAAAAACGTTCATCTGTGACTTTTGTATTTTTTCATTTCCAAACTATTTCATTTTAAGTGTGAGCTCTATCTCAAAAACTCTTGAAAGAAATATCACAGTTCAAACAATGCTTTTATTCCAGTCTATGGGGGATCATTGAATGTTGTTTTAAGTAGATGAGGGTAGCAATTAAAAAGAAAAACTTCAAAATAGAGACATTTACACTTTAAAATGGTTAAAACGCTCCCTGCTGAATTGTCTCCTGAATGTAAAAATACGTCAAAGAGCATATCTTATTTTGAATCATACTGTAAAGGAATAGACACATGGTAAATATTTACTATGTTTTTGCTGTCAACCTGCTTTTGCCCTTCTGTCTCACCCAGCCCTCTCTTCCCTGTCACAGAGACACTGAGGTATTTCAGAATATTTAGCAGAAGATGTACAGTAGGCAGCTTCTTGAGAGATGAAGCCAAACATATCTTTTCTTTCTGTGCCAAACGTAAGAAACGAAACCAACATAAAGGAAAATGGATTCCGTACCTGTAATTATTATCTCTTCAGTTCCAGAAGGTTACCTAACATTCTGCCCATTGTTCCAGTAAACAAACACTTGATGTGATTATAATGGGCAGATTCCACCTCAGAGAGCTCATAATTGGTTTAAGTCCTAAATGGCACTCTATTCCCTTTAAAGTGCACTACTTTTTACCAGGGCCCATAGGGCTGTGGTCAAAAGTAATGCACTATATAGGGAATAGGGTGCCATTTAGGACAAAGCATTGATGTTTTATTTACAGTCTGCCATTATGAGGTCTGTCTCCAGGCTGTGGGTGTTAAATGGACCCAATCTCCCCCAGCCATGCCGCCAGAGCTTTACAAACACATCAAATTAAAAGAGCTATCATTGACAGAGAGACAATAATAACCCACAGGAGAGGTCTTTAAGAGCCCATCGAGTAAAGTGGTGCAGAATAAGTGCAGTTGAAGCATGAGTGTTGCTGGTCATTAAATTGTACCTGCAGCGGACTGGGGCCATCAATGTAAACAAAATTGGTTATGGATTTAATTATGAGATGATGAGAGGCCATTGGAAGCTATGAAGCTAAATCACTTTCAGCAATAGTGAATTCTCAACAATTCAGGTGAGGGTGAAGATTCAGAAATGTTTTTCAAAATAAAACAATATTTGTAGGAGGCTTCAATAATGTCTTTTTCAGCCTGTTTACATTTAAGTGGTAGAAAATGTCTGATCACATCATGTTATTTTACAGCTTATTATTTAGATGGCTGTAATTCAGCCATTCTCAACTGGTGGGTCGTGACCCAAATTGGGTCGCAGGAGGTTTTGAATGGGTCGCGATTGTCTGAGTAAAACAAAAAATGAAACTTTTTTATTTATTTTTTAGGAAAAATACTCCAGTCTGAACTTAAACAACTAAAACCAGCTAGAAAGTGTGTAGAAATGATAATTAACCTATATGTGCAGAGTCAAAAAGGGACAGAACGGTAGGCAGGGTCAGGGCAGGCAGGAAGGTTGGAACAGAGAAGACTAGAAAACAAGGACTTGAGAACTGGTAACACACGGAAAACACGCTGGGATGATTTGACGAGACAAGACAAACAGGAAACATGAGACAAAGGGCTGTGAGGCAAAGGTTTAATCCTAGACACATGGAAAGTGGGATGTATACGGAGGGTACGGGGCAACAGAAGAAAAACAGCAGAGGGGCTAAGGACTTCAGAGATGGGGAATGGATCAATAAAAAGGGGGGAAAGTTTGAGACTCTACCCTGAGGGGCAGATCACGGGTGGACAACCATACCCTCTGCCTGGCCGATAGCGGGGAGCCGGAGGTGGTTTGTCCGCCGACAGCGGAGGACGAACATCTGGGCCTAGGGTATGCTGATCTCTTGCTCAGGGAAGAGTGGGGGCTGGTAACCCAAGGAACACTCGAAGGGCGAGAGTCCAGTGGCCGAGCAGGGAAAGGAGTTGCGAGCGTACTCCACCTACACAAGTTTCTGGCTCCAGGTGGTGGGATTGGCAGAGACGAGGCAGCAAAGAGTAGTTTCAAGGTACTGATTGGCTCGCTCCAATTGGCCGTTAGACTGGGGATGAAACCCGGAGAACAGGCTGGCCGATGACCCAATGATGGTGCAGAATGCCTTCCAGAACCTGGACGAGAACTGAGGACCCTGATCGGAGACCATGTTGACCGGAAGTCCATAGATCCGGAAGATGTGCTGCACCATAAGCTGGGCTGTCTCCTTGTTTGAGGGTAACTTGGGAAGGGGAATGAAATGTGCAGCTTTGGAAACCTATCCACCACAGTAAGGATGGTGGTGTTGCCACCTGATGGAAGGAGACCAGTGACAAAGTCCAGGGATATATGGGACTAGGGGTGATGAGGAACAGGGAGTGGTTGAAGGAGGCCAGCCAGAGCTTGCCGCGGAGTCTTGTTCTATGCGCACACAGTGCAGGTGTCGACAAATGCAGAGACATCCGGAACCATGGTGGGCAACCAAAAACGTTGGCAGATGAAAGCCAGGGTCTGACGGGAGCCGGGATGACAGGTGAGTTTAGAGGAATGGGCCCATTCCAGGACCGGGGACGAATCTGGGACAAACATTCGGTGGTCCGGTTGGGAATGCTGCGTCTTGCGGACCCGGCTCTACCCCAGACCAGTGTAGCTGCTAGACAGGAGGTAGAGAGGATGGTCTCAGGGTTAGATGGTGTAGCAACGAAACTATACAGGCAGGAGCAGGCATCAAGCTTCACATTCTTGGACCCAGGGCGGTAGGCGATGGTAAAATTGAGTGAATAACGGAGCCCAACGAGCATTATATACAGTATATATAGTGATTTCCTCCGATAATCCATGAAGGAAGGTGTCGGCCAGCGTGCTAAAGTCTACAGCGTCGTCTGCCACACTGCGGGAATCTGCCACACTGCGGGAGTAGCTTCCAAGCCGCCTCTCTCCCAGACACCGGGGAATGGAACCCCTTCCTTACCTCCGCCACGAAATCCTCCAGACTAAGGCAAACGGTGGATTGTTGATCGCACACCGCCATAGCCCAGGCGAGCGCCCTTCCAGACATCAGCGTTATAAGATACGCTATCTTCGACCGATCCGAAGGCAACTAAGAGGGCTGTGGCTCAAAGATGAGGGAGCACTGAGAGAGAAACACCCGGCAGGTTCCAGGATCTCCTGCATTGCGCTCCGGAGGAGGTAAGCGGGGTTCTCGGGAAGCCTGGGTAGGCTGGGAAGAAGCATCGCTAGTAGCGAGGTTACTGAGCGCCTGGGAGGTTTCCGTTGTGGCTTGCTCCAGTAATGAGTTGAACATATGGCCACGGCGTTCCTCCAAGGTATGGAGCCCCTCCATAAGGTTCTGAAGTAGCTCCTCGTGTCTTCCAATGGTGGCTCCTTGCAGGGAGACGGCATTGTGGAGCTGGTCCGAGTCTGCTGGGTCAGTCATGGCCAGTTCGTACTATCACGACTCAGGATATGACCCAGATGCAGACACAGGAGGCGGATAGTTCGGCTCTCAGAATATTTATTATAACAAAGGGGCAGGCTAAAAAGGGCAGGCAGAAAGTTTGAAACCGGGAAGACTAGAAAACAAGAACTTGAGAACTGGTAACACAGGGAAAACGTGCTGTGATGACTTGTCGAGACAAGACGAACTGGCAACAGACAGACAGGAAACACAGGTATAAATACACAGGGGATAATGGGGAAAATAGGAGACACCTGGTGGGGGCGGAGACGAGCACAAGACAGTTGAAATAGATCAGGGTGTGACAAATATATTATTAGCGGCGCTATTTAGTGGATTTGGTTGATTTTGTGGTCGCAAACCAGTGAGCTTAACATTCTACATCAAGAATATGTGCAAAATTGAATTATTTACGATGTTGTTCCCTTGTCATATAATTGGTACATTCACTATCAATATAGCATTAAAAATATTTTTTTCAGAGTGCATTTTGGCAACAACAAAAAACACGATGCGAATATTGGATTGCAACTGAGACAACCTGGTTCAATTTGGGTCTCGAGGCAAAACCAATTGAAAACCACTGCTGTAATTAGATTGTCACTGACCTCTTTTTTTGCAAACGGTCATTTACTACTATAATCAGGTCTCAGCAGAAAACTTCCTTCACACTCCTTAAACTTCAGCTGCCCTCTAAATTGCTGTTGACACTGTGGAGAAATGTCTAATATCAATGCGTAATGGATTCTGATGACAAACTACATGGTTGAAAGACCATGTAATCTCCCCTTAATTAATTAAAGCACACAGGGCTTTCCAACCCCATCTACTCCTGGCCATGCCGAACCAGCTGCCACTAAATGGCTTCACTTGCACTGCTGTCAAGTGGAAAAGATTGAGCTCCTCATGCCCAGGAAGGTGCTTAGGCAGATGCTGGAGTGTTTGTGTGTGTGTGTGTGTGTGTGTGTGTGTGTGTGCGCGCGCTAACAACATGAGTCCTCAGAAACATCTGCACATTCAGTGAGTTAATTATCCGCACCAGTACCCCAGTCCATCAGCAATTTACTACGCACACAAACACACACCTATATGCACACAGAGACACATTTGCAAGCGTGTGTTTATAGAAACATTCTCTCTATACAACACACATATATTACAGTACATATCATACATAAAAAACATTCTACAAAATTAATAACAAAATCAAAAACAGAACTGGTGTTACCTGTCATGACAATACCATTCGTTTTTAGTATTTTATATTCAACGACCATGCACCTTTGCTCAAGAACATTAGGCCTAATCTTAAACCGAATAGACAAAAATCATCTTATTTTTTATGACACAAATCCCAGCTCTGAATTTAACTCGTAATTAAATGAAAAATGACTGAGGCTTTACTCGGGTTTTGATAAGAGCCATCAGTTTGGAGTTGCTTTGGCTATTGATTTGATTAAGGAGCTTATACATTGTTTTGCACTTGACTGCACACACAGTAATCAGGCTGATTGGGATCTCACTCTCTCTGGCAGCAGAGCGTCTGCTTACCACACGTAACAACCAAACCACTCTGAGCTATGCGAGGAGGAGGCTATCCCAATCAATTGGGCTATTTATTTTAAACTCCGAGCAGAAATCTTTATTTCCACACCCAATAAATATTAGATTCCAGTATGTGTGCCTGAAGAGAGTGACACAAAGACATCCAGCTGTGTTTAAATATAGGTGCAAATGAAAGGGGACAAAAAAATCCATTGTATGGTTTCACATATATAGTCAATTACAGTGAATATCAAGAATCATCTACAAAGCATCTACAAACACAATACCACTATGTAGACCTATTTACTGTTTACAAACCCATTTTAAACGTCATGGAAAATGACAAATGACATTTGGGGGGAGTTTTGTGCCTCTTGAAGCAGACAAATGCAAACAATCCAAACACTTAGCCCACTACATAAATGAATGATGAAAATCTGGATGAAATTTGCACATATTTGCTCAGTTCCGTAGTAGCCTAAGGTTGGGGCTGTAGATTGCCCTGGGCCAGAGCCAACACTAAGGAGATCACCTCGGTGGGTGACTGAGTGAAGAATAATGTGGGTATAATTCTCATTCGAGGAAAAGAGGATATCTAAAGCGTATATAGCCTATATAATGTGGATATCATTCTCCTTTAAGAGTCCCACCCTGCCCTCCGAGACAGCTTTATGCACCTCTGTTATGAAAACAGCTATAGAGCTCACTGCTCAATCCTGCTCATGATTGACAATTATAGCTGTATAATTCTCCCCCCGGCCCGTCATCCCCTCATCTGCTCCTTCACTCTCTCTGCCGGTGACAGCCACCTCAGATAGCGGCAGATAAATATGTCATAAATCACAGCGGTCGGGGCTTTAAGGTTCTCCGGGGAGTAATCTCCCACGGCTTCCAGGGCTACTATTCATCATCAGATTGAGAGTCACTCACGGTCTCTTTACTGGCTCTGACAGAGGGACCGTGAAGAGGCACGGACTCGAAGCCAGAGCAAACAGCGGGAACAAAGCATACTCTGTCCGGTGCCAATAACCCAGCATTAAAGATGAGATTGCCTTGGTTTGCTTTTCTCTCTATCTCTCCCTCTCTCCATCCTCGATTCCTTCTCTTTCCTCTCGGAGATAACTCGATTTGATGTCAACATTTCCCTTCTTTCCTCCCAGCATCCAAGCGATTGTAGTGTCAGCTGTCGTTAGCCTCTTGAGTTATTTAACACCCTTCAACGGACGCTTTTCCCGCCGTCAGTTTTGTTAGCGTCGGCTAGCTTGACAGTTGCAAAGTTAATTAGCTTGTCTAATGAGAATCCGGTGTTTAGCTGGACATGACGTTTGAGGTGTGTCAGAAGAGAAAACAAACAAATCAACTATTTAATTAGCAGAATGTGACAGCTTATTTTTACCTTCCCTCTCTCTCTCTCTCTCTCAAAATGAGCTGAGCCCACATTGTGTTTGTTTTGAGGCTATAATGAACTACAGTATACATCCAGGACCATTTCTTCTCTATCTGGAGGGAATAACAGACCACATGGGATTCTGTCTTTACTTGCCACTTATTAGTGCCAATAGAAATGAAATCACAGTTAGTTGCCTGTGGATGTAGGGCTTAAAACACACACATGAATCATTTATCTGTGTAATAGCCCTGTGACGCGCTCCCCTCCTCCTGTTACCCGAACTAAAACGCTTCAGTCGATTTGAAGCCAGATAATGATCAATGGAGTGTGAAGACTCTGTGCCTTGTGAGTGTGCCAGTCCTGATTTATATTTACACTGTCTTCCCCAATGTAGTCAGTTCCTGTCCCAGTAGCGTTAATAATAACTATGGTGGAGCCGGAGCACAGGCCTCCATATTACCTCATCACCAGACAGTTGACAGCTGAGAAAAGGCTGCTTTCAGTAATTAGACTTGTGCTGTGACAGAAGCTGAGCACTGCAACCATATCATATTAACATCTAGGGTACGCTGAATTGGTTGTACAATATCTGTGTATAGTGTACATGCTCTCATATAGGCCTATAAGCCTAATCATTGTCTGATCGACCACTATCCACAAGCTTATGAACTGCATCATGGCAATGGATACCCATGATATTCCAAGAGTTAATACTTTCTTTATACTGTTTTGATTCATTGAGTCACTGTTTCACTTGATCAAAGGCAAATTTGTCTATACTGTACCTATACCTGTGTTGCGCCTTCGATATAGCCATCACGGGTATTATCTGATCCTGCTGGTCATGAACGTCTTTAAAACCCCGTAAGGTCGATGTCCACGCCCTGCGGAAATCGAATTAACATAATAAAGTCCCCATAGAAATCAGTCAGTTAAAGCTAGAGATATCTGTTTGCATTGGATGTGTCTCAATCCACTGCATCCACCGATTGTCGCACTTTCGCATCTGTGGTGAAAGGTGACAGAGCTGCAGCGTGTTTGTCAGACCATGAGACATCCCGAAAATCGGTCTTCTCACAAAATCCTCTGAACGGTTTGGCCTACAAAAACTATTATGACCATTATATGGAAAGGAACACAGTGGTGGTCTCATGAACACGATGGTGTTCTCTGTTTTGCTCTACTGTACAACCCCACAAGTGTCAAGGGACTCGTCTGAATGTCCCCCGGTACCAGTTGAAAAGATTTATGGAAGTACAGTTGAAGTCGGAAGTTTACATACACCTTAGCAAAATACATTTAAACTCAGTTTTTCACAATTCCTGACATTTAATCAGAGTAAAAATTCACTGTCTTAGGTCAGTTAGGATCACCACTTTATTTTAAGAATGTGAAATGTCAGAATAATAGTAGAGAGATGTCACGCCCTGACCTTAGAGAGCTTTTTATGTCTCTATTTTGGGTTTGGTCAGGGTGTGATTTGGGTGGGCACTCTATGTTCTATTTTCTATGTTTTTGTATTTCTTTGTTTTGGCCGGGTATGGTTCTCAATCAGGGACAGCTGTCTATCGTTGTCTCTGATTGGGAACCATACTTAGGTAGCCCTTTTCCCTCCTTTCTGTGTGGGAAGTTGTCTTTGTTTGTGGCACTATAGCCCTTAAGCTTCACGGTCGTTTTGTATGGTTTATTGCTTTGTTGGCGTCATTTTAAATAAAGGGAAAATGTACGCTCACCACGCTGCGCTTTGGTCCAGTTCTTTCGACGGACGTGACAAGAGAATGATTTATTTCAGCTTTTATTTCATCACATTCCCAGTTGGTCAGAAGTTTACATACACTCAATTAGTATTTGGTAGCATTGCCTTTACATTGTTTAACTTGGGTCAAACGTTTTGGGTAGCCTTCCACAAGCTTCCCACAATAAGTTTGGTGAAGTTTGGCCCATTCCTCCTGACAGAGCTGGTGTAACTGAGTCAGGTTTGTAGGCCTCCTTGCTTGCACACACTTTTTCAGTTCTGCCCACAAATGTTCTAGAAGATTGAGATAAGGGCTTTGTGATGGCCACTCCAATATCTTGACTTTGTTGTCCTTAAGCCATTTTGCCACAACTTTGGAAGTATGTTTGGGGTCATTGTCCATTTGGAAGACCCATTTTCGACCAAGCTTTAACTTCCTGACTGATGTCTTGAGATGTTGCTTCAATATATCCACATAATTTTTCTACCTCATGATGCCATCTATTATGTGAAGTGCACCAGTCTCTCCTGCAGCCAAGCACCCCCACAACATGATGCTGCCAAGGTTGGGATGGTGTTCTTCGGCTTGCAAGCCTCCCCCTTTTTCCTCCAAACATAACGATGGTCATTATGGCCAAACAGTTCTATTTTTGTTTCATCAGACAAAGTTTTTTAAGGGTGCCTGCACGTCGGCCTCTCTTACGCCGCCTTTTTCTTTTCCGTGTCCCGGGGATTACGGCCTGGTCCAGGGTGAGCAGTATGTCCTGTACCTCCGATTCGTTGAAGTAGAAATCTCCATCCAAATCGAAGGTAGTGATCACTGTTCTGATGTCCAGAAGCTCTTTTCTGTCATAGGAAACGATTGCGGAACAATTATGTACAAAAAAGTTACAATCAGTGCGAAAAACACACAAAATAGCAGAATATCAGCATGTTCAATGTGCAACCAGAGGGAAAAAAACCTCTAGACCACCTTTACTCCACACACTGAGATGCATACAAACTCTCCCTCCATTTGGCAAATCTGACCATATTTCTATCCTCCTGATTCCTGCTTACAAGCAAAAATTAAAGCAGGAAGCAGTGACTCGGTCAAGCAGGAAGCAGTGACTCGGTCAATAAAAAAAGTGGTCAGATGAAGCAGATGCTAAGCTACAGGACTGTTCTGCTAGGACGGACTGGAATATGTTCCGCGATTTTTCCGATGGCATTGAGGTACACCGCATCAGTCACTGGCTTCATCAATAAGTGCGTCCCCACAGTGACTGTACGTACATGCCCCAACCAGAAGCCATGGATTACAGGCAACATCTGCACCAAGCTAAAGGGTAGAGCTAAGATCGAATCGTACTGCACCAGCTCCGACGCTCGTCGAATGTGGCTATTACAGACTACAAAGGGAAGCACAGCCGAGAGCTACCCAGTGACACGAGCCTACCAGACAATCTAAATTACTTCTATGCTCCCTTCGAGGAAAGTAACACTAAAACCTGCATGAGAGCATCAGCTGTTCCGGACGACTGTGTGATCACGCTCTCCACAGCCGATGTGAGGTCAACATAACAGGTCAACATTCACAAGGCCGCAGGGCCAGACGGATTACCAGGACGTGTACTAAAAAGCATGCGCTGACCAACTGGCAAGTGTCTTCACGTTTTCAACCTCTCCCTGTCTGAGTCTGTAATACCAACATGTTTTAAGCAGACCACCATAGTCCCTGTGCCCAAGAACACTAAGATAACCTGCCTAAATTACTACCGACCCGTAGCAGTCAGGTTTGTAGCCATGAAGTGCTTTGAAAGGCTGGTCATGGCTCACATCAACACCATTATCCCAGAAACCCTAGACCAACTCCAATTTGCATACCTCCCCACAGATGATGCAATCTATATTGCACTCCACGCTGCCCTTTCACACCTGGACAAAAGGAACACCTATGTGAGAATGCTATTCATTGACTACAGCTCAGCGTAGTGCTCTCAAAGCTCATCACTAAGCTAAGGACCCTGGGACTAAACCCCTTCCTCTGCAACTGGATGCTGGACTTCCTGACGGGCCGCCCCCAGGTGGTAAGGGTAGGTCACACATCCGCCACACTGATCCTCAACACAGGGGCCCCTCAGATGTGCGTGCTCAGTCCCCTCCTGTCCTCCCTGTTCACTCATGACTGCACGGCCAAGCACGACTCCAACACCATCATTAAGTTTGCAGGTGACACAACAATGGTAGGCTTGATCACCGACAACGACGAGACAGCCTATCGGGAGGAGGTCAGAGACCTGACCATGTGGTGCCAGGACACAACTTCTCCCTCAATGTGATCAAGACAAAGGAGATGATTGTGGTCTACAGGAAAAGGAGCCCTCATTCTCATCGACGGGGCTGTAGTGGAGCAGGTTGAATGCTTCAAGTTCCTTGGCGTCCACATCACCAACAAACTAACATGGTTCAAGCACACCAAGACAGTCGTGAAGAGGGCACGACAAAACCGATTCCCCCTCAGGATACTGGAAACATTTGGCATGGGTCCTTAGATCGTCAAAAGGTTCTACTGCTGCACCATTGAGAGCATCCTGACAGGTTTAATCACTGCCTGGTATGGCAACTGCTTGGCTTCTGACCACAAGGCACTACAGAGGGTAGTGCGTGCTGCCCAGTACATCACTGGGGCCAAGCTTCCTGTCATCCAGGACCTCTATACCAGGCGGTGTCAGAGGAAGGCCCTAAAAATAGTCAAAGACTCCAGCCTCCCTAGTCATAGACTGTTCTCTCTGCTACCGCACTGCAAGCGGTACCGGAGCGCCAAGTCTAGGTCCAAGAGGCTTCTAAACAGCTTCTACCCCCAAGCCATAAGACTCCTGAACATCTAATCAAATGGCTACCCAGACTATTTGTATTTCCCCCCCTTTTACGCTGCTGCTACTCTCTGTTATTATCTATGCATAGTCACTTTAATATCTCTACCTACATGTACATATTACCTCAATTACCTCGACTAACTGGTGCCCCCGCACATTGACTCTGTACCGGTACCCCCTGTATTTAGCCTCGCTATTGTTATTTTACTGCTGCTCTTTAAATATTTGTTACATTTATTTCTTACTTTTTATATGTATTTTTCTTAAAACTGCATTGTTGGTTAAGGGATTGTAAGTTTCACTGTAAGGTCTACTACACCTGTTGTATTTGGCGCATGTGACAAATAAAATTTGATTTGATTTGAATTGGTCAGGAGCCCATAAAACGACTGCTATGCAATGCAGTGCCATTCTTATTAAAGGGGCTTTAGAAAATAAATGTGAATTTGACTGAAATGTGATATTATGCCCGTGTTGAAGTTAGCAATGGGGGGGGATTCGTTAAGTTGCATGATAAAGCATTAAACCTGCAATCCATATATAAACTTTCCGGTCATCTTCGTTTCCAGTCTTGTTTCCAGTCTTCCAGTCCAGACGGTGAATCATCTTTGGATTACATTAGGTAGTTGAACTATTAGCCATTTACGAGTGTACACCCTTCTTACTTTGAGCAGTTTGCACTCTTACCTTTATCAGCTTGCCCCATTCCAACACTCTTGAATCCCTCCCCCTTCCATCAATAAATCATTGGAGGAGATGCCTTACTTTGTCAGGCACCATTCATATCGCCTCTGCTAGGAAGTGATAACTGCTCCCATCTCTCGCCCAGCCATGGAGATTTATAGGGCTCCGATAAGCAACAAGCTAGCCATCATTCTCATCAGCCAAATGGAGCCGTGCTTCCTGGCTTTTATGCATTTATGCTTATTGTGTTTGTGTGTTTTACCCCAAGAGGCCTGGGGTCCTGCCAAAGAGGACCGGAGACACAGTCTGTGTCATTACTTTCTATTAGATAAAGAAATAAATGTGCCACAAAGGGATTGGGCTGCGTTGAAGAGAAAGTGAAGGGAAATGCTGTCTTTCGAGAGCTCCTTCAGGACTGTTCACTCTGCTAGTCTGTTTCATGTTGGTTTGTTTTATGTGGGAGCTTCCATTGTTTTGTTTTTGTTTTGTTTTCAATTTCCTCATTATTTTGTCAACTTTTTTAATCATATCTGCTATGGTGGCTGTCCCCCCCCCCAAGCTGTGGTCACCTATGGTACATTTCTCCGTCTTCACACAGCAATGAAAATGAAAGCACTTTAACTGTGCACACAGTGGTCACTGTTTAGTTCCGTTTCGGCTGTGTCAGACATTACACAGAAGTAATCGTTGTGGTCACATAATACCATAAATATAACAACATTATCGCTGTTGGCTTTGATCACATACTGTTTGTGGTAATGCCTACTGTTTGTGGTCTGGTCACACATACTACAGTATATCACTCAGAACTGTAACCCCAGCTTATAGCAGCCATATTTAAAGCCTGCTGTGTTAATAGCCATTTGTTATCCCTCCACCCAGATGCCTATGAGTCTCCTGTGAGCCCTACTGGCCCTGTTAATGGAGCGGTGGCTAATGTCCCATGAAGGAACGTTATGGCACCACAGTGATCATCACAGCGTTATATACATTTAAACATATATGTAATGATGGGAGTCAAAACCCTTCCTCGTTCTCAATCATGATGATTTCATACAGCCGGAGTAATAAGTAATAGCCCCCCCCTCTCTTCCTCTCTCTCTCGTTATGATGAATTAGGCTGTGCATGATGTTGCTCATGCTGGCAGCTCAATGAGAAATGAGGTAGAGTCGCTCTGCGTTGGTTTAGCAGTAAATCTGAGTTATGTTCGCTCAACTGTATGCAGTGAGGAAATGTGATATGAAGACCTTACTAATTATCATAATTTTATGCTGTGGTTGCAGACCAGTTTCTGAATATTTGTTACTCTTAAAGCCCCACTCCTTAATTCAAGAATCAATGGGTATGTATAATTAACTTAAATGACCAAAAAGGGCTGTAAAAATCACTGAGTCGGGCTTTAACAATATGTCTTGTTGGAGCCATAGTATAATATAGTATTGGCTTAATGAGACATGGTTATATAGAGTCAAGGTCAGGGAGCTATGCCAAAGGCTGCATACCAGGCTAAGATTCTGATTTTAGATATGACAATGAGGCTGATTGCAATGCATTTCCATACTATGGTTTTTCTCTCTATTATGTTACTCTTTCACCTCTGGCAAATTTCTGATTCATTTTTGCCAAACAATGAATAAATTGCCAGGCTGATTCAGTTATCAGTACAACACGGCCCCACAAACAAAAGATGCTCTTTGAATGTGTTGATTTTCTGGTCTGAGGGAAGCTAATTAAAAACAAACAAATTCCCCTGATGTTATCTTATCAAAATGTGTTTCTGTGACTGTGAAAATTAGTTAAGACACTAACTAGAGTGTTGTTCTGATGGGGAGAAAAATTATTATTATCTTAATTGGAGCACCAATTATTAGAGCATGACTTACACCTACACTACTATACCACTGTTTAATATGTTTAAAAAATATATATAAATAGGTTTAATTCCTCATCACAGCAGAGACATAGATTTAAATATCTTAATCATTATGGTATCGGTGACCAGCTGGTTACAAATATCATTCAAAACACAATAGTTACTTTCTACCGTTCTCAGACTCCTCGCATTGTCCCAATATGGCCTGATCTTCTCCACAAAACTGCCCAAAAGTTAGCTAAATTTTATCAAAAGAGTATTCCTCTGATAAACATATGTTTTCCTCCAACAACAACTATTCATCAGATGCTAATTTTATTAGACAGGCTCTTCAAAAGGGAATCCAAATGAAAGGAACACATCATGCTTTTGATTCCTTTGGAAAGAAGCACGTTTAGCTGTCAGCATAATTTGAAGACAACAGAGCAGCGATTGATGATTAGGACATTGTTTTCTACTTCCCAAATGAGCCCCTATTCCCTTTTTATAGTGCCCTATTTTTGACCAGGGCCCACAGGACTCTCGTCAAATGTAGTGCACTACAATGTGAATAGGGGTGCCATTTGGGACATACACTTTCTTTCCCTGCAGTGTGAGCATAATGGATGTTCAGAAACACCTTGTTGGTTCTTTCTGTTCTTAAAACCACTAATGATGACAAGGTGCTGAGGTCACTGAACTTAAAAGCTCAGGATATCTCAAAGCCAGGCTTCATATGTTTGACATAATACAGCACAGTATAGACTCATTTAATAAATTCCCTACAAATACATGTAGTTGATGCTGCCTGGTAATGGATGGTACAATCATCATGACAGTGTTACCCCTCGAATTTGACTGAGTGTAAACCCGGGTCTATTGCATGCCACAGGACAGTGTTAGCCCACTGAGCTAAAGCCTGGGTATTATCTTGAGGAGCTAATACAACTCTTCAGGTCTTAGGTAAGGTTGCTCATTACATAATTACAGATGTAAAAAAATACCAGATTTAGCTATAGATAAAACGACAAAGCCTAAACAATGAGCGCTTTAAACAAAGCTTGATAAAAACAACAGAGACCCTATTGCATCTACAGTATAGCTAAGCCAACATAGCCAATGGGTCTCTGTGTTTTGCGTGACAAGTTTGATTGCATACCCCACATGTACTTCAGGCAACCTATAGAGACTGTACATTCTAAACAAGGGTTTGAAAGATTCAGGATTTTTCATCAGTACATTCCGGACATTAGACTAATAATCCCAGCTATCAGAATTAAACATATTTTCATCAAGCAATATAATGAGAGTAAATGTAAAACCTTTTTTTTAATGAATTGAATCTGTTTGATCTCATCCTCCATTTTAAAGTATGCATTCTTCTATTAATACAATCGACATTGTTTCATGTGGCATATCAAGAAAGATGCCACATTCAGCTTTTCTGAAAACAGGATAATAAAACTCTTGGGAATTTTTGGGGCAATTACAATCACATTTTTTGAGAGAACCAACCATAAACGACATTAGATATGCATGTTCTCGTGATCACATGGTGCAATCCTATCTATTATGTTTTGGCTCCCTTGAAAGAAAGTCTCAGTTTCATTTAAGTAATCATCTGATTTAAAGCTGTCAATTGAGATTTCAGACACAATACTGTATCACACGCAGGCACGCACATACAGTACACGCGCGCGCACACACACGTTTTACATGGTCTAAGTTCTTTCAACCTCTTAAAAACGCAACCTCGGGCCGTCATTGTAAAAGAGAACGTGTCTACATTCATTTACGCTTACATGTGCTTTCTTATTTATATAATTTTACCCCTTACAAGATAACAACACCGTTGTCATTTCGTGTCCTATCCACCCTCGTATCAGTAACTAACAGACATTGATTTATCGGTAAAGTCACTTTGCACAGCAAGTGACTCATTACAGGCTGCAGTGTCGGTGTACTACACAGGAATGGGCATTGCAACAAGATGGACATTTATGTACCATAACGGACCTATGCCTGATCAATATTGGAATTCGAGGGAGAACTCGGAACTCCAGTCTGAGGCAAATTAGAATGCCAGCCAGCTCAACATCTCTTCTTGTCAAGATGTGAAAAAGCTGTTTCAGTTGAGATCAGTGTGGGTGGAATATTTGTATTCCTGTTATAGCTTTCCTCATTCAATCTCCCTGATTTCATTAGGGCGTGTGTTCCCATCGAGATGTTTGTGTTTATGTGCGGCATCCAATTGCCAATCCCCCACCTCCTCCCACAGTAAATCCAGATAAATATTTTCTGATGCATCTGCAGCTACATCATTACTCAATTGGGGAGCAGGGGTTAAGGCACCAAGTTTGGGGTAAGGGAAGGGTAGGTATGGGCTTGTGCGATTTTTCAATCCCATAATGCTATACTGTACAACAAGCCTTTAGGATTTCAGATGTTTGTCTTGTCTTCAAGCTGTATTGATCCTCTTAGTGAGATTAATCCTGACCACGAAGACCAACCACCACCTCCATTTACCTGTTCCCTTCTGAGTGGAAGAGTTGTAATGCCAAGACGATTTAAAGGAAGTCTGTATGCCCTGTATGAACAACTCATTTACACTACAAATTCATATTTTTGTGAATAATTGTTTTTGAGTCACGTAATCTGTGCAAACAATAAGAATCACAACGACTGCATATGTTGAAAAGAGGTTTATAGTGTTTGCTTGATAATAAAACAATTGGGTCCCTAGACTTTTGAATTACTGAAGTAGTTTCCATCAAGGTACTGCAATTGCACCAAGGCTTTGTGTCCTGACTTATCCTGGACTAGATCTACGACTCCCTCTCAGACATGAAGACTCATAGTCCCATCAGAGCTTCACAGCCAGTTAACTCTCAGTAATGTCTCTCCACTGTGCTCACCAGACCAGAGCACATCAGAGCAGGGCTGCTTCCCAAATGGCACCCTATTCCCTATTTAGTTTGTTACTTTTGTCCAGGGCAAATAGGGCTCAAAAGTAGTGCACTATATAGAAAATAGGATGCTTATTTGGGACGAACCCCAGAAAAGATGGCTCTGCTCCAGGCTGCACTCTATTCTCCACCACAGATTACCCAAGTGAAACGTTTAAGACATACTCTATATATACAAAAGCATGTGGACACCCCTTCAAATGAGTGGATTCGGGGTATTTCAGCCACACCCTTTGCTGACAGGTGTATAAAATCGAGCACACAACCATGCAATCTCCATAGACAGATATGATCAGTAGAATGGCCTTACTGAAGCGCTCAATGACTTTCAACGTGGCAGCTTCATAGGCTGTCAGTTTGTCAAATTTCTGCCTTGCTAGAGATGCCCCGGTCAACTATGTGCTGTTATTGTGAAGTGGAAACATCTCGGAGCAACAACGGCTCAGAGGCGAAGTGGTAGGCCACACAAGTTCACAGAACGGGACCGCCGAGCGAAAAAATAGTCTGTCCTAGGTTGCAACACTCACTACTGAGTTCTAAACTGCCTCTGGAAGCAACGTCAACACAATAACTGTTCGTCGGAAGCTTCATGAAATGGGTTTCCATGGCCGAGCAGCCGCATACAAGCCTAAGTTCACTATGTGCGATGCCAAACATTGACTGGAGTAGTGTAAAGCACGCTGCCATTGGACTCTGGAACAGTGGAAACGCGTTCTCTGGAGGGATGAATCACGCTTCACCATCTGGCAGTCCGGCGGATGAATCTGGGTTTGGCAGATGCCAGGAGAACGCTACCTGCCCCAATGCAGAGTGCCAACTGTAAAGTTTGGTGGGGGAGGAATAATGGCCTGAGGCTGTTTTTCATGGTTCGGACTAGCCTCTTAGTTCCAGTGAAGGGAAATCTTAACGTTACAGCAGACAGTGACGTTCTAGACGATTCTGTGCTTTCAACTTTGTGGCAACAGTTTGGGGAAGGCCCTTTCCTGTTTCAGCACGACAATGCTCCCGTGCACAAAGTGAGGTTGAGATCGGTGTGGAAGAACTTGACTGGCCTGCACAGAGCCCTGACCTCAACCCCATTGAACACCTCTGGGATGAATTGGAACGCTGACTGCGAGCCAGGCCTAGTCACCCAACATCAGTGCCCGACCTCACTAATGCTCTTGTGGCTGAATGGAAGCAAGTCCCCGCAGCAATGTTCCAACATGTAGTGGAAAGCCTTCCCAGAAGAGTGCAGGCTGTTATAGCAGCAAAGGGGGATCCAACTCCATATTAATGCCCATGATTTTGGAATGAACTGTTTGACGGTCATGTAGTGTACCATTAAAACAGCATTTAACAACAAGCCAATATATTGAGCCCTTACTGCAAAAAGATTAATGTTTAACTGTTGACATTCTGAGTTATAGGTTACTTTAACTAAATTCTTAGTTTGCTCATCTTACTGTCTTTTGTTGTCTGGCCAAGTTGGGATAAGTAGCCAGTTCAACCATGCATAATGATAACAAAGTACACGAAGCAGCCCTGGCCTGATGATCTACTGTGTTGATAAATCTCACCATCCAATTACAAGATGTAATAATTTTGCACTCAAGTTGGTAATGAGGTCTAATATCAGTCCATGTGGTAATTCCCCTCCGGATGCTAGGCTTGATCAGATGTTGAGAGCTTTGTGATTAGACTGGCACAAAATCATTATTTGCTGTTCAAATAGAAATTGAAGTTGGTGGGAAGTCAATTTGGTTACGCTCTGTGAAGCGTAGACAAGAAATGAATGATTTAATTACAGTTGTAAGCTCTTTGGATGAGACTTCAATTGAGCTGAGTGTTTCCCCCAGCCTCTTGTGATTTCTGTGAAATGCAGGCGGGCACGCCAAGCTCTTGACATCCGTTTAGGATGATAGGGATGCCTGATGCTTCTGATGAAGGGGAAATTGTTGTCTTGTGATAAAGTCACAAATGATACTGAAAATAAGGTTAGATATTTATTCAATATTAGGGAATCCTGATTTGTAATTCTTTCTATAAACAAGTGAAAAATCAACCTAACTTTTAACAAACGTCTTCAGATCTTAGTGCTTAAAACAGTGAGTCTTGTATTTGCCATTAAAAGTGACGGATTATTGCTTTTACATGTACACTCCCTACATATTTATTTGGACAGTGAAGCTGACTCCAGCATTTTGTATTTGAGATGAAATGGTTGATATGAGGCGACTGTTTAGATTGTCACCTTTTATTGACGGTATTATCATACATCAGTTTTACCATTTAGAAATTAAAGCACTTTATGTATCTAGTCCCCCCCATTTGAAGGTGTCATAAGTATTTGGACAAATTCACTTATAGTGTATTAAATGTAGTAACAATTTTGTATTTAGTCCCATATTCCTAGCACGCATTGACTACGTCGAGCTTGTGACTCTATGCACTTGTTGGATGCATTTGCAGTTTGTTTTTGTTGTGTTTCGTATTATGTTGTGTCCAAAAGACAAGAATGGTAAATAATACCATGACTACTGATAATCATGAATGAATCGTGAATAAGGATGAGTGAGAAAGTTACAGAGGCATAAATATTATACCCTCACTCATCATTTTTCACGATTATTGTGATTTTTTACTCAAACCACCCGCAGGCCAAATTGAATGGGCTTGTGCGCCGTATGTTTGACACCCCTGATTTAGACAGAGAGACAGTGGCTGCATACCAAATTGCACCTATGGGTCCTGGTCAAAAGTAGTACACTGTAGAGAATAGGGTGCCATTTGGGACGCGGTTACAGTGTAACATATGAGGTAGCTCAGTCTGTGATCATGTGACGCAAAACACAGCATCATATGACGCAAAATGCATCATATCGGCTGTATTTCTGTATTTTGAAAGTTTTATATCTTGAAAACTTGATTACGGACATGCAAAACATTTCGGGACTATATAAACAGTGGACTGACTAATGAAACAAGCAATATATAGTTTTTTTGGGTGGAGTTTTCATTTAAGCAAATAACATGAATTCCTGGTGTATGTACGTACAGATTAAAGATTTTGATGACAATCATTCCAACAACAGAAACCGAGCAGTCATCCAGCTCTTGGAAAATAACCTGCCGACATTTTACCAAGCATTAGCCAGATTGGGCAAGCTAAGTATAATGGGAGCCGTGATTGTTTTCCCATCATTGGAATAAACTGTCAGATTTTTTCCCTGTCACCTCTCATAAATGTTAAAGCTGGCTGTGAGTGTGTTTGTGGGAGTCCAGTGTAGCTCTGACTGGCTATATTAGATAAAAAACCCTCAGTGTCAAAGCTACACTGGACCATTACAACATTCTGCTGCTCTGGGTGCAAAGGGTGGAAAGACTGAAAACAGTCTTTTTACCCGAAAACATTTGACAATACAGATAGCTACTGACAACAAGCACTTCAATGAACTGGTACACTATAGTATAGACTACTTCTTTTTGAAATGCTAAGCTCAGGGTCCTTCTTCATACTCAAGGCATCTAATGTTTAAAACACTGTGACAATGTTTTGAAGGGAGTTAAATGGATGGACATTTTATATCAATCCAAACTGACAAACATGAAGATGTATTTTGTTGATTATTTATCAGTTGTCGGGAAACCCTGATGTAGGTCTTATCACATGTGAACAGGAATACGGTGATATACACCTTTGCATGATAAGTGTGAAAAGTTTTCCCATTTTATCACAAAAAAGTGCAAGCCTCCCCACCTTACAGTACCTTTCTCTCAGATAGAAGTACAGTAGATCGTCCGTTTTTTTTCTATCAACTACAAACCGTGTTATGGATATAAAGCCAGCATATCAAAGTCTGCATTTCACCAATGACCTTTAAATGTCTGCCAGGTACATTTTTTGAACCATGCCCAAATGGTCTCTCATAGCAACAATGGGATTCAAATGTAGGCTAAATGATAGTCGGGATACCCTAAGCAGGCATAACAACAGAACCAACTAACATGGTTGCTTACATCATTATTAGCATAAAAAGCCTGCCACAGCTCCTAATAGTGAGGCCTTAATAACAGAAGCAGCTCTATTACAGCCTGGAGGCCTCTGCTTTTCTTTCTGGCCAAGATGCGGAGATTAGTGTGACACGGTGTGTTAGTTACACTAAATGCTATCTACTGTATATATCTGTGATGCTAAGGCGTTGATTCATCTTTGGGACACAAGAGAAATGAATCTTCAAAAATATCAAATGTGTTCAATTTCTCTCTCGCTCTCTGGCACATGTAAACGCACACATACACACACAGACGCTGTATTTTCTCGTTAGACAGAGTGATGCGGGTGTCCTCAATCTGATGTGGCTTTGTGTTTCAGTTGTCGCCAGAGGGTTCTGTTCGTGGCCTGGAGTTCCCAGTCTCTTTCTTGAGGTTCGTTTTCAGGGTACCTTTGTATTTTTTCTTAAGCGTCTTTCTCCCCTCTGCCAGTTGCCTGTACAGTAGCTATTTTCGTAGCCTTGAGTCTGGCGTGCGCCTTGCATACACAGTATCCCTTTCAACTTACACATTTCCTTTTCTCAGTGCCAGGAAACTCAACAGTCTAGTCACTCTGTGGCAAACATAAAAGCTAATTTCTTTAACCAGAAAGATAAAAATATTATATCCATAATATCTCAGTGAACATAATACAATTTTACGGGGTCTTTTATGGTTGGCGGACACTAAACGATTTTCGCCCCGATTTAGGTGTCCCAGACAAGTTTTTGAGATCGGAGACCAAAAACGAAACTCATGTAACGTGAATGGGTCAGAGACGCAATCTGAGGGCTACCGATCCCGTCTTTTATCCGTCATGACATTTTCAAACATTATTGGCACAAAATCTGCACTTCTCTTGCAGTGTGAAATGTGCATCGGAAAATTTTGAGAACTGTGATCAGCAATAGCCAATGAGAGCTCGCCAAAAAAGAAGCCAGTGAGGAGATGACGTATCGCATCACCCAGAATGTGTAGACTCTCGAGCAGCGCTATGACTACCAATAGTATACGTTTGTACTTGCCTTTAACCAAAGTGTCAAATTGTTACCAGCTCTGAAGTTCACAAGCAATGTTATTCAATTCAACATGTATTTGCTAGATATTTCAACTCTGTATGGCAAGCGTGAATGTTGGACTGAAAACGTTTGAGGCAGCTTTGAGCCACAGATCATTGTACACTCTTGGAAAATAGTGTTCCAGAAGGGTTCTTCAGCTGTCCCCATAGAAGAGAACCCTTTTTGGTTCCACCTAGAACCCATTTGGGTTCCGTGTAGAACCCTCTGAAAGTCGTGTAGTGTAGGCCTGGCATTAGAGTAATGTTCATCTTGGTTGAAGAGACTATTTTGGTTCAGGTCAGTAGCCGATTACAGTAAGAGAAACATAGTCAAGAAAGACTAAAAGGTAGACTCTGCATTATGACGTTGCCACAAGCAGCACCACCGATATTGTGATGCAAGACTTTACTCTCACACAGTCATATGGAGTATCTGCGCATATGCACAGGTTCACTTCATACTGCTACAACATGGTAGCTATGAGACCAAAATAGCTGAGACGTTTAACCTTGTACTTCAACGCTCTTAGTTGTTGTGGAAATTAACCGTCTTTGTGTTTACATTGTGCATGCAATGTCATCTTGCTTACCTTTAATTTTGGCAACCCAGAACCACTTCCTGTTCATCTTTACACTTCTGTCCACAAGAGATTAAGGGTGAGTTCTAGACCGACTAGGTAAGGCACCTGCGTAGTTATCCCTCCCATGCATGCTGCCTGCCTCACCTGGGACAACTTAACAGATACCTGTTTTTCTACAGTCAAAATATATTTTTATTAAATGTTTTTTTTTTTACCTTTATTTAACTAGGAAAGTCAGTTAAGAACAAATTCTTATTTACAGTTACGGCCTACCAAAAGGCAAAAGGCCTCCTGCGGGGACAGGGGATGGGATTAACAATAAAAAAAATAGGACAAAACACACATCAAAACAAGACACCACAACACTACATAAAGAGAGGCCTAAGACAATAACACAGCATGGCAGTAACACATGACAGCACAGCATGGTAGCAACACCACATGACATCAACATGGCAGCAGCACAAAACATGGTACAAACATTATTGGGCACAGACGACAGCGCAAAGGCAAGAAGGTAGAGACAACAATACATCACGTGAAGCAGTCACAGCTGTCAGTAAGAGTGTCCATGATTGAGTCTTTGAATGAAGATATGGAGATAAAACTGTCCAGTATTTGTGTTTTTTTGCAGCTCATTCCAGTCGCTAGCTGCAGCAAACTGAAAAGAGGAGCGACCCAGGGATGTGTGTGCTTCGGATAACTTTAACAGAATGTGACTGGCAGAACGGGTGTTGTATGTGGAGGATGAGCACTGCTGTAGGTATCTCAGATAGGGGGGAGTGAGGCCTAAGAGGGTTTTATAAATAAGCATCAACCAGTGGGTCAACCAGTGGGTATACAGAGATGACCAGTTTACAGAGGAGTATAGAGTGCAGTGATGTGTCCTATAAGGGGCATTGGTGGCAAATCTGATGGCTGAATTATAAAGAACATCTAGCCCCTCGAGAGTACCCTTATACCTGCCGATCTATAAATTACGTCACTGTAATCTAGCATGGGTAGGATGGTCATCTGTATCAGGGTTAGTTTGGCAGCTGGGGTGAAAGAGGAGTGATTACGATAGAGGAAATCAAGTCTAGATTTAACCTTAGCCTGCAGCTTTGATATGTGCGCAGAGAAGGACAGTGTACACTCTAGCCATACTCCCAAGTACTTGTATGAGGTGACTACCTCAAGCTCTAAACCCTCAGAGGTAGTAATCACACCCATGGGGAGAGGGGCATTCTTCTTACCAAACCACATGCCCTTTGTTTTTGAGGTGTTCAGTACAAGATTAAGGTTAGAGAAAGCTTGTTGGACACAAAATCCGGGGAGGGGCCATCTGAGTATAAGACTGTATCATCTGCATATAAATGGATGAGAGAGCTTCCTGAGCTTTGTGGTTGATGTAAATTGAGAAGAGGGTGGGGCCTAGGATCGAGCCTTGGGGTACTCCCTTGGTGACAGGCAGTAGTTGAGACAGCAGATATTCTGACTTTATACACTGCACTCTTTGAATGAGGTAGTTAGCAAGGTCAAAGACCCCTCAGAGACACCAATACTCTTTAGCCGGCCCAAAAGAATAGAATGGTTTACCGTATCAAAAGCTTTGGCCAAGTCAATAGAAATAGCAGCACAACATTGCTTAGAATCAAGGCCAATGGTGACATCATTTAGGACCTTTTAAGGTTGCAGTGACACATCCATAACCTGAGCGGAAACCAGACTGCATACCAGAGAGAATACAATAGACACCAAGAAAGCCTGTCAGTTGATTATTGACTAGTTTTCCCAACATGGCAAAATAGAAATTGGCCTATAACAGTTAGGATCAGCTTGATCTCCCCCTTTAAAGGACGCACCGTGGCTGCCTTCCAAGCGATGGGAACCTCCCCAGAGAGGAGAGACAGGTTAAAAAGGTCAGAGTTAGGCTTGGCGATGATTGGTGCTACAACCTTAAAGGATCTAAACCATATATGTCAGAGTCAAGGCCCGCGGGCCACATCCGGCCCGCGAGAAGGTTTTTTACGGCCCCTGGGATGATCTTGATTTATTATTAGAACCGGCCCGCAGACCGCAGCAAGCCGGCAGCCCGCAGATCTTTTACACGCACCAATACTACATTTCCCACAATGCAACGGTGACGCACCGAGCAGTAGGCTGCTGTGTAAATGAGATGGAGCTGCCTTGGGAAAAACTCGTGGGTTTGACAACCGACGGAGCACCTGCGATGTGTGGACACAGGAGCGGACTGGTGGCGAAGATACGGGAAAAGATGCAAGAGGAAAACGCGACAGGTGAGCTGACAGCTTATCATTGTATCATACACCAGGAAGCGTTGTGCGGTAAAGCCTTGAAAATGGAGCATGTAATGAGCATCATCACGCGCACAGTTAACTTTATCAGAGCCAAAGGTTTGAATCACCGCCAGTTCAAGGCATTTCTGACGGAGTTAGAAACGGAGCATGGTGATTTGCCTTATCACACAGAGGTGCGATGGCTAAGCCAGGGAAAGGTGCTTCAAAGATGTTTCGAGCTTCGTGAGGAGATTTGTCTGTTCTTGGACAGCAAAGGGAAAGACACAACACAACTCCGAGACGAAATGTTTCTGTGTGAAATGGCTTTTCTGTGTGACATTACGAGTCATCTGAATGCAATGAACTTGCAGCTGCAGGGTCGGGATCATGTCATCTCTGATATGTACAGTACAGTGAAGGCATTTAAAACCAAACTGACTCTGTGGGAGACGCAGATGCGGAAAGAAAATTTGAGCCACTTTCCCAGCTGCCAGACCATGAAAGAGAAGCTCTCTACCAGTGCGTTCCCGAGCGCACAGTTGGCTGATAAAATAGGTATGCTTGCCGCTGACTTTCGACGCCGATTTGCTGACTTTGAAGCACAAAAAAGCAGGTTGGAACTGCTCGGTAACCCATTTGCTGTTGACGTGGAAAGCTCACCACCAAACCTCCAAATGGAGTTGATTGACCTCCAATGCAATGATGCACTGAGGGCAAAATATGCGGCAGTGGGTGCTGCGGAGTTCGCCCGTTTCCTCCCCGACACAATGCCCCAGCTGCGCATCCAGGCTGCTCAAACGTTGTCTATGTTTGGCAGCACATACCTGTGTGAACAACTGTTTTCTTTGATGAACCTGAACAAAACATCACACAGAAGTCGACTTACTGCTGAACACCTCCACTCAATTCTGAGGATTTCCTCAGCTCAGAGCCTTACCCCGAACATTGATGAACTTGTGGAAAAGATGGGACACCACCAAGTATCACCCTCAACCTCAAACAAGTGAACATTACTGTGCAATCACATATTTAGAGTTTTTACTCAGTTCAAGTTTAAAAGTTAAAGTTTAATATTTGTTTTCACTGCATGTTACTTCTCCTTAAACAAAGTGTTGTTTTTGATTAATAGATTTTTGCACTTTATTTTATTGTATTTCAATCCAATTATATTTTAAAAATATTTCAGTTGAGTGGATGATAGAAAATTGCTATTATTGTTTTTTTCTTTGAAGTAAATTTAGCCCACTTTTGCTAAAATAGAAAATATAGGCTACTGATGGTGCCTTGAATACCGGTTTCTTTCATTTAATGTTCATGTTATGGGGATTTTTATATAAAGGAAATTTGTCTTTTGTGTCTGTTGAAAATTAAAGATTACTGACAGAGCCATAAGAAAATATTGCTTTATTTATCTGATCATATTGGAATATATTTGTTAGGTTTTCAGTAGGTTCAATTAGGTTCACTAGACTATATGCGTCATTTAAAAATTTTTCAATGAACATTCGAACAGTCCGGCCCTCGGCTTGTAGCTAAATTTTTTATTTGGCCCTCCGTCCATTTGACTTTGACACCCCTGATCTAAACCATCTGACCCAGATGTTTTTGGGGGATCAGGTTTAAGGAGCTGTTGACAACCAAAGAAACCATTTACTGCGGTTGTTTAATATAGCAGTCAACTATTTCCTGTAGTCTCAAAATGATTAAAGATTTTGTTTAATGTAATAAAGTGTATTTTCTCTTTCAAAATGGAGCACACTTTGTTAATAACATGTATTAAATCAAATTAAATAATGTAATTCAAGTAAGTTTACTCACCCACGTAAGTATTAAAAACAAAGTTAAGTCAGAAGTAGATTTTTTTTAAACCTTTATTTAACTAGGCAAGTCAGTTAAGAACAAATTGTTATTTTCAATGACGGTCTAGGAACAGTGGGATAACTGCCTTGTTCAGGGGCAGAACAACAGATTTGTACCTTGTCAGCTCAGGGATTTGACCTAGCAACCTTTTGGTTACTGGCCCGACACTCTAACCACTAGGCTAGCTGCCCCCACAACCTTTGCTTTACAAGAGAATCATGCATGATTGAAAGAGCTATTTTGGCTTGTAGTAATTTAGTACCTGCCTGTATTTCCTTAAACCTTTATTTTAGCAAAATCAATACAATTGATATGAATAATATTTCATAACATATGGTTTTGGTCAGTAGGTGCCCAACATAACAAAAGGTGGTGATGTGTTGGACACAGTCACTCATATATAGAGGTCTATAGAGCCTGTCTGCATTCCTGATTTCTGTAACCGTTAGCTTACCTGTGTAATATTGACATAAACTCAGAAACACTTGTTCATGGTCCTGATTTATCAATTGCTGTGCTGATTAATGGGCAGTTTTAGCTCTGTCAAATGAATATGTAGCTTAAAGTTCTGTTTGAATTTGTATTTATTTTTGCAATAAAAATGGTGAAGCTACATCAAATCACATTTTATTGGTCACATACACGTGATTAGCAGATGTTATTGCAGGTGTAGCGAAATGCTTGTGCTTCTAGCTTCGACAGTGCAGTAATATCTAACAAATTACACAACATATACCCAATACACACAAATCTAAGTAGGTATGAATGAATTAAGACTATATACATATGGACGAGCGATGTCAGAGCGGAACGGACTGAGATACAGTAGAATAGTATAGAAAACAGTATATAAACTCAGCAAAAAAAGAAACGTCCTCTCACTGTCAACTGCGTTTATTTTCAGCAAACTTAACATGTGTACATATTTGTATGAACATAACAAGATTCAACAACTGAGACAAAAACTGAACAAGTTCCACAGACATGTGACTAACAGAAATTGAATAATGTGTCCCTTAACAAAGGGGGGGGGGGGTCAAAATCAAAAGTAATAGTCAGTATCTGGTGTGGCCACCAGCTGCATTAAGTACTGCAGTGCATCTCCTCCTCATGGACTGCACCAGATTTGCCAGTTCTTTCTGTGAGATGTTACCCCACTCTTCCACCAAGGCACCTGCAAGTTCGCGGACATTTCTGGGGGGAATGGCTCTAGCTCTCACCCTCCAATCCAACAGGTCCCAAACGCGCTTATTGGGATTGAGATCCGGGCTCTTCGCTGGCCATGGCAGAACACTGACATTCCTGTCTTGCAGGTAATCACACACAGAACGAGCAGTATGGCTGGTAGCATTGTCATGCTGGAAGGTCATGTCAGGATGAGCCTGCAGGAAGGGTACCACATGAGGGAGGAGGATGTCTTCCCTGTAACGCACAGCATTGAGATTGCCTGCAATGACAACAAGCTCAGTCCGATGATGCTGTGGCACACAGCCCCAGACCATGACGGACCCTCCACCTCCAAATCGATCCCGCTCCAGAGTACAGGCCTCGGTGTAATGCTCATTCCTTCAACGATAAACGCGAATCCGACCATTACCCCTGGTGAGACAAAGCCGCGACTCATCAGTGAAGAGCACTGCAACAGGCCTACAAGTCCTCAGTCCAGTCTCTCTCAGCCTATTGCGGACAGCCTGAACAATGATGGCGGGATTGTGCATTCCTGGTGTAACTAGGGCAGATGTTGTTGCCATCCTGTACCTGTCCCGCAGTTGTGATGTTCGGATGTACCGATCCTGTGCAGGTGTTGTTACACGTTGTCTGCCACTGCGAGGACGATCAGCTGTCCGTCCTGTCTCCCTGTAGCGCTGTCTTAGGCATCTCACAGTACGGACATTTATTGCAATTTATTGCCCTGGCCACGTCTGCAGTCCTCATGCCTCCTTGCAGAATACCTAAGGCACGCTCACACAGATGAGCAGGGACCCTGGGCATCTTTCTTTTGGTGTATGAAAGACAGGGTCCTGAAAAAGGGACGTTTCTTTTTTCGCTGAGTTTACGTATGAGATGAGTAATGCAAGATATGCAAACATTTACAATGGCCTATATCAAAAAATTAATACAGCCTAATGAGGTGTATATACAGTATATATATATACACACACACACACACACACTCACACACAGTATATAAAATAGAGTCCAATTAGATGATTAAGGTGTTATAACTATATAATGTATCTTACTTCTTTTGTTTTTGTTTTGTTTTACTTAAAGTAATACGGCCCTAAACAAGTTCCCCATATGACCACCAGTTAGTACCACACTGCCGCTCATTTGGGGGAAAAATGTAATGATGTATTGTATGAGTGTTGTGCATTATTAACGTCTGCCTAAGTCACTGCCTAGATCCACCAGCCTGGAAAACCGGACGACGGGTCCGGAACAACGACCCACAACCAGGACATCCCATTACCATTCTTGTGGTGGTCTGCAGCTTGCAGAAATCCTACCAGGTTGAACCACCAGAGGGGGACTGTCATGACGATCCACAACCAGGACATCCCGTGGTCATTCTTGCGGTGGGTTGCAACTTGCAGCATCCTTACAAGATTGAACCCACCAGAGAGGGACTATCATGACTGTCCATCAGAATCCAAATAGGTCAGATCCGGTTTGCAATGAATAACTTCAATCAGAAATAACTAGTGGGGATTAACAACTCACGCGCTGTTGTAAATTAAGGGAGAATATCCAAGTTCTCCCTGTCAAAGAATGGTCTTTGTCTCAACAGACTTTACCGCTAACACGTTCAAAAGCGAATACTGGAACAATATTTTGAACGTAAAATGTTATAAAGGAAATACTGTAACTTGGAAAGTATACACACTACATGTATGAAGTATCCATACTATGCATTGTGCATGTAATATGAAAAACGATGAAAGTGTTTTTGTTAACCTCTCTGGGATCGTTCAGGACGCTAGCGTCCCACCTCGCCAACAGCCAGTGAAATTGCAGAGCGCCAAATTCAAACAACAGAAATCGCATAATTAAAATTCCTCAAACATACAAGTATTATACACCATTTTAAAGATAAACTTCTTGTTAATCAAATCAAATCAAATCAAATCAAATTTTATTAGTCACATACACATGGTTAGCAGATGTTAATGCGAGTGTAGCGAAATGCTTGTGCTTCTAGTTCCGACAATGCAGTAATAACAACAAGTAATCTAACCTAACAATTCCACAACTACTACCTTATACACACAAGTCTAAAGGGATAAAGAATATGTACATAAAGATATATGAATGAGTGATGGTACAGAACGGCATAGGCAAGATGCAGTAGATGGTATAGAGTACGGTATATACATATGAGATGAGTACTGTAGGGTATGTAAACATAAAGTGGCATAGTTTAAAGTGGCTAGTGGTACATGTATTACATAAAGATGGCAAGATGCAGTAGATGATATAGAGTACAGTATATACATATACATATGAGATGGGTAATGTAGGGTATGTAAACATTATATTAAGTGGCATTGTTTAAAGTGGCTAGTGGTACATTTTTACATAATTTCCATCAATTCCCATTTTTAAAGTGGCTGGAGTTGAGTCAGTATGTTGGCAGCGGCCGCTAAATGTTAGTGGTGGCTGTTTAACAGTCTGATGGCCTTGAGATAGAAGCTGTTTTTCAGTCTCTCGGTCCCTGCTTTGATGCACCTGTACTGACCTCGCCTTCTGGATGATAGCGGGGTGAACAGGCAGTGGCTTGGGTGGTTGTTGTCCTTGATGATCTTTATGGCCTTCCTGTGACATCGGGTGGTGTAGGTGTCCTGGAGGGCAGGTAGTTTGCCCCCGGTGATGCGTTCTGCAGACCTCACTACCCTCTGGAGAGCCTTACGGTTGTGGGCGGAGCAGTTGCCGTACCAGGCGGTGATACAGCCCGACAGGATGCTCTCGATTGTGCATCTGTAGAAGTTTGTGAGTGCTTTTGGTGACAAGCCGAATTTCTTCAGCCTCCTGAGGTTGAAGAGGCGCTGCTGCGCCTTCTTCACAACGCTGTCTGTGTGGGTGGACCAATTCAGTTTGTCCGTGATGTGTACACCGAGGAACTTAAAACTTTCCACCTTCTCCACTACTGACCCGTCGATGTGGATAGGGGGGTGCTCCCTCTACTGTTTCCTGAAGTCCACAATCATCTCCTTTGTTTTGTTGACGTTGAGTGTGAGGTTATTTTCCTGACACCACACTCCGAGGGCCCTCACCTCCTCCCTGTAGGCCGTCTCGTCGTTGTTGGTAATCAAGCCTACCACTGTAGTGTCATCCGCAAACTTGATGATTGAGTTGGAGGCGTGCATGGCCACGCAGTCGTGGGTGAACAGGGAGTACAGGAGAGGGCTCAGAACGCACCCTTGTGGGGCCCCAGTGTTCAGGATCAGCGGGGTGGAGATGTTGTTACCTACCCTCACCACCTGGGGGCGGCCCGTCAGGAAGTCCAGGACCCAGTTGCACAGGGCGGGGTCGAGACCCAGGGTCTCGAGCTTGATGACGAGTTTGGAGGGTACTATGGTGTTAAATGCTGAGCTGTAATCGATGAACAGCATTCTCACATAGGTATTCCTCTTGTCCAGATGGGTTAGGGCAGTGTGCAGTGTGGTTGCGATTGCGTCGTCTGTGGACCTATTGGGTCGGTAAGCAAATTGGAGTGGGTCTAGGGTGTCCGGTAGGGTGGAGGTGATATGGTCCTTGACTAGTCTCTCAAAGCACTTCATGATGACGGAAGTGAGTGCTACGGGGCGGTAGTCGTTTAGCTCAGTTACCTTAGCTTTCTTGGGAACAGGAACAATGGTGGCCCTCTTGAAGCATGTGGGAACAGCAGACTGGGATAAGGATTGATTGAATATGTCCGTAAACACACCAGCCAGCTGGTCTGCGCATGCTCTGAGGATGCGGCTGGGAATGCCGTCTGGGCCTGCAGCCTTGCGAGGGTTAACACGTTTAAATGTTTTACTCACCTCGGCTGCAGTGAAGGAGAGCCCGCAGGTTTTGGTAGCGGGCCGTGTCAGTGGCACTGTATTGTCCTCAAAGCGGGCAAAAAAGTTATTTAGCCTGTCTGGGAGCAAGACATCCTGGTCCGCGACGGGGCTGGTTTTCTTTTTGTAATCCGTGATAGACTGTAGACCCTGCCACATACCTCTTGTGTCTGAGCTGTTGAATTGCGACTCTATTTTGTCTCTGTACTGGGACTTAGCCTGTTTGATTGCCTTGCGGAGAGAATAGCTACACTGTTTGTATTCGGTCATGTTTCCGGTCACCTTGCCCTGGTTAAAAGCAGTGGTTCGCGCTTTCAGTTTCACGTGAATGCTGCCGTCAATCCACGGTTTCTGGTTTGGGAATGTTTTAATCGTTGCTGTGGGTACGACATCGTCAATGCACTTCCTAATGAACTCGCTCACCGAATCAGCATATTCGTCCATGTTGTTGTTGGACGCAATGCGGAACATATTCCAATCCGCGTGATCGAAGCAGTCTTGAAGCGTGGAATCAGATTGGTCGGACCAGCGTTGAACAGACCTGAGCGCGGGAGCTTGTTGTTTTAGTTTCTGTTTGTAGGCTGGAATCAACAAAATGGAGTCGTGGTCAGCTTTTCCGAAAGGAGGGCGGGGGAGGGCCTTATATGCGTCGCGGAAGTTAGTATAACAATGATCCAGGGTTTTACCAGCCCTGGTAGCACAATCGATATGCTGATAGAATTTAGGGAGTTTTGTTTTTAGATTAGCCTTGTTAAAATCCCCAGCTACGATGAATGCAGCCTCAGGGTGTGTGGTTTCCAGTTTACAAAGAGTCAGATAAAGTTCGTTCAGGGCCATCGATGTGTCTGCTTGGGGGGGAATATATACGGCTGTGATTATGATCGAAGAGAATTCCCTTGGTAGATAATGCGGTCGACATTTGATTGTGAGGAGTTCTAGATCAGGTGAACAGAATGACTTGAGTTCCTGTGTGTTGTTATGATGATCACACCACGTCTTGTTAATCATAAGGCATACCCCCCCACCCCTCTTCTTACCAGAAAGATGTATGTTTCTGTCGGCGCGATGCGTGAAGAAACCAGCTGGCTGCACCGACTCCGTTAGCGTCTCTTGAGTTAGCCATGTTTCCGTGAAGCAGAGCACGTTGCAATCCCTGATGTCTCTCTGGAATGTTACCCGTGCTCGGATTTCATCAACCTTATTGTCAAGAGACTGGACATTGGCGAGTAGTATGCTAGGGAGTGGAGCGCGATGTGCCCGTCTCCGAAGCCTGACCAAGAGACCGCTACGTTTGCCCCTTTTACGGCGTCGCATAGGGTCCCCGGCTGGGATCAGATCCATTGTATTGGGTGGAAGGCAAAACACTGGATCCGTTTCGGGAAAGTCATATTCCTGGTTATAACGATGGTGAGTTGACGTTAATCGTATATTCAGTAGTTCCTCCCGACTGTATGTAATGAAACCTAAGATTACCTGGGGTACCGATGTAAGAAATAACACATAAAAAAACAAAATACTGCATATTTTCCAAGGAACGCGAAGCGAGGCGGCCATCTCGGTCGGCGCCATCTTTCAAATCCAGCCACAGTGTCCGATTTCAAAAAGGCTTTACGGCGAAAGCACACCATGCGATTATGTTAGGTCAGCGTCTAGCCACAGAAAACCATACAGCCATTTTCCAAAGAAGGAGAGGTGTCACAAAAGTCAGAAATAGCATTAAAATTAATCACTTGCCTTTGATGATCTTCATCAGATGGCACTCCCAGGACTCCATGTTAGACAATAAATGTTTGTTTTGTTCGATAAAGTTCATCTTTATGTCCAAATACCTCCTTTTTTGTTTGCGTGTTTAGTCCAGTAATCCAAATGCACAAAGTGCGGGCACAAAGTCCAGACGAAGAGTTCCATTAAAGTTAGTAGAAACATGTCAAACGATGTATATAATCAATCTTTAGGATGTTTTTTATCATAAATCTTCAATAATATTCCAACCGGACAATTCCGTTTTCATTAGAAAGGAAAGAGAACGAGCGTCGCGCTCACGGCCACGCGCGAGACTAAACTAATGTCTTTCAGCTTGACCATTTTTTGAAACAGCTCTTATTCGACCCCCTTTCACAATACAAGCCTGAAACAACTTCTAAAGACTGTTGATATCTATTGGAAGCCTTAGGAAGTGCAATCTGACTCCACAGACACAGGATATTGGATAGGCAATCACTTTAGAAAACTACAAACCTCAGATTTCCCACTTCCTGGTTGAATTTGTCTCAGGTTTTTGCCTGCCATATGAGTTCTGTTATACTCACAGACATTATTTTAACAGCTTTGGAAACTTTAGAGTGTTTTCTATCCAAATCAACTAATTATATGCATATCCTAGGGCCTGAATAACAGGCAATTTACTCTGGGCACGCTTTTCATCCAAACTTCCCAATGCTGCGCCCTATCCCAATGAAGTTAAGAGAGGGATGTGATTTGGCAAGCTATAAGATAATTGTTTTTTATAACTTTGCACAGTGAGTAGTCACCACCCCTAAGTGAGGTCAGAGAGCGTGTTAGCCTGATGGAACCGCCTCTTTCGAACAAACTGTATAAATGATGGGTTAAGAAATTAACATACCAGACCAGAAAAGGCGTGAAGTGGCAGCTGCACATTTAAAGTGGTTTGAACTTTGAATCTCAACACGAGGTGGAGACGATAAACTCGCCTCCCGGACAATCACTGGTACAGCTGATTGGCTGCCTGTAAAGTATCTTCGAATGCGAATTTAAGTAGGACCATCCAGTTACTTTGCTCAAAAAATTGTATTATGCCATCCTCATCCCCCCCACCGAGGAGCCATTGATACAGCTGGCTAGCCTATCTTCAAAGAAGCATCTTCAAGAGCGAATGGATGGAAAATGTAGTCTGCAGTTCTGTTCAAGACTACACGACAAGTCACCGGATACCGGTCAACTACAAAGAAGAACAACAGCAGAAGACTTGCTGGAACCATCTTGGACAATCAGAGTCTTACAAATCAAATTTCAAATCAAATCAAATGTATTCATATAGCCCTTCTTACATCAGCTGATATCTCAAAGTGCTGTACAGAAACCCAGCCTAAAACCCCCAACAGCAAGCAATGCAGGTGTAGAAGCAAGGTGGCTAGGAAAAACTCCAGAAAGGCCAAAACCCACAAAGAAACCTAGAGAGGAACCAGGCTATGAGGGGTTGCCAGTCCTCTTCTGGCTGTGCCAGGTGGAGATTATAACAGAACATGGGCAAGATGATCAAATGTTCATAAATGACCAGCATGGTCAAATAATAATAATCACAGTAGTTGTCGAGGGTGCAACAGGTCAGCACCTCAGGAGTAAATGTCAGTTGGCTTTTCATAGCCGATCATTGAGAGTATCTCTACCGCTCCTGCTGTCTCTAGAGAGTTGAAAACAGCAGGTCTGGGACAGGTAGCACGTCCGGTGAACAGGTCAGGGTTCCATAGCCGCAGGCAAAACAGTTGAAACTGGAGCAGCAGCACGGCCAGGTGGACTGGGGACAGCAAGGAGTCATCATGCCAGGTAGTCCTGAGGCATGGTCCTAGGGCTCAGGTCCTGCGAGAGAGAGAAAGAAAGAAAGCGAGAAAGAGAGAATTAGAGAGAGCATACTTAAATTCACACAGGACACCGGATAAGACAGGAGAAATACTCCAGATATAACAGACTGACCCTAGCCCCCCGACACATAAACTACTGCAGCATAAATACTGGAGGCTGAGACAGGAGGAGTCTGGAGACACTGTGGTCCCATCCGATGATACCCCCGGACAGGGCCAAACAGGCAGGATATAACCCCACCCACTTTGCCAAAGCACAGCCCCCGGGCCACTAGAGGGACATCTTCAACCACCAATTTACCATCCTGAGACAAGGCTGAGTATAGCCCACAAAGATCTCCGCCACGGCACAACCCAAGGGGGGCCACTAACCCAGACAGGAAGACCACGTCAGTGACTCAACCCACTCAAGTGACGCACCCCTCCTAGGAACGGCATGGAAGAGCACCAGTAAGCCAGTGACTCAGCCCCTGTAATAGGGTAAGAGGAAGAGAATCCCAGTGGAGAGAGGGGAACCGGCCAGGCAGAGACAGCAAGGCGGTTAGTTGCTCCAGTGCCTTTCCGTTCACCTTCACACTCCTTGGCCAGACTACACTCAATCATAGGACCTACTGAAGAGATGAGTCTTCAATAAAGACTTAAAGGTTGAGACCGAGTCTGCGTCTCTCACATGGGTAGGCAGACCATTCCATAAAAATGTTGCTCTATAGGAGAAACCTGCCTCCAGCTGTTTGCTTAGAAATTCCAGGGACAATTAGGAGGCCTGCGTCTTATGACTGTAGCGTACGTGTAGGTATGTACGGCAGGACCAAATCGGAAAGATAGGTAGGAGCAAGCCCATGTAATGCTTTGTAGGTTAGCAGTAAAACCTTGAAATCAGCCCTTGCCTTAACAGGAAGCCAGTGTAGGGAGGCTAGCATTGGAGTAATATGATCACATTATTTGGTTCTAGTCAGGATTCTAGCAGCTGTATTTAGCACTAACTGAAGTTTATTGAGTGCTTTATCCAGGTAGCCGGAAAGTAGAGCATTGCAGTAGTCTAACCTAGAAGTGACAAAAGCATGGATTGATTTTTCTGCATGATTTTTGGACAGAAAATGTCAGATTTTTGCAATGTTACGTAGATGGAAAAAGCGGTCTTTGAAACCGTCTTGATATTTTCGTCAAAAGAGAGATCAGGGTCCAGAGTAACGCCGAGGTCCTTCACAGTTTTATTTGAGACAACTGTACAACCATCAAGATTAAGTGTAAGATTCAACAGAAGATCTCTTTCTTTCTTGGGATCTAGAACAAGCATCTCTGTTTTGTCCGAGTTTAAAAGTAGAAAGTTTCCAGCCACCCACTTCCTTATGTCTGAAACACAGGCTTCCAGCGAGGGCAATTTTGGGTCTTCACCATGTTTCATCAAAATGTTCAGCTGTGTGTCATCCGCATAGCAGTGAAAGTTAACATTATGTTTTCGAAAGACATCCACAAGCGTGGATATAGTGGTCCTAAAACGGAACCTTGAGGAACACCAAAATTTAGAGTTGATTTGTCAGAGGACAAACCATCCACAGAGACAAACTGATATCTTTCCGACAGATAAGATCTAAACCAGGCCAGAACTTGTCTGTGTAGACCAATTTGGGTTTCCAATCTCTCCAAAAGAATGTGGTGATCGATGGTATCAAAAGCAGCACTAAGGTCTAGGAGCACGAGGACAGATGCAGAGCCTCGGTCTGACGCCATTAAAAAGTCCTTTACCACCTTCACAAGTGCAGTCTCAGTGCTATGATGGGGTCTAAACCAGACTGAAGCATTTCATATACATTGTTTGTATATTTTTCTAAGATTTTTGAGAGGAATGGGAGATTCGATATAGGCCGATTAGTTTTTTATATTTTCCGGATCAAGGTTTGGCTTTTTCAAGAGAAGCTTTATTACTGCCACTTTTAGTGAGTTTGGTACACATCTGGTGGATAGAGAGCCGTTTATTATGTTCAACATAGGAGGACCAAGCACAGGAAGCAGCTCTTTCAGTAGTTTAGTTGGAATATGCAGCTTGAAGGTTTAGAGGCCATGATTATTTTCATCATTGTGTCAAGAGATATAGTACTAAAACACTTGAGTGTCTCCCTTGATCCTAGGTCCTGTCAGAGTTGTGCAGACTCAGGACAACTGAGCTTTGGAGGAATACGCAGATTTAAAGAGGAGTCCGTAATTTGCTTTCTAATGATCATGATTTTTTTCTCAAAGAAGTTCATGAATTTATTACTGCTGAAGTGAAAGCCAACCTCTCTTGGGGAATGCTGCTTTTTAGTTAGCTTTGCGACAGTATCAAAAATAAATCTTGGATTGTTCTTATTTTCCTAAATTAAGTTGGAAAAATAGGTTGATCGAGCAGTAGTGAGGGCTCTTCGATACTGCACGGTACTGTCTTTCCAAGCTAGTCGGAAGACTTCCAGTTTGGTGTGGCGCCATTTACGTTCCAATTTTCTGGAAGCTTGCTTCAGAGCTTGGGTATTTTCTGTATACCAGGGAGCTAGTTTCTTATGACAAATGTTTTTCGTTTTTAGGGGTGCGACTGCGTCTAGGGTATTGCGCAAGGTTAAATTTAGTTCCTCAGTTAGATTATTTGTTGCGATTGCAAACGTAATAAAATGGTGGTCAGATAGTCCAGGATTATGAGGAAAAACATTAAGATCCACAACATTTATTCCATGGGACAAAACTAGGTCCAGAGTATGACTGTGGCAGTGAGTACGTCCGGAGACATGTTGGACAAAACCCACTGAGTCGATGATGGCGCCGAAAGCCTTTTGGAGTGGGTCTGTGGACTTTTCCATGTACAAAAGGGAAAATAAATGAGCATAAATATAGGTTGCATTTGCAATGGTGTTTGTTCTTCACTGGTTGCCCTTTTCTTGTGGCAACAGGTCACAAATCTTGCTGCTGTGATTGCACACTGTGGTATTTCACCCAATAGATATAGGAGTTTATCAAAATTGGAGTTGTTTTCAAATTCTTTGTGGGTCTGTGTATATCTCTCTAATATGGTCATACATTTGGCAGGAGGTTAGGAAGTCTCTCTCTCTATGCAGTGGGTGGAGGGGTAGGGTGTGCAGCATGTTTGCATGAACCAAGGGACCCTGCCTCTGTCACCTTTGACCACACAGAGTCTGTAGACAATGCCTGCCTATAGTGTCGAGCCAAGAAGCCAGACTCCCTGGGTTATTTGTTCAAATATTTTAGCTGGGCTTGATTGAGTTTGCCTGGTGCAATTAAACGAAAGGAATAATTCCAAATGTTCAAAGTATTTGAAATAAATAGTATTTCAAAGTATTATGTCGAGGAAAATACATTTCATTTGAACCTACAGGACTATGATCAATTTGCTTGATTTACATTTCATCCTGTAACGTAACTAAGTTGTGTTTTGGTTGCACTTTATCCTTTGCAGTGCATGATGTCATACAGAGAGTTAAAGAGGAACATAAATCTTGTCTGAAGGAGTAGTTTGGATATGAAGGCACATCAACAAGAGTTCTACATTACAAAGGGAGAGAGTAATGGGCTTAATAAAGAACATGAGGTGTGACAGATCGAGGATAAATCCAGAAGAAAAACATCAACAGACACCCCGATCAACTGCAATGACATCTTCAAATACGGAGAAGGAAACACATTAGAACTGTAATAACGAAGGGCATCACTGGCATTGGGAAAACATTTCCAGTGCAAAAAGTTCATTTTCGACTGAGCCGAAGAAAAAGCCAACAAGGATTTTGTCGATTTCATATTTGTGCTGAATTTGATCGAAGATGATAAGTCTTTCTGAACTTCTTTCACCCTGCACCTGGATGGATAGGAGATTTACAGAAATGTAATGATCTGTTCATCTTATCGAGGAAATCAGATTTCCTCTGTGTAACGTCTGCTTCCAACTCACACCCTCAAACACGTAGATCCCCTGAACACAGCTCACTTTCCAGCCCGCTTTCCAGCTCACACTCGCAAACACATAGATCCCCTGAACGCAGCTCACTCTCCAGATCCCAATCACCTGAATTCTAATCCCCTGTTCAGAGACCTGTATGTCATTATCGCACAATATTTAGTTCAGTTCTTTGCACCCCATCACTGTGAGGTATTGTTTGTTTTCTGACACGTCTTTCAGAGCGCTTTTGCTCCCGTGATTTACTCCCGTGTATGATAGTTTTTGCCTGCCTCACTAACGACGCCTTTTTGCCTATTCCCTGCCTGTACTTCAGTTTATCGGATTTCCTGTTATCCACCTATTGCCTGATCTCCCAGACTACGTTACTAGCCTTTTCCTTACCTGTACTGTTGCCCTTTTGGACCCCCTGTGTATGACCTTCTGCCTGTCCCTGGACCCAGCTACCTGCCTCCTCCTGTGGTCCTTTGCAATAAACACCTGCTGCGCCCTGCGCTTGAAACCAGCTCTCCCTCGTTCGTGTTCATTACACTCTGCTTATGTCTGGGTAACATCCCTACCGGCTGCTGCCAATCGTATCCCATGTACATTGTATTCGGAAAGTATTCAGATCGCTTGACTTTTCCCACATTTTGATATGTTACAGCCTTATTCTAAAAATGATGATAAATAAAAAAAATCCTCATCAATCTACACACAATACCCCATAATAACAAAGTGAAAACAGGTTTTTAGATTTTTTTTGCAACTGTATAAAAAAAAGAAATACCTTATTTACATAAGTATTCAGACCATTTGCTATGAGACTCAAAATTGAGCTCAGGTGCATCCTGTTTCCATTGATCATACTGGAGATGTTTCTACAACTTGATTGTGGTAAATTCAATTGATTGGACATGATTTGGAAAGGCACCTGTCTATATAAGGTCCCACAGTTGACAGTTCATGTCAGAGCAAAAACCAAGCCATTAGGTTGAAGGAATTGTCCGTAGAGCTCCAAGACACTATTGTGTCGGCACAGATCTGGGGAAGGTTACCAAAAACTTTCTGCAGCATTGAAGGTCCCCAAGAACACAGTGGCCTCCATCATTCTTAAATGGAAGAAGTTTGGAACCACCAAGACTCTTCCTAGAGCTGCCTGCCAGTACAAACTGAGCAATCGGGGGAGAAGGGTCTTGGTCAGGGAGGTAACCAAGAACCCGATGGTGACTTTGACAGAGATCCAGAGTTCCTCTGTGGAGATGGGAGAACCTTCCAGAAGGACAGCCATCTCTGCAGCACTCCACCAATCAGGCCTTTATGGTAGAGTGGCCGGACAGAAACCTCTACTCAGTAAAAGGCACATGACAGCCCGCTTGGAGTTTGCCAAAAGGATCCTAAAGAGTCTCAGACCGTGATAAATAAGATTCTCTGGTCTGATGGAACCAAGATTAAACTCTTTGGCCTGAATGCCAAGCGTCACGTCTGGAGGAAACCTGGCACAATCCATACAGGGAAGCATGATGTTCTTCAGTGGCAGGGACTGGGAGACTAGTCAGGATCGAGGGAAAAATGAACGGAGCATAGTACAAAGAGATCCTTGGTGAAAACCTGCTCCAAAGTGCTCAGGACCTCAGACTGGGGCGATGTTTCACCTTCCAACAGGACAACGACCCTAAGCACATAGCCAAAACAACACAGGAGTGGCTTCGGGACAAGTCTCTGAATGTCCTTGAGTGGCCCAACCAGAGCCAGGACTTGAACCAGATCAAACATCTCTGGTGAGACCTGAAAATAGCTGTGCAGCGACGCTCCCTATCCAACCTGACAGAGCTTGAAAGGATCTGCAGAGAAGAATGGGAGTAACTCCCCAAATACAGGGGTGCCAATCTTGTAGCGTCATACCCAAGAAGACTCGAGGCTGTAATTGCTGCGAAAGGTGCTTCAACAAAGTAGTGAGTAAAGGGTCTGAATAGTTATGTAAATATGATATATCAGTTGTAGTTTTTTTATTTATAAAAAAATAGAAAACATTTCTAAAAACCTGTTTTTGCTTTGTCATTATGGGGTACTGGGTGTAGATTAATGAGAAAAAAATATGAACACGTTTTATATTAAGGCTGTAACGTAAGACAATTGAAAAAGTCAAGGGTCTGAATGCACTGTAAATGCATCAACCAAATCACAGCTCTACTTAAGTAGTAGAATCAATTTTGTTATAGTTATATAAAAATATTTCTATTTCATTTTTATATTTTTTTGTTTTAGTATTCGGGGGAGAAAGCATGAGTGGGAGGATAGGAGCAATTTGTGTTGTATAGTTTTTTGGGGTGTTAATTGGAAACGTTCTCACCCATGTTTACACCAGTCTTTTTAAGTTTAGTACAGAGTTCCAAAGGGGTTCTTTTCGGAGGGCTAGAGTTGTACCAATAACTGTTTTGATCAGAAGAACGCTTTTTTGAAGACAAGGGTTCTACATAGAACCATATCTAATATTTCCCAGCATGCTCTATTGCAGGGAGATTTTCAGAATTGTTTATTTTACTGTAATTTCTGTGTTTTTGCATGTACATTGCTTGTTTGATTAATGCTACACAAAGATAAATAAAACCGTTTTCAAAACTGTTGAATTTATTGCACCAATTACTGCGATGGTTATTCCAGTTTAGATGATTAAGGTAGTCTCACTATTCAATCTTCCCTACACTGGCAGTAATTCTGAATGCGGGTTGCAGGTGAATAACAATTCCACTTGTTGGCTAGATTCCAATAGGAAATACACATCACCTTGCAAGACAGCATTATGTGACTTACAGGCCTTATGTGGCCTATAAACCATTTTAACATTTTATGTTGACCAAATTCGACACTTGACCTCCATACAAAATATCCCCACTCCCTTTGCTTCTCGCTGTATTTTTGCTCAGACAGATTTTGATGCGGATTCAAGCCTCTCGCTTCGCCTCTTCCTCTCGGTAGTAATTCACCAGCTAAAAAAATGCTGGCTGCATTTACCCACCAGCTTCAGTAGCTTGAAAACTCCCCAAAAGCTTGAAAACCTCATTCGGTTGCCCAAAGTTGAGAAAAAAAACTAAAACAGAACATAATTCATGATGGTTTTATTTTATTTTAGTTAGTTTTGGAGTGAAATATATTAGTTTCAGTATAGTTTTCATTTTATCAATTCGGTTTGTTCATATTTTTTTCATGATTAGTTTTCGTTTTAGTGTCAGTTTTAGTATACTATAATAACCTTGGTGCACAGAAATCTTCAAAGCAGAATCTGTGTTGTATAAAAAGGTGCTTTGTGCATCTGACCATTCAAGATTTCTTTGCTTTCCTTCACGTGCTTCACTATCCTTGAAGAAGAGCCTATCGATCTTCCCTTGCATGAGTTGATGGAGATTAATATGTATGACTCTGTGGAGAGAAAGAATGGACAGTTCGACCTGTTCCTTTGGATCCTTGTTGGCATCTCACTGGAGCCTGTTCAGATACTTCTAAGAGGCCTACTGCCACAGACAGAGGATAGCTCAGAGACTGTAGAGGAAATCAAGACATACCTTAACGAGATGGATTTAATAGACGTCTCCCCTGAAAGGAGCCTCAATCTTTTCCTCTGCTTGACTGAAGTGAAAGACGATTCCCTACATGAAGACATTCTGAGGTGCCCGAGGTCAGAAAATCAGACAGAAACGGGACTCTCACATGTTCACTGTTCAGCGCTGGCCTATGTGCTACTACCGTCAGACAAGGTGCTTGGTGAGTTCTACCTGATAAGATACAAAACATAAAGAAAGGCGATTTTTTTTTACATATTCCAGCTGTGAGGAACTGCAGAAAGGCAATGTATTAATGTGAAATTCACACTGTGCAAAATAACAACTGTTTGAATCGTGTCCAATTTCGCTTCTACTGAATGTTAATGTAGGTGATTTTCTTAGATTTGTTTAATGTACCTCCATGGCCTTGAGGGTAGCTGTGTGTCCACACTTTACCCTGCTATCCCCACACTTTACCCCACTATCCCCACACTTTACCCCACTATCCCCACACTTTACCCCACTATACCCACACTTTACCCCACTATCCCCACACTTTACCCCACTATCCCCACACTTTACCCCACTATCCCCACACTTTACCCCACTATCCCCACACTTTACCCCACTATTTCCACACTTTACCCCACTATACCCACACTTTACCCCACTATACCCACACTTTGCCCCACTATCTCCACACTTTACCCCACTATCCCCACACTTTACCCCACTATACCCACACTTTACCCCACTATCCCCACACTTTACCCCACTATCCCCACACTTTACCCCACTATCCCCACACTTTACCCCACTATCCCCACACTTTACCCCACTATCCCCACACTTTACCCCACTATCCCCACACTTTACCCCGCTATCCCCACACTTTACCCCACTATCCCCACACTTTACCCCGCTATCCCCACACTTTACCCCACTATACCCACACTTTGCCCCACTATCCCCACACTTTACCCACACTCTGAACCTGTCTGACGAAATCAAATCAAAAAGTATGTGGGTGTTTGCATGTAAACCTAATCCTCACGTGAATCGTATTTCCAATGCTTCTACAGAGTCACTGGTGTTTGGCATGGCAATTGGATTGGTGAAACTGTGGCCTCGGCTCTCCACTTACGGAACTCTCCCCAGAGAGAGCTTGAGCTTAGAAACAAAGACCTGGTGGATTCCGGATGGAAGCTACACTGATGGACTGTTGAGGCCACACTGTAAACCGGAGGCTCTGAGGTCAGTACATTCATATAACAGATTTAAAAACATGTTATGTCAACAGGAGGGCCTTCAGTGGGTCATCAAATGATGAAGAGCACATTATTGAGATAAAGCTCACCCTTCTGCTAATATACTTTCATTTTTTTTACTACCATGGTCGTTACATAACAATGTATATGCTAATTCTGCCTACATAGAATTGGCATACACATGACTTTGCACTTGGATTGATGGAATAACCATGTATTTTGTAACCATTGATATTCAAATGATTTTCTCTACCTTTATAGTCATTCTGGTGATGGACTCTCAGCTGATGGACATGCATCTCTGGCCTCTGCTCTCAAATCAGTGAGCCCCCACCTGAGAGAGCTGGACCTGAGTGGCAATGCACTGCAGGATTCTTTGAAAGAAGTACTCTCTGCAGGACTGTGGAGTCCACACTGTAAACTAGAGAAACTGAGGTCAGTGTTTTTGCTCTCACTTTTGTGTGTACAGTAATGGCATAAACCATGTATTCCCTCTTATAATACTTACATATTAAAATGAGGTCAAAATGACAAATAAATGAAGTGTTTTAATGTTTTTAATCGATTATTTGCATTGTTGTCCCCCCCAACCCCATTTTTACGCTGCTGCTGCTCTCTGTTTATTATGTATGCATAGTCACTTTACCTCTACCTACATGTACAGTACATATTACCTCAATTACCTAGACTAACCTAAATTACCTAGACTAACCTCAATTACCTAGACTAGCCTCGCTACTGTTATTTTGTTGCTCTTTAACAATTTTCTTCTTTTTATTTTTATTTATAAATACTTTAACACTTATTTTTCTTAAAACTGCTTTGTTGGTTAAGGGCTTGCATTTCACTGTAAGGTCTACCTACACCTGTTGTATTCGGCACATGCGATGAATACTATTTGATTTGATTTGAACTGTGAAGTGCTAGGCTCAACTCTTAACTTGAACTCCAAGAGAGCTGAACCTGAGTTACAGTTACCTGAATGATTCAGGAGTGGAGTTACTTTGTGCTGGACTGAAAAGCCCACGCTGTAAATTGGATACATTTAGGTCAGTAATGGATTTTTGTTCAAAATGTTGAATTTAATGCTGTCAAAATTTTACACGTTAAAAACACGTTAACTCATGACATGTTTATCGCTGTTTCTTCACCCCACGGAACCTTTTAAGCACACGGGTTTCCTCACGGACCCTTTTAAGTGCAGAACACAATAATTAAAATAACTACAGTCAATGCTTACGCCTTTACATCACTGAAGACCGTGTGCCTTTTTTCTATTACAGCATATTGGATGACTGTCATTCATATTCCATTTACCCAGCTCAATGTAACATCAATAGGTTTAGGCTACTACATGATACTGACATTTTTGCTACACCCATCATAAGGTTGCTACAACCAAGCCTACGAATTAAAGTTTACAACGTAGGTGCACAGGTCGAGAGAAAATATTTGAGTAATCAAGGTGACAGACATTGACATATTCAATACCGCCCTGCACACTCTTGCCTGCATCTAGCTAATCTAGGGTGTAATCATTAGTTTAACAGTTGCAAACGAGTGTTTCTATTGGACAAATTCAGGTATGTTTTTCCCCGTTCAATTTGCTTCCGTTTAAGAAAAGTTTTTCAACAGAATCGGCGGAATGAATACACTCCTGATCACACGCAAACACAGTTCACTTTCATAGCAGCAACATACAAACAGCATGATCATTTTGCTCATTGTATAATTCCTTCTCACATCTACCCGCTCTCCTCCTCTCACCATTTCCCGCCGCTTGTGGACTTCAGTGCACAACACATCAGCTGTCTGTGACCAGGCGAAAAAACCTTTCCAAGCCAAACCTTCATATCATAACCGCTAACCACTACACAGAGCCTACAGTATTGTCAACATTATTAGCTAACGCCATAGTCAACATAGCTACTAGAACTAACGCGTTAGTAAACCTACTCCAATCATGCAGTACAGTGTACAGTCACCAAGCAGTTTAGCAGTTACACTGGTGTGTGTGTGTGTGTGTGTGTGTGTGTGTGTGTGTGTGTGTGTGTGTGTGTGTGTGTGTGTGTGTGTGTGTGTGTGTGTGTGTGTGTGTGTGTGTGTGTGTGTGTGTGTGTGTGTGTGTGTGTGTGTGTGTGTGTGTGTGTGTGTGTGTGTGTGTGTTGAACTTCAAGAACATTGATAAGACGGAGTAGGCCTAATTAAACATTGGGAGCATTAAGAGCTGTATGTAACAGTGACTGTTGTGTTGTTTATGGTGAAAATGCTATTAAACCATTCTAATGTAGATTATTGTGTTTCCATCCCTTACAATCAAAGCATAGTATGAATTTAACTCAATGCACTGCTTTTTAAATGGACAAATCATTATTTGGGGCCAGTTTTTTTGCAAATTCCAAAATTATGATAAATTGCAATTAATCGTGATTAACTAATGCCATTAACTCTTAATTATTTTAATTGTTTGACAGCCATAGTAATGACCTGAATTATCTATATTACCTTATCTATTTTGATATGTTTATTTCTGGTTTAGGCTATATCAGAGGTAATGGCTTCAGCTCTCTGGTCAAACTCATCCTGCCTAAAAGAACTGGACCTGAGTAACAATGACCTACAAGATTCTGGAGTGAAGCTGCTCTCTGCTGGACTGAAGAATACACGCTGTACACTTGAGAACCTAAGGTCAGTATTGATACAGATGCTCACGCTGTAAGTGACTGAAGCAAGAGTTTTGCCAAATAATCCCATCCCGTGACCTTTCTGCACAGTCTGTCATTCTGTAGGGTCACAGAGGAAGGCTGTACTTATCAGGCTTCAGCTGTTATGTTACACTCATCCCATCTGAAAGAGCTAGACCTGAGCTACAATCACCCAGGAGACAAAGGAGTGAAGCGGCTGTCTTCTAAACCTTGAGAACCTGAAGTAGGTGTAGTTGATGGGAAAATATATGCAGTATATTATGACGTGGGGGTTCACGTCTCTCTCTGTCTGGATCATAATGAAGAGTGCTGGGTGAAGTTGGAGCTACTGAGGAAGTGTAAGGATATCTGTCTTTGAATTTTGAGCTGTCACATCAAGAATAGCCTATGAGTAGCCGTGGAGCTGTGGATTTAATGTTGCTGGTTGTGGCTGTGGATTTGACTTGTTTGATGACTGAAATTTGCAATGGACCTCTGTCAAATTGGACATTTTGTGTTTTTCCTACCCCGTCCCCTACGTTGGTGTAGTGGAGGGTAAATGCAAGTCAACACAATTTACCGAACTTTTGTGGGAAAAATGCATTAAAAGTATAGGGAGCGTAAATTTTTTCACCGCGACCGGTGCTCAGAGTTGAACTACCGTTTTGCCACTACATCACTGCTCCCCTACCTTTGTTAATGGTCCCAAATAAATACTTGAAGGGAATTTCTTGTGTGATTAATATCACACTTCCAGATTAACTTTACTCACATCCTCGTCTTGCCAATGAGTGCACAGGGCCCAAATCTTAACTGAAGATCCCTTGACTTTTGTGTAAATCATGCATTGGGAGAATTGTGCAAAAACTCTGGTAGTCCACAGGCTTTACTCACATGTAGGCCTACAAACCGACAAAGTAGTAATGCATGTAAATCGAATTCTCAACTCTACAGCACGAATGCTGAACACTAGCCTCAAGCTAAGTACACGGAGTGCACAGTAGGACACTGATGACAACTTTATTGAATCTCAGCCTTCCTCAATACAGCTAATTGTCAGTCTAATTCTTCACACAGACCATAAATCCATGTGGTTATTGGGGTTCCTGAGTGGGTTAGTATTGAAACCTGCCCCTGTTTTTTGTAATTACTTCTTCACTAATGGGACACACACACACGTATATGAACCCCTGTGTTGAACAAGCCAGTGATCCACACTGACTCTACACCAGGATGCCTACGGTATAACCCTGCCAAGTTGCCGACGGCTACAAATAGATTGAGACCCCTGGTGAAGGCATTGTTTTGGGACCTCTGCTGTTCCTGGAGGAGGGGTGAGTGAGGACAGAGTGCAGCTAGGAGGGAGGTATCGGTGTCATACGTACTCACTCTATACCCACTATTGAAACTGCAATCTTTCCACAACCTTCATTTGAACCAAAATGTGACAATATGGATGAAAGTGTGAATATGCATTTAATTGTTCTGATAGTATAGATAAGGAGGATAATGGGAGGCTGCTGCATCGCAGGAGAGAGACCAGACGAGCACAGTGGCTGCTATGTCATTGTGGATTTGCTGTGGCGATCTGCGTGGGCCCTATCATTTGCGTGCGATTTGTCACTCTCAACAGTGAAGTTTTATCCATGTGAAAATGTCAAAGATTTACATAGCAGCACTGAGGAGCTCACTCACACAGAGATGCATTAAGTCACCAGTCTCCATCAGCCTGCATCTAATGCAATAGAACTGTGACAACAAACCATGGGAGGATTTGAATAATAATAAAGAGGAGAAGGCTGCCACACGGCCGGGAGTGTCAAACCAATAACAAGGTCACTCCACCAAGAGAAGGCTCTCAAGTCTTTCCAATATCAGTGTTCCAATTCCAATTAACATATAAGTCAAGCCACATCCAATACATATGATAATGGAAGCATACATTTGAGGTCACCAGCAAAATGATTGAGGGGCTTGTACTGTGAAGTGCAGTATGTTACAGCAAACACATTGTGTGGTTTCCTTTGACATTCAGCGGCCTTGTGTATTGTCTTCATAACATTATGATTTAGAAAAATAAATACCAGGATCAAAAGTGAGCTATTTAGTAGAAGAAAATATCAAAATTACTCAGTTCATTTGTGCTGAATATTAATGTGTCAAAACATGCTCTCTATAAAATCGTTATCTGTTATTTTGGCCCATTGAAAACTGACAGGACCCACACACACACACCTTGACAATAGAGGCATTCATTGCAATGCCCATGCAAAGACTAACACATCAGTGGACTCTTTGATGTGGCTTTTCAGCTCATTAGGCTCCATTTCCCATTGACTGGAAGCCACTGTGACAGCCATTTTGTGCCAAACAAAGGCCAGTGATGAGTTAACGCCTCTGTTTTCATTATCAGGCTTTAAACACTCTGTCCTCAATGGCCCGTAGACAGACCCTTACTGGCTGCCCTGGTAATGGTCATTGTAACTAGTGACAGCTGTGGGAAAACACTAGGGTCAGAGTGCAGCCATGCAGTGAGGGAGTTCAGAGGTCACAGTGGCATTGTTGTAGCGCCACGGAGGAGTGCATTGAAGAGCCCATAAACATTACTCATCTCATTGGCTTCTACAGCTGCCTCCATCGCCCCTTTGTGCTGCGACATAGACGCTACCAATTCCTATTCGGCTTCTGAATGGGGTCGATTTCTATCTGTTTTTCCACTAAATGGTCCTTGATTGGCTAAGGTCACAGAATTTATGATCAATGAGGACTGTCAATTGTTTTTTAGGACTGGGGAATGGGTTTGTAAATGCAGACAAACGTAAACTGTGTATGACACAGCCATTGAAAGGATATTTGGCTGGGAACCTTGGTACGGAGGTCATGACCAACGGAATAAAGTGTTGTGATGGACATTTACACAAATATTAACTTTTTATATGAGCAGGCATGTAAAAGACACATCTGCAGCTGCAATGGTAATGTCTGAAGTCGGACTGACATTTCATTTAGAGGGTTGAAGACTCCTTTTGAGGCATCGTGCACTCGGTAACTCTCCATCGCTGGTTTGAGATGGCTTGAGAGACCGAGCACTAGCTAACTTTTGTAACGAGCTAAGTGACAGCTCCTTCAACTGTATAACAAAAGAGCAACCAGGTCTGATAAAGTTCTGAACATAAGAAAAGGGCAACAATTGAGATAAGTCTGCCGAAGTTTTGACCAAATAGCAACAACTGAAATGGGTAGGGTTGACAAAGTTCTGACAAAACTCAAAGACAGCCACTAATCACTCCCCATGATCTAGTGGACCTATGGCCTTCTCCTCTGTGGCACTCTCTCCTCTCTTCAATCTTAATTGAATCAGTCTGATAGAAGACTTGACACTGAGAGATGGCCTTAATCTAGGAGGCCCAGTCTAGCTAGAGAGAGAAAATGAGAGAAACAGTCTTCACGCCTCCATTCACCTGTCTGCTGTCTCCCACCCACAGATTCCCTCGTTATTCACTGTCTGTCACAGATAACATCACAGTGACAATCAGATAGCAGAGAACGTGGAAGACCACTCAGATCTCCTATATATGCACTAGAGCATTATGTTGTGCCAATAGGATTTAGTGGCTGTGGAGGACCGATTTAATTGCTTGTTGGCTGTGGGAGGGCCAATTGGATCTCCTGTATATACGGTGTCTTATGTTGTCAAGGGTCAATCAGAATTTACTCGGTCATACAAGATTTTAAGGCCCCCGACAGAGTTTTCGAGCACTCTCACTTTACATAACCGATTTCCTTATGGTGTCTTGAATTCATGAAACAAATTCTTAATAAGATGAAACACTTATAGAACTTACAGAATCATGTCAAAAATCCTGTAGGGTCCATACTAGTTGTAGTCTATCGCATGAATGTGATTATGAACAAGGGTCAGGATGTGACCCTAAGCCATTTAGTTACAATGAATCAATAACTGCAAGAAGACGTTTTGCATGAACTGGCTGATGGTTTCGGTCTAGTTTTCTAGCATCTAATCAATCGGGCCATAGATATCTGCTCATCATTAATCTTGGGCTTTCTTATCAGCTGGGTCTACCTGAATGGGTATCTGATCTATTCCGCTGATAAAACTCTGCCCTATCAGATAATAGAATGCAGTGGAAATTGACATTATCCTATAGGCCTATGTTTCTATTCACCTGAATAGCAGATGAAGTACATATTTAACGTGTTGGGTGATTTTCTTATTGTCCATCAAGATTGTACATTTAGCCTGCATAGGGATATGTTAAGAAGGTCCTTGGTTGTCTCTGAACCTTGATTGTCATATTAGTCAAAATCCATCTTCTTACCAGACAGTATGACCTGGCTTCTGTTCCACCCCGAGTGACATTACACTATAAAACTATGATCAATGGCGCCGGAGGGAATGGCTGCCGTTTTACAGGCTCCTAACTAACTGCTATTTTGTGTTTTTTTTCCCGCATTGTTTGTAACAAATTTTGTACATGATGTTGCTGCTACCGTCTCTTATGACCGAAAAGAGCTTCTGGATCTCAGAACAGTGATTTCTCACATCGAACTGGACAAAGATTTTTTTCGTTAATGACTCCGACGCGAAGGAAATACTGCTTCTCTGAGACCAGGCCCAAATCCCTGTCATTCGCGTGAAGAAAATATGGAAATACAGGGAGCGGAGATCAGGGTGCTTTGTTAGAAATCCTAGGCAAGTGGGTAACCCGCCTCTACCATCCGTTCTATTGGCCGACGTACAATCACTGGAAAATAAACTGGATGATCTCCGTTCGAGACTATCCTACCAACGGGACATTTAAAACTGTAATATCTTATGTTTCACCGAGTCGTGGCTGAAAGACGACACTGATAATATACAGTTGTCTGGGTTTTCCGTGCATCAGCAGGACAGAACAGCTACGTCTGGTAAGACGAGGGGTGGGGGTGTGTGTCTATTTGTCAATAACAGCTGGTGCGCGATGTCTAATATTAAGGAAGTCTCAAGGTATTGCTCGCCTGAGGTAGAGTGCCTCATGATAAACTGTAGACCACACTCTCTACCAAGAAAGTTTTAATCTAAGACCGTACTCAACGGGCTGTATAAGGCCATAAGCAAACAAAAAAATACTCATCCAGAAGTGGTGTTCCTAGTGGCCGGGGACTTTAATGCAGACAAACTTGAATCCGTTTGGCCTTATTTCTACCAGCATGTCAAATGTGCAACTAAAGGGAAAAAAAACTCTAGACCACCTTTACTCCACATACACAGACACATACAAAGCTCTCCCTCGCCCTCCATTTGGCAAATCTAAACATAATTCTAACCTCCTGATTCCTGCTTAAAAGCAACCTTTAAACAGGTCAACATTCACATTCTGTAATACCTACATGTTTCAAGGAGACAACCATAGTCCCTGTGCGAAAGAAAGCCAAGGTAACCTGCCTAAATGACTACCGCCCCGTAGTACTTATGTTGGTAGCCATGAAGTGCTTTGAAAGGCTAGTCATGGCTCACGTCAACACCATCATCCCAAAAACCCTAGACCCACTCCAATTCGCATACCGCCCCAACAAATCCACAGATGACGCAATCGCAATCGCATTCCACACTGCCCTTTCCCACCTGGACAAAACAAACACCTATGTGAGAATGTTGTTCATTGACTACAGCTCAGCGTTCAACACCATAGTGCTAAACACCTGCAACTGGATCCTGGACTTCCTGACGGGCAACAACACATTTGCCAATCTGATCCTCAACACGGGGCCCCTCAGGGGTGCGTACTTAGTCCCCTCCTGTACTCCCTGTTCACCCACGACTGTGTGTCCAAGCATGACTCCAACACCATCATTACGTTTGCTGATAACACAACAGTGGTAGGCCTGATCACCAGCAATGATGAGACAGCCTATAGGGAGACCTGGCAGTATGGTGCCAGGACAACAACCTCTCCCCTCAATGTGAGCAAGACAAAGGAGCTGATCGTGGACTACAGGAAAAGGAGGGCCGAACACATTCCCCATTCACATCATCACCAACAACCTATCATGGTCCAAACACACCAAGACAGTCTTGGGCACGACAACACCTTTTCCCCCTCAGGAGACTGAAAAGATTTGGCATGCATCCAAAGACCCTCAAAGAGTTCTATAGCTGCACCATCGAGAGTATTCTGACTGGTTGGATCACCGCCTGGTATGGCAACTGTTATGCATCCTACCGTATGGCACTACAGAAGGTAGTGCGTACAGTCCAGTATCTAACTGTGGCCAAGCTTCCTGCCATCCAGGACCTATATTCCAGGCGATGTCAGAGGAAGGCCCAAAAATTGTCAAAGACTCCAGCCACCCTATACATGGACTGTTCTCTCTGCTACCGCACGGCAAGCGTTACCGGAGCGTCAAGTCTAGGTCCAAAAGGCTTCTTAACAGCTTCTACCCCCAAGCCATAAGACTCCTGAACAATGAAACAAATGGCCACCCGGACTGTTTACACTGCTACTACTCGCTGTTTATTATCTTTATTATCTAAATGACCTCGACTAACCTGTACCCCCGCACATTGACTCGGTACCGGTACCCCCTGTATATAGCCTCGCTATTGTTATTTATTGTGTTACTTTTTATTTTTAGTAAATATTTATTTAGTAAATATTTTCTCAACTCTATTTCTTGAACTGCATTGTTGGTTAAGGGCTTGTAAGTAAACCCATGTGTGTAAGTAAGCCCACATGTGACAAATAACTTTTGATTTGATTTATAAATGTACCTACTTATGTACCATAACAGGGTTGTCAGTTTGTTGTCAGAGTTTTGTTATAAAATGCCATGACATATGTCAGACATTATGTCATGGTTATAACGGTGTTATGTCATGCAATTTTAAGTGAAGACTTCCCAGCATATGCAATTCGTAAGTGATGATAATGTTACCCTCTGATGGATGTACATTAATGCTCTATGGGAACCTTAACACTATTTCGAGTCAGTCTGTGTTCATTAGCAGTGCTCAGTGTCTCTAGCCACTGGTCGTTTCATTTCCCACTTATCGTTTACGCAAATGGTTTTGGCATACCTTATTAAACCACATAATGACCTTAATGCTATAAGGCAACCAATGAATTGAAACCAAATTGAGACTTTTAAGATATTTTGTGGAGGGGGAAACATGAAACATGCTTCTCTATTTCAAACACAGCATTTTAGTTCTCAGTGGAAAGCTATAACACATCAAGTTAATGCTTAATGAGTTTACATGTAAATTGATTACCCAAGTTATCCAAGATTATCCAAGATGTCCAAGTCCAGCTTTGAAATGTCATTTTCCAAATAACAAATCAGGAGATGTTAGACTCTAGACTAAGGAGTCTTTCAGCAGCGGGTGTGTTCAGTCAAAAACCTAACTGAAATACACAGCTTGTTCAACTGGATCTCTCTCTCTCTCTCTCTCTCTCTCTCTCTCTCTCTCTCTCTCTCTCTCTCTCTCTCTCTCTCTCTCTCTCTCTCTCTCTCTCTCTCTCTCTCTCTCTCTCTCTCTCTCGCACGCACGCACGCACGCACGCACGCACACACACACACACACAAACGGTCCATAATTAGCAGTGCCATTTATGATCATGAGAACAGATGAAAACAAAGCGTGTTTTATTCTGTAAATGAAAGCAAAACACATAGCTACATAGGCATCCCAGGAGCATGGTTTCCATTGAATTTCTACATCACAGAGCAGTTACAGTCACAGAGGAGCCCAACCCAGCAGTGGGGAACCGTGAGGGCCTTCAACGCCATCAGAGAAAGCCTACTATAATAGTTGTAGTTTTCAAAAATATATTTAGGATTAATTTCTATTTAATCTCTTCACTAATATTTCAATGGTATTCTAATTATTTTCCATGATATTTTGATTTAATCTCTTCAGTATGTATTGGAAAGGAAAGGGGTAACGCTGAAGAAGAAAAAATATCCAATCAGGATTTTTCTTTGGTGGCCTTCTGGGTTAATCTAGCTAGCTAAGTCCGCCATTGGCTAGGCCCTCAAAAGCTAGATAGAAGGCATCTGCCGGTCAACTGCATTAGGGCAGAATTTTGGAGTGACAGTGGAATCAACCAATCATACATTGACTTGAAATGTGTGGGACCGTTTTACAAAAACTTATGGAAACTTCTGCCTTCTCGAAGGGTGACCGGTCACTGTGCCATAGCCAACAGTAGTTTTGTCATGGTCTAGCTAGCTGTGTGTAACGGACGGAAAGACGCTAGAAAACTGTTGTAACTGAAAAATACTGTTGGCTGCAACTGTGTTAATCACGGTTAAAACAGTGCACAGTAAGTGTGTATTTTAGCATTTGTGAAATTATTCTGATGTGATATGAAATTAAAGGGCTTTATATTTCTATAATCGTATCGCAATTGAGTCTCCCTCTAAACATAACATATAAGGTCAATGGACGTTAAGGAGCAACGGTAGGCTCGCCTACACTCCTTAACAGCGCATTTTTGGGGTAGGTGTTATTGTGATAGTCAGGGTGTTAGGCTACCATACAGGGCAGTGCACAGACCTTTCAGGGGGCAGCTGCCCAAAATAATAAATTCATAATATAGCTTAATATTCATAATATTCTAACTCATGATATACACTATGGCTGGCTGGCTGGCTGGCTAGTTACTTGTGTGGATGGTTTAGCTAGAATGTGGGCCAGTGTTCCAAAATTGGCGGCCCACGGGTGGTTTTATTTGGCCCCACAAGTTTTCTGAGCAAAAAAAGGTAAACAAATAAAAATATACAGTTGAAGTCGGAAGTTTACATACACCTTAACCAAATACATTTATACTCAGTTTTTCACAATTCCTGATATTTAATCCTAGTAACAATTCCCTGTCTTAGGTCAGTTAGGATCACCACTTTATTTTAAGAATGTGAAATGTCAGAATAATAGTAGAGAGAATGATTTATTTCAGCTTTTACTTCTTTCATCACATTCCCAGTGGGTCAGAAGTTTACATAAACTCAATTAGTATTTGGTAGCATTGCCTTTAAATTGTTTAACTTGGGTCAAACGTTTTGGGTAGCCTTCCACAAGCTTCCCACAATATGTTGGGTGAATTTTGGCCCATTCCTCCTGACAGAGTTGGTGTATCTGAGTCAGGTTTGTAGGCCTCCTTGCTCGCACACGCTTTTTCAGTTCTGCCCACACATTTTCTATAGGATTGAGGTCAGGGCTTTGTGATGGCCACTCCAATACCTTGACTTTGTTGTCCTTAAGCCATTTTGCCACAACTTTGGAAGCATGCTTGGGGTCATTGTCCATTTGGAAGACTCATTTGCGACCAAGCTTTAACTTCCTGACTGATGTCTTGAGATGTTGCTTCAATATATCCACATTATTTCCCTGCCTCATGATGCCATCTATTTTGTGAAGTGCACCAGTCCCTCCTGCAGCAAAGCACCCCCACAACATGATGCTGCCACCCCCGTGCTTCACGGTTTTGATGGTGATCTTCGGCTTGCAAGCCTCCCCCTGTCACACCCTGGCCTTAGTTATCTTTGTTTTCATTATTATTTTAGTTAGGTCAGGGTGTGATATGGGGAATGTATGTGTTTTGGTTTGTCTAGGGGTTTGTACGTTTAATGGGTCAGTGTCTTGTCTAGGTGTTTGTATGTCTATGGCTGCCTAGATTGGTTCTCAATTAGAGGCAGCTGTGGTTTATTGTCTCTGATTGAGAGCCATATTTAAGGCAGCCATAGGCATTTGGGTTTTGTGGGTAATTGTCTATGTTCTATGTTGCATGTGTGCACTTAGTTCTTTCTTAGCTTCACGTTCGTCTGTTTGTTGTTTTGTTTCGTTTGTTCATCTTCTAAAATAAAGAGAAGATGTATTTTTCACACGCTGCGCCTTGGTCCTCTCTCTCACCGCAAGACGATCGTGACAGAATTACCCACCTGAATCGGACCAAGCAGCGTGTAAAGCAGCAACGGGAGCAGCGCATAAAGGATTCATGGACATGGGAGGAGATATTGGATGGAAAGGGACCTTGGGCACAACCGGGAGAATATAGCCTCCCTCGTGAAGAGCTGGAGGCAGCTAAAGCCGAGAGGAGGCGATATGAGGAGGCAGCACGGAAGCAAGGCTGGAAGCCCGCGAGTACAACCCAAACATTTCTTGGGGGGGGGGATAAAAGGGAGTGTGGCGAAGTCAGGTAGGAGACCTGCGCCTACTCCTTGTACTTACCGTGGAGAGCGAGAGTACGGGCAGACACCGTGTTACGCAGTAGAGCGCATGGTGTCTCCTGTACGTGTGCATAGCCCGGTGCGGTACATACCAGCTCCTCGTATCGGCCGGGCTAGATTGAGTATTGAGCCAGGTGCCATGAAGCCGGCTCAACGCGTCTGGTCTCCAGTGCAGTGCATACAACCAGGTAAGGTTGGGCAGGCTCAGTGCTCAAGGGAGCCAGTACGCCTGCACGGTCCGGTATTTCCGGCGCCACCTCCCCGCCCCAACCCAGTACCACCAGTGCCTACACCATGCACCAGGCTTCCTGTGCGTCTTCAGAGCCCTGTTCCTCCTCCACGCACTAGCCCTATGGTGCGTGTCTCCAGCCCATTACCACCAGTGCCTACACCACGCACCACGCCTCCTGTGCGTCTGCAGAGTCCTGTGCGTCCTGTTGTTGCTCCCCGCACTAGCCCTGAGATGCGTGTCCCCAGCCCGGTACCACCAGTGCCGGCACCACGCACTAGGCCTAATGTGCGTCTCCAGGGTCCAGTATGCCCTGTTCCTTCTCCCCGTCTGCCAAGCACCGTCAGAGCTGCCCGTCTGTCCCGAGCCGTCAGAGCTGCCCGTCTGTCCCGAGCTGCTAGAGCCGTCCGCCAGACAGGATCAGCCAGAGCCGTCCGCCAGACAGGATCAGCCAGAGCCGTCCGCCAGACAGGATCAGCCACACGCTGCGCCTTGGTCCTCTCTCTCACCGCAAGACGATCGTGACACCCCCTTTTTCCTCCAAACATAATGATGGTCATTATGGCCAAACAGTTCTATTTTTGTTTCATCAGACCAGAGGACATTTCTCCAAAAAGTACGATCTTTGTTCCCATGTGCAGTTGCAAACCGTAGTCTGGCTTTTTTATGGCGGTTATGGAGCAGTGGCATCTTCCTTGCTGAATGGCCTTTCAGGTTATGTCGATATAGGACTCGTTTTACTGTGGATATTGTCACGCCCTGGCCTTAGTATTCTTTGTTTTCTTTATTATTTTAGTTAGGTCAGGGTGTGACATGGGGAATGTTTGTGTTTTATCGGTTTTGGGTGGTTATATGGTAAAGGGGGTGTTGGGTGTAGTGTATGGGTTTCTGTTGAGTGTATGTGTCTAGCTGTGTCTATGTTGGGTGTAAGTTGTCTAGGAGAGTCTATGGTTGCCTGAATGGGTTCCCAATTAGAGACAGCTGATTTCTGTTGTCTCTGATTGGGAGCCCTATTTAAGGTAGCCATAGGCTTTCGTTTGATGTGGGTAATTGTCTATGTCTGAACGTTTGTAGCCTGTATGTGCACTACGTTTATTAGCTTCACGGTCGGTCGTTTGTTTGTTTTGTTAGTTTTGTAAGAGTGTTTTGTTTTCGGTTCTCCTTCTTCTTAATAAAAAGAAGATGGCTTATTTTCCTACTGCTGCGTTTTGGTCCGTCAATCCTCCACACGATCGTGACAGAATTACCCACCAATACAGGACCAAGCGGCATGTAAAGCGGCAACAAGGTCCTTTGCTGTTGTTCTGGGATTGATTTGCACTTTTCGCACCGAAGTACGTTCATCTCTAGGAGACAGAACAAATCAAATCAAATCAAATCTTATTAGTCACATACACATGGTTAGCAGATGTTAATGCGAGTGTAGCGAAATGCTTGTGCTTCTAGTTCCGACAATGCAGTAATAACAACAAGTAATCTAACCTAACAATTCCACAACTACTACCTTATACACACAAGTGTAAAGGGATAAAGAATATGTACATAAAGATATATGAATGAGTGATGGTACAGAACGGCATAGGCAAGATGCAGTAGATGGTATAGAGTACGGTATATACATATGAGATGAGTACTGTAGGGTATGTAAACATAAAGTGGCATAGTTTAAAGTGGCTAGTGGTACATGTATTACATAAAGATGGCAAGATGCAGTAGATGATATAGAGTACAGTATATACATATACATATGAGATGGGTAATGTAGGGTATGTAAACATTATATTAAGTGGCATTGTTTAAAGTGGCTAGTGGTACATTTTTACATAATTTCCATCAATTCCCATTTTTAAAGTGGCTGGAGTTGAGTCAGTATGTTGGCAGCGGCCGCTAAATGTTAGTGGTGGCTGTTTAACAGTCTGATGGCCTTGAGATAGAAGCTGTTTTTCAGTCTCTCGGTCCCTGCTTTGATGCACCTGTACTGACCTCGCCTTCTGGATGATAGCGGGGTGAACAGGCAGTGGCTTGGGTGGTTGTTGTCCTTGATGATCTTTATGGCCTTCCTGTGACATCGGGTGGTGTAGGTGTCCTGGAGGGCAGGTAGTTTGCCCCCGGTGATGCGTTCTGCAGACCTCACTACCCTCTGGAGAGCCTTACGGTTGTGGGCGGAGCAGTTGCCGTACCAGGCGGTGATACAGCCCGACAGGATGCTCTCGATTGTGCATCTGTAGAAGTTTGTGAGTGCTTTTGGTGACAAGCCGAATTTCTTCAGCCTCCTGAGGTTGAAGAGGCGCTGCTGCGCCTTCTTCACAACGCTGTCTGTGTGGGTGGACCAATTCAGTTTGTCCGTGATGTGTACACCGAGGAACTTAAAACTTTCCACCTTCTCCACTACTGACCCGTCGATGTGGATAGGGGGGTGCTCCCTCTGCTGTTTCCTGAAGTCCACAATCATCTCCTTTGTTTTGTTGACGTTGAGTGTGAGGTTATTTTCCTGACACCACACTCCGAGGGCCCTCACCTCCTCCCTGTAGGCCGTCTCGTCGTTGTTGGTAATCAAGCCTACCACTGTAGTGTCATCCGCAAACTTGATGATTGAGTTGGAGCATGGCCACGCATGGCCACGCAGTCGTGGGTGAACAGGGAGTACAGGAGAGGGCTCAGAACGCACCCTTGTGGGGCCCCAGTGTTGAGGATCAGCGGGGTGGAGATGTTGTTACCTACCCTCACCACCTGGGGGCGGCCCGTCAGGAAGTCCAGGACCCAGTTGCACAGGGCGGGGTCGAGACCCAGGGTCTCGAGCTTGATGACGAGTTTGGAGGGTACTATGGTGTTAAATGCTGAGCTGTAATCGATGAACAGCATTCTCACATAGGTATTCCTCTTGTCCAGATGGGTTAGGGCAGTGTGCAGTGTGGTTGCGATTGCGTCGTCTGTGGACCTATTGGGTCGGTAAGCAAATTGGAGTGGGTCTAGGGTGTCCGGTAGGGTGGAGGTGATATGGTCCTTGACTAGTCTCTCAAAGCACTTCATGATGACGGAAGTGAGTGCTACGGGGCGGTAGTCGTTTAGCTCAGTTACCTTAGCTTTCTTGGGAACAGGAACAATGGTGGCCCTCTTGAAGCATGTGGGAACAGCAGACTGGGATAAGGATTGATTGAATATGTCCGTAAACACACCAGCCAGCTGGTCTGCGCATGCTCTGAGGACGCGGCTGGGAATGCCGTCTGGGCCTGCAGCCTTGCGAGGGTTAACACGTTTAAATGTTTTACTCACCTCGGCTGCAGTGAAGGAGAGCCCGCAGGTTTTGGTAGCGGGCCGTGTCAGTGGCACTGTATTGTCCTCAAAGCGGGCAAAAAAGTTATTTAGCCTGTCTGGGAGCAAGACATCCTGGTCCGCGACGGGGCTGGTTTTCTTTTTGTAATCCGTGATAGACTGTAGACCCTGCCACATACCTCTTGTGTCTGAGCTGTTGAATTGCGACTCTATTTTGTCTCTGTACTGGGACTTAGCCTGTTTGATTGCCTTGCGGAGAGAATAGCTACACTGTTTGTATTCGGTCATGTTTCCGGTCACCTTGCCCTGGTTAAAAGCAGTGGTTCGCGCTTTCAGTTTCACGCGAATGCTGCCGTCAATCCACGGTTTCTGGTTTGGGAATGTTTTAATCGTTGCTGTGGGTACGACATTGTCAATGCACTTCCTAATGAACTCGCTCACCGAATCAGCATATTCGTCCATGTTGTTGTTGGACGCAATGCGGAACATATTCCAATCCGCGTGATCGAAGCAGTCTTGAAGCGTGGAATCAGATTGGTCGGACCAGCGTTGAACAGACCTGAGCGCGGGAGCTTGTTGTTTTAGTTTCTGTTTGTAGGCTGGAATCAACAAAATGGAGTCGTGGTCAGCTTTTCCGAAAGGAGGGCGGGGGAGGGCCTTATATGCGTTGCGGAAGTTAGTATAACAATGATCCAGGGTTTTACCAGCCCTGGTAGCACAATCGATATGCTGATAGAATTTAGGGAGTTTTGTTTTTAGATTAGCCTTGTTAAAATCCCCAGCTACGATGAATGCAGCCTCAGGGTGTGTGGTTTCCAGTTTACAAAGAGTCAGATAAAGTTCGTTCAGGGCCATCGATGTGTCTGCTTGGGGGGGAATATATACGGCTGTGATTATGATCGAAGAGAATTCCCTTGGTAGATAATGCGGTCGACATTTGATTGTGAGGAGTTCTAGATCAGGTGAACAGAATGACTTGAGTTCCTGTGTGTTGTTATGATGATCACACCACGTCTCGTTAATCATAAGGCATACCCCCCCGCCCCTCTTCTTACCAGAAAGATGTATGTTTCTGTCGGCGCGATGCGTGAAGAAACCAGCTGGCTGCACCGACTCCGTTAGCGTCTCTTGAGTTAGCCCTGTTTCCGTGAAGCAGAGCACGTTGCAATCCCTGATGTCTCTCTGGAATGTTACCCGTGCTCGGATTTCATCAACCTTATTGTCAAGAGACTGGACATTGGCGAGTAGTATGCTAGGGAGTGGAGCGCGATGTGCCCGTCTCCGAAGCCTGACCAAGAGACCGCTACGTTTGCCCCTTTTACGGCGTCGCATAGGGTCCCCGGCTGGGATCAGATCCATTGTATTGGGTGGAAGGCAAAACACTGGATCCGTTTCGGGAAAGTCATATTCCTGGTTATAACGATGGTGAGTTGACGTTAATCGTATATTCAGTAGTTCCTCCCGACTGTATGTAATGAAACCTAAGATTACCTGGGGTACCGATGTAAGAAATAACACATAAAAAAACAAAATACTGCATATTTTCCAAGGAACGCGAAGCGAGGCGGCCATCTCGGTCGGCGCCATCTTTTGCAGATGAACACATCTCCTTCCTGAGCGGTATGACGGCTGTGTGGTCCCATGGTGTTTATACTTGTGTACTATTGTTTGTACAGATGAACGTGGTACCTTCAGGCGTTTGGAAATTGTTTCCAAGGATGAACCAGACTTGTGGAGTTCTACAAAAAATGTTCTGAGGTCTTGGCTTATTTCTTTTGATTTTCGCATGATGTCAAGCAAAGAGGCACTGAGTTTGAAGTTAGGCTTTGAAATACATCCACAGGTACACTAATTCATTTTCTGGAATTTTCCAAGCTGTTTAAAGACAGTTAACTTAGTGTATGTAAACTTCTGACCCACTGGAATTCTGATACAGTGAATTATAAGTGAAATAATCTGTCTGTAAACAATTGTTGGAAAAATGACTTGTGTCATGCACAAAGTAGATGTCCTAACCGACTTGCCAAACTATAGTTTGTTAACAAGAAATTTGTGGAGTGGTTGAAAAACGAGTTTTAATGACTCCAGTGTATGTAAACTTCCGACTTCAACTGTATATACACTACCAGTGAAACGTTTGGAAACACCTATTTATTGAAGGGTTTTTCTTTATTAGTACTATTTTCTACATTGTAGAATAAAAGTGAAGACATCAAAACTATGAAATAACACATGGAATCATGTAGTAACCAAAAAAGTGTTAAAGTGTTAAATTAAAATATATTTTGCTGTGTAAGGGCTATTTGACCAAGAAAGATAGTGATGCAGTACTGCTTTAGAAGAGCTGGCCTCTACAATCCCCCGAACTCAACCCAATTGAGATGGGTCGGACCGCAGAGTGAAGGAAAAGCAGCCAACAAGTGCTCAGCATATGTGGGAACTCCTTCAAGACTGTTGGAAAAGCATTCTAGGAGAAGCTGGTTGAGAGAATGCCAAGAGAATGCAAAGCTGTCATCAAAGCAACGGGTGGCTACTTTGAAAAATCTAAAATCTAAAATGTATATTGATTTGTTTAACATTTTTTTGGTTGCTAAGTGCTTCCGTATGTGTTTTTTCATAGTCTTGATGTCTTCGCTATTATTCTACAACATAGGAAATAGTAAAAATAAAGAACACATATGAAACATTCATGGACATTTAGCTAGCTAGCTTGCTGTTGCTAGCTAATTTGTCGTAATATAACCATTGAGTTGTTATTTTACTTGAAATGTACAAGGTTCTTTTTTTGCTGGATCTTTGTAGAATATTGACCCATTTTGAGTCAGACAAAATTGTGTGTTCTCTACTCCGACAATTAATCCACAGATAAAATGGGGAACCTAGTTAGTTTCAAGTAATATCTCCTAGTTCAGTCTCTTCTTCTGTGGATTATATATGGCGTTTGCAACCAACTTTAAGGTGCATTACTGCAGCCAACTGGACTGGAGTGTGGGACCTCGATCATCTTTCAATCACCCACGTGGGTATATGCTCCTAAAAACCAATGAGGAGATGGGAGTCAGCATGCCAGTTGCCCTGTCTACTACTCAAAGACCAAACAATATTAACCAGGCGCCCAATGGATTATGGTAAAAAAAAAAAAATGGAATTTAAATAATTGAACCGATGTCCGGTCAATTAGTTGTTAATTATTTTTTTTAAATGTTGGTTACTCTTTTGCTCCTGCTGAGTTAGGCTTCGTTTAACGTTAGCTTCATACTTTATCCTTCAAGCTGGCTAAGTAGACTATACAAACCAGAGCCCTTCAATGTTACTGCAATAGAAGTCTCTGCCGGCAGTTAGCCACCTGACTGACAGTGGCGTGTATTGATGGATGGCTTCCCCCCCAAAAATCCCAAGAATGTGATCTGTGATTCATAATTTTCCTTCAATTTGCAAAAGGCTGACTGTATCTCACCGGAGAAAGCATTTTAGCGAGCCAAACAGCGCCCCTCTGTTTCTGTATGTGAAGCACATGTATCTGATGCTGTCTGGTCAAAAATGTGATTATATTGTTGCTGCCCGTAGCATTGAATATAAGGGAAGCCAGCTAGCATTTGGCCTCCCTTGATAAAAAATTAAATGGAAAAAAATTGCCAATCAGTTTTTAGCTAATCTGAGTGAGCTAAAAGTGTCAAGGGAAGCCAAACGTAATTTACATAAACATGAATTGCTGCATCTTGATGTGTTGTTGTCTTCCGGTGGCTAGCTAGCTAGCTAAAGTTGTCCCTTTTCTACATTAGCCATGGATGGAGATAAGGATTTGGACTTGTGTTTTTACTTAATTCTCCGCACTGGCCAATGATTATAACGGCGATTCTGATCCAACCATAAATTCCATAAAGAGTTGAAGTTCAACATGTAGTGGGCTAATGTTAACGATCTGGCCTGGCATTGTATCATAGACCGTTTAGACAAAATGAAACAGGAGGATGGCAATAGCATTTCTCTACAAGAAGGGCAAGTCAACATGTTTTTCTACTTGCACAAACGCATACACACACACACACACACACACACACACACACACACACACACACACACACACACACACACACACACACACACACACACACACACACACACACACGTACACACACACACGCACGTACACACACACACGTACACTCACACACTCACACACACACACACAGAGAAACCAGTCCCATGGACAGATACATCATTCAGCTTACATTGATTGCATTAAATCGTTTTTGCTATCTTTTAGTTGTCTCTGTATTAGACTAAGCATAGGTGATTAGATGAAGTTGAAAATGGTGCTGGAATAGTGGCGGGATCTCCTGTTTTCTTTGCAACTTGCGGTAACTCTCCGTGGTTCTAAATCAATAGTTGTTTAGTAGTCCAAAAATGTCGGAAATATTAACTTGCTTGACCATGCTGTAGGTCGTGTTACTGTTTGATACATGTAATATGTTTTGCGGATTTCAAATGACAGATGTTGCTCTCGGTTTTGTGATGAAACAGAGGTGTGTTGTTCATTGCCTTCGGAAAGAATTCAGACCACATGACTTTTTCCACATTTTGTAAGGTTACAGACTTATTCTAAAATTGATCAAATTTAACCCCATAAGCAAAAACATATATTTTCTAATAACAGAAATGTCACATTTACATAAGTATTCAGAACCTTTACTCTACTTTGTTGAAGCACCTTTGGCAGCATTTACAGCATCGAGTCTTCTTGGATATGACGCCACAAGCTTGGCATACTTGTATTTGGGGAGTTTCTCCCAATCTTCTCTGCAGATCCTCTCAAGCTTTGTCAGGTTGGATAGGGAGCGTTGCTGCACAGCTATTTTCAGGTCTCGCCAGAAATGTTCAATCGAGTTCAAGTCCGGGCTCTGGCTGGGCCACTCAAGGATATTCAGAGACTTGTCCCAAAGCCGCTCCTGCGTTGTCTTGGCTGTGTGCTTAGGGTCCTGTTGGAAGACAACGACCAGTCTGACTTCCTGAGCGCTCTGGAGCAGGTTTTCATCAAAGATCTCTCTTACTTTGCGCCGTTCATCTTTGCTTCGATACTGACTAGTCTCCCAGCCCCTGTAGGGATGGTGCCAGGTTTCCTCCAGACGTGACACTTGGCGTCAGACCAGCGAATCTTGTTTCTCATGGTCTGAGAGTCTTTAGGTGCCTTTTGGCAAACTCCAAGCGGGCTGTCATGTGCCTTTTACTGAGGAGTGGTTTCTGTCTGGCCACTCTACCATAAAGGTCTGATTGGTGGAGTGCTGCAGAGATGGTTGTCCTTCTGGAATGTTCTTTTATCTCCAGAGGAACTCTAGAGCTCTGTCAGAGTGACCATCGGGTTCCTGGTCACCTCCCTGACCAAGGCCCTTCTCCCCCGATTGCTCAGATTGGCCGGGCAGACAGCTCTAGGAAGAGTGTTGGTGGGTCCAAACTTATTCCATTTAAGAATGATGGAGGCCACTGTGTTCTTGGGTACCTTCAATGCTGCAGAAATGTGTTGGTACCCTTCCCCAGATCTGTGCCTCAATACAATCCTGTTTCGGAGCTCTACAGACAATTCCTTCGACCTCGTGGATTTATTTTTGCTCTGTCATGCACTGTCAACTGTGGGATGATATATAGACAGGTGTGTGCCTTTCCAAATAATTTCCAATCAATTTAATTTACCACAGGTTTAATCCAATCAAGTTGTAGAAACATCTCAAGAATGATCAATGGAAACAGGATGCACTGAGCTCAATTTCGAGTCTCATAGCAAAGGGTCTGAATACTTATGTAAATTAGGTATTCCTGCAAACATTTCTAAAAACCTGTTTTAGCTTTGTCATTATGGGGTGTTGTGTGTAGATTGCTGAGGAATTGTATGTATTTAAACAATTTTAGAATAAGGCTGTAACGTGTAATGTGGAAAAAGTCAACGGGTCTGAATACTTTCCGAAGGCACTATATATATCACAGTGTCAAGGGATATGAACTAACAGGTTATAGAGCAAACAATGCAATAATCACAACACATAGGTTGTAATTGGGGCTGTTACGGTGACCATATTACCTCTAAACTGCAGGTCACGAGTCATGACTGCAGTCAAATTCCACGTGACCGTTTTGTCAGGGTAATTAGGCATCTGTAAGCTCTGATACTGCTGATGGTCATTATTAGCCTACCAACCTTGCTAACTGCCTGGTACTCAGCACTCTATTGTCCCTCTAATCACTCTGACATCAATACAATCAAACACTTCATGAGAGCCCATGAGCTCATATTGCTCAACATTTCTATAGGCTATGCAATTGTGTGAGAAAACAGAGTGAAACAGAACTTCTTCGGGATTGGTGTCCTGTCCACGGGACAATTGAGCTAGGCTAATGCGAGTAGCATGAGGTTGTAAGAAACAAGACAATTTCCCAGGACATAGACATATCTGATATTGGCAGAAAGCTTAAATTCTTGTTAATTCTTGTTAATCTAACTGCACTGTCTAATTTACAGTAGATATTACAGGGAAATAATACCATGCTATTGCTTGAGGAGAGTGCCCAATTTTGAACATGAAAAGTTATTAATAAACAAATTAGGCCCATTTGGGCAGTTTTGATACAACATTTTGAACAGAAATACAATGGTTCATTGGATCAGTCTAAAACTTTGCACATACACCGTTGCCATCTAGTGTCCAATATCTAAACTGCACCTGGGCTGGATTAATACATTATGGCCTTTCTCTTGCATTCCAAAGATGATGATACAAAAAAAATACAAAAGAACAGTTGTTTTTCTCTTTGTATTATCTTACACCAGATATATTGTGTTATATTCTCCTACATTCCTTTCACATTTCCACAAACTTCAAAGTGTTTCCTTTTCAAATGTTACCAAGAATATGCATATCCTTGATTCAGGGCCTGAGCTACAGGCAGTTAGATTTGGGTATGTAATTTTAGGCTAAAATTTTTAAAAAAAGGGGCGGATCATTAAGATGTTAAAAAGAGGAGGATCCCATCAGCTTTCTATAGGCTAGGCCTACTATATTTATTTATTTATCAATGTTCCTAATATTAACCACATTGCTTCTCTTTACAACAGGAGTATAACCTACCTGGCTGGCATGAAAATGAACCACGGGAAAAGTGTCCTCCGTTCGCTATTTAATTACATAGATGACGTATTTTTTTACACTGCCCCTGATTCGAGACGGTGCATGATAATGTTCCCTTCGAAATAAAAACAAATTTCACACGTATATTATTTAGTATATGTAAAGACAAGATTAAATCAAGAATAGTGTGATGGGTGACATTATTAGCCTATCACTTGTGAATGATATATTATCACTTGTGAATGATGCTCAATGGCAAGAAACACGCATGCATTTTTTAAAACTTTTTCAAATCATAGTTGCACACCTCATGTAGCCTAGCCCATAGGCCTATATGTAATGATAAGGTTTGAATCACAACTAAAGTGGCCAAATAACTTCTTAAAATGAACCGCATTATTCTGCTTTACACTTTTCACCAAAAAAATGCACCTTTATAATAAAAGCATTACATGCATAATTGCATTTGTGGTCACTTTTGAGAATGGTGTTTTCCTGCTAATGGAACGTTCACACAGGAGCAATATAATTTTGTGATAGTATTTACATTTTTTTATTTTTTTTATCAGAGGTGCTGCAGCACCCTACCTCCCCTATGCCATGATTACTTTCCAACCCCAATGCAGCTCAGTGTAAACAAGCATAACGGTAGGGTCAAAATCTTCTGTCAATGCTGACACATTGGCTGTGAATCATAATCTCGGATTGGCTATGTTCAACCGTGTATTTACTGTTGGCTTACATGACTGTATGGTGACAAGTGTTAGGGAGTAGTGAACTACATGCAGTTCAACTAGTAATTTAACTACATTTTGCAGTAGCTTGGTGGTAGTTCAACTAAATTCAAGTCTAGGTAGTGTTTTCAGTAGTTAATTGCTTTATTTGTCATAGAGTGGTGTGGACAGGAACCTTCCCACTAGCCATGATTGGCTGAGATAACGGCTGGGCTGGACATGCCGAGAGATGAGTTCGGATTGGTCTGCCACGTAGCACGCTTCTGTCTATAACATGAGCTGCTCAGTATGTGTAGGTAATCCTTTCTAACACGGCTATTTTGAAAGGTACCACGAAGAACTGCATAACTGTTGCTAATGCTCTCCACTTTCTGGAGGACCGAGTTTTGAAATCAGTGGAATGCCCGGTGGAAGCAGAGTATGATAGCTAAAGAGATGGAGAAAATTTGGGCGCTTGATTGCAAATAATGTAGAGGGAGTCGAAAAGAGAACAAACCGAAAAAGCCTGTTGTAATCCGTAGACAGGTGTTTTATACATCTTCAAATTAAGGGCAACGATGGCATCCATGACAGAGAGAGAGAGGAGCGTTCATCCATGTATACGGGTAAAAGAGTCTAGCTAGCTACCTTTTCAGATATTATACATTTCAAATTTTGTCAGAAGTCCTTTTCATTGCAAGTTAAAGTGTACTGTTAGCTAGTTAGCTAACATTAGCTGGCTGGCTCGCTAGCTAATGTTACGTGTATGATCTGTGTAGTAATATTATTTGTATCTCAGAACCATTTGCATTGCTAGTTATAGCCTAATGTTAGCTAGCTAGCTAACATTGAACCCAGCTAGTTGGTTAGCCTTAGCTAACAGCAGGTTCATGCAGGCTACTAACATTATGAGTTGGGATTATGGTTCATTGTTTAGCTAGCTAGCTTCATGTCTAAACAAAAGACTCCACTATGCAAGTAACCATTTCCCTGTACCGTTTACACCTTCTGTATCCTGTGCATGTGACAAATTAACATAGCTTTTATTTGATATAGTGTGTGTTTACCAGAGACGGTAATGTGAAGAACAACATGACCTGCACCAAAGTCAAATTAGGTTATAACGTTAGGCCAACGAGACAGTGTCCAAGTTCTAAAATTCTCCGTTAGAAAGCCCTGCTTTTATTTAATTACACTTACTATTTTCTGTAGTTAGCTCACCATTAACTTGTAAAAAATGATCTTGTTGTTAGTTTATTTTCCTGTAATAATGAATACAAATTAGCTAAAGTTAAGACATTGTCAGCTATATGATATGGTCATTATTTGAACTGGCTAGCCAGCTAACTTAACGTTCGTTAGCTAGCTAACAAGCTAGAAACTAATCAAAACATTGGTGAGAAAGTTGCTTTTAGTTGCCTGGTTTGCTAGATTGACATATACTAAATTCCTTTTTATACGGTTGGGTTTATTGGTGTTTAAATACACCAGTTATGCTATTTTGGACAACCAGGCTGCTGATGTCATGCATCCTGTCATTTTGTGTTTACACTTTTTCACAACGTCAACGGCAAGCTTGATGTCGGACGACAATAGAATGTTCATGATGTCACTGCGACAAGTGTCTATAGACATAACGATAGAAGTAGTATAAACAAGCTTTTAGTCTATAAATCTTTGGTTGTTTAGTACACTACCATACTCACTCTGAATAGCACATGGCCTCACATGTAAATCCTTAAGGAGATGGATGGGACTAAGGCTTAAGATGGTGTGAACATTGCTGAATGGGTGTAGACAAAGAAGAGCTCTCCAGTAGGTGTACCAAAACAAGGGCCATTTTCTCAAAAGTGGGGTTACAAGTTTCAAAGCAGAATTGTTCCTCAACTGTAGTGCATGATATACCATTTTCTAGCTCTGTCTATACTTTTATCCAATGTAAAAAAAAATATTATATATAAGACTGAATCAAGCCAGTTGGTCACATATTTTTCACTAAATGATTTATATGTAGTGAACTACTTTTTCGAAGTAACTTTTAACTAATCTATCTTTTTCGTTGCGGTAGTTTATTGTAACTTAACTTCTTTCGTTGTGAAGTAATTGGTAGCCTGGTAAAATATATTTTCGGAGTAGCTTCCCCAACACTGATGGCGAGTCTCTCTCTCATAGGAGATGGATTGGATCTGTAAGTCAGGAGCAGTGTCAGTATCTGTGACGAGGGGCCTGGAGCTGATCTACTGGCACTGGAAAACACCTCAGAAGGGAAAAAAGTGATTACTAAGAAGACAGGACATCACACGTGTTTAGTAATATCAGAATCACCTTTATTCGCCAAATACATTTGCATGTCCATTAAAATAACATAAAATGTATAAGAAATACAGTGTAGACATTGTTAATTTTGTAAATGACTATTGTAGCTGGAAATGGCAGATTTGTTTATGGAATATCTATATAGGCGTACAGAGGCCCATTATCAGAAACCATCACTCCTGTGTTCCAATGGCATCTTGTGTTAGCTAATCCAAGTTTATCATTTTAAAAGGCTACTTGATCATTAGAAAACCCCTTTGCAATTATGTCAGCAGTGAAGAGGCGACTCTGGGATGCTGGCCTTCTAGGCAGACTTGCAAAGAAAAAGCCATATCTCAAACTGGCCAATAAAAATAAAAGATTAAGATGGGCAAAAGAACACAGAGACTGGACTGAGAAACTATGCCTAGAAGGCCAGAATCCCGGAGTCGCCTCTTCACTGTTGACGTTGAGACTGGTGTTTTGCGGGTACTATTTAATGAAGCTGCCAGTTGAGGACTTGTGAGGTGTCTGTTTCTCAAACTAGACACTCTAATGTACTTGGCCTCTTGCTCAGTTGTGCACCGGGGCCTCCCACTCCTCTTTCTATTCTGGTTAGAGCCAGTTTGCACTGTTCTGATTTTGATTTGTTAAGTACAATGTAGGCATACTGACATTAACAGCAGAAAATTTGTAACACAAACACATCCATCGATTTTTGTTGTTGATATATCTACACTCAAGCTGGGCGATGTTTGTGCAATGTCCACATGTAGCCTACACCTGTAAGAAAATTCGTTTTGGGATTTTTTCCCCCCAGGAAAGATCTAACAGCGGACACAAGGAGAGATGAGACAAAACTAGCCAGTTATAGAATATTTTGTTGTAGGACAGCTGAGCTGACTGAATACCACGACATTCAACTTGCAGTAGTTGATATAATTTCCACAGTAACATGTATTTACATGACGTAATGAAACGTTGAAACTAAGTTGCAAGCTACTTTCGTAGCAAGGTGTTGTAGAACAAGTTTCTTTTGAAAAACATTCCAGACACTGGAATCTTGCTATCTTGCCATAACTGATTTGACAGAGAAATATCAGCTAGATAGGATAGTCAGCTGCAGCTATTATCAAGATATGCTAGCTAGCTGCCGTCAGCTTGGCCAAACACAAGGTCAGCAAGCTTTAGCCTACACAAAGAACTGAGAACTGAATTAGCTGACCATCTTGAGATGGTTAGTAAGGAAGGGAGAAGTCCTCTACTTAAAACTTTGTTCTCTCCATAGCAAAGATAGCTTAATTTACCTCGCCATACTCACTACTGCACTTGTTTGTTGTGATTGAATGGCACAGACACACCCAAGAAACACCCACATCAAACCACACCCCCAAGACAACTCTTGTTTGCCTCCAGTCATGGGCCAAATCCGGAAGTGTAGTTCTCCTTTAAAGGAGGCTATCCCCCATTTTGACGTAACTATTTTAGCAGTTACCTACACTGTTTTTTGATATCCCAAGACATATCCCACATATTAAGATACTTTATAGGAAAATCATGTTATGCCATTTGCCCATAGGATCCCATTCAACAAAAAAATACATCTGAAATACCTTATAACCCCACATATTCAAGTCCTAATATACCAAAAGACTTTTGAGAAAGAATTTTATAAGTCGCATGTATTATTATTTTTTAAATACATGCACGTAATTACAGTACTTATACCTATGCTAAAATAAGGGGTATTTTTGTCAATTGCATTAAGATCAGTGACTTTATTATTATGCAAGTCATTTAGGATCAGTGTTTGGATTAGTTACTTGAAAAAGTAAAATATTACGTATTACTTGTTACATTTAACAGAAGTAACATGTTACTTTACAATATTACTTTGTCTGGAAAGTAATGAGTTTTATTTAAGCAATAAGGCCCGAGGAGGTGTGGTGTACCGCCAATATACCATGGCTAAGGGCTGTTCTTGCATACGACCATTAGCCGTTGTATATTGGCCATATACCATAAACCCCTGAGGTGCCTTATTGCTATTATAAACTGGTTACCACCGTCATTTTTTTTAAATATCCGTGGTATACCACGGATTTCAGACGATCAGCATTCAGCATTCAGGGCTCAACCACCCAGTTTATTGTACCCGTTATATTACTTTGCATTACTTTCCAGAAACAAATCTCAAAATCGCACCGTTTGTTTGACAGTCGGAGGGAGCAACGTGAGCCGCATGCGCTCTACCAACGATAGGCTACTTACTAACTCAGGTTTGATCACTAGTTTCTCCTTTCATCTGTGACGCTGCTTTCCTGTGCTAGTCTACAAGTGCTGCACTATCATATAGGCTGCTTAAGTAGCCATAGAACTAAATGAGAAAACAGTTGGATGGGAGACCAAAGGGTAGCTGTAGATAGATACATTCTCCAGTAAGAGGTGCCGCCCAGCCGATTCGTTTTTTGTCTGATAGTGGATATAACATTGAAGAACTGACGTTGTTTGAATGGTAGAAATTCAACATATTTTATTCAAGGTCTGTGTTGAAATTGAGTTACCACGATGACATAATCCAGTGGTTCCAATTTCAATCTCAAAACCGCAGTTGATTATTTCTTTCAAATCCAACGTAGTTTCCACGTAGATTTCATGTCACAATACGTTGACAAATTGCGTTGAAACAATGTTGATTCAACGAGTTGGTGCCCAGTGGAATCCAATCATGAATGCAAGGAGCGTTCATAAATGTAATACACTTCTGAAAATATATATCAACAAAGGTAAACGCGAGAGTAGCTAGCTATACTGAACATGCAACAATTTCATTGATATTACTGAGTTACAGTTCATATGAGGAAATCAGTCAATTGAAATAAATAAATTGGGCCCTAATCTATGGATTTGACATGACTGGGAATAAAGATATGCATCTGTTGGTCACAGATACAGGCCTCCCAATGGGCATCAGGATCTCGTCACGGTATTTTTGTGCATTCAAATTGACATCGCTAAAATGCAATTGTGTTCGTTCTCTGTAGCTTACGCCTGCCCATGCCATAACTCGACCGCCCCCATAGGGCACTCATTGACATTAGCAAACCGCTCACCCACACGACGCCATTCACGTGGTCTCCGGTTGTGAGGCCGGTTGGACGTACTGTTCAATTCTCTAAAACAACATTATGGTAGAGAAATTAACATTATATTCTCTGACAACAGCTCTGGTGCACATTCCTGCAGTCAGCACGCCAATTGCACGCTCCCTCAAAACTTGAGACAGCTGTGGCATTGTGGCATAAAAATCCGCATTTTAGAGTGGCCTTTTATTGTGTCATTTATTATAATGTTATAACTATTATTTAACTAGGCAAGTCAGTTAAGAACAAATTGTCATTTACAATGACAGCCTACCCCGACCAAACCCGGACAACACTGGGCCAACTGTGCGCCGCTCAATGGGACTCCCAATCACGGTTGGATGTGATACAGCCTGGATTCGAACCAGGGACTGTAGTGACTCCTCTTGCACTGAGATGCAGTGGCTAAGACCACTGCGCCACTCGGGAGCCCTAATGATCATACTGTTTAACCAGATTCTTGATATGCTACACCTGTCAGGTGGATGGATTATCATGGCAAAGGAGAAATGCTCACTAACAGGGATGTAAACAAATTTGTGCACAAAATTTGAGATAAATATTATTTTTGTGCGTATGGAATATTTCTGGGATCTTTAATTTCAGCTCATTAAAAAAATGGGACCAACACTTTACATGTTGCGTTCATATTTATGTTCAGTGTACATGCTAAAATGCCATAGTAAGGAGAGAGACCTGTGCCAGACAGTTGAACAACTTTCAACCAATCAAATCCTTTTGTGCTTCTCTGAAGTGACCAATCATACTTTATAGCCATGATCGTAATAGAAAAATAAGAATACGTCCCAAATGGCACCCTATTCCCTACATGGTTCACTCCTTTTGACCAGAGCCCTATGGGACTATTTATATATATATGCACTATACAGGGAATAGGGTGCCATTTGGGATGCAGATTAAAACAATCTATTATCTATCTTTAATCAGAAATGATCTCCATAGAGCTGTGGGGATTGGAAGCTGTGGAAGTCTATACTGGATGGGGAGCGGGGGGGCCGTGGGGTCTGAGGCGCAGTCCCAAACTCCAGGTTGTTGAGGTTCCCCTGGCTCCGCGAGCGAGAGAGGAGCAGAGAGGGTAGGTTGGTGTAGCGCGGGGCCTTTCTTCCTCCTTTTGATGACCATTTCCCACCTGAGAGGAGGAGGAGGAGAGGAGAGGAGGACCAACAAGGCAGGTTTCATCAGTATTGGCATGCCATGGTCTACAGAAAGCGCCAGTGCTAACTTTTAATGAGAGGACACATGCAACCCATTAATTACAACAGCTCTACTCAAACTATACCAAACTACACCATTAGTGGATGAGACGGCTCAAACAGCACCACCTACTATGTCTACTACATGCTCAAGAAATGGATTGACTAACTGTTGTGGTGGATGTGGTGTTCCCTTTAGCTACAAGTGGAAACCACAGGAAGGCCACACAGCAAAAGCACTTACATGACTGCGAGCCTGGTTTGTTGAACACATCAGCATTGCCACTCCAGTAATGGGCTGCAAGCTTCCCATGGTAGTCCCTGATGTTAGTTCTGGCATCTGATCAAATGGGGAAGAAGATATTTTCTGTACATTGATACTTAGACATACAGTGAGCCCCAAAAGTATTGGGACAGTGACAATTGTTTGCAGTTGTTTTGGCTCGGTACGCCAACACTTTGAAATGATACAATGACTATGAGGTTAAAGTGCAGACTGTCAGCTTTAATTTGAGGGTATTTTCACCCGAATATGGATGAACATCTCAAATGAAAGCTGACAGTGTACACTTTAACCTCATAGATATTGTAGAATTTTAAATCCAAAGTGTTGGAGTAGAGAGCCAAAACAACACAAAAATGTGTCACTGCCCCAATACTTTTTGGATCACACTGTGCAAGACACTAGATTTTGAACATATCTATCTGACTTGCAAAGTCAGGAGATAATTTGATATGATCCCAATAATTCATTTATTTACATATAAATCCATTCATAACATGCAAAATAGCAAATAATATCATAGTGTATTCCCTAAATCCCTCTCACACACACACAGTAGCCTAGATACTAGGCTAGAGGCAGTTCAGCTGGCTTGTACGCCAGCAGCACTAATGGTTTTGAGTCGTATCTCAAACTGTCAGTGAGAGAACAGGAGTCAAGGACACATGAGCGACTTGCTCCTCAGCTCCTGTATCTGACGTTTTTAAAGAAGTACCTGTGGGGTGTCATTAAAACTAATCTCCACAGTGTGATGGGCGGGAGGTGGTGCGGTCTCTGGCTATTGGCCCCGTGTTTTCCCACAATGCTCATCACTGTTACACTCTTGTGTATGGAGGCTCTCAACTGGGAGGGGAGCCTCCACCACCACCAATACCTGAGAGCCTCATTAAGAAATAGCTTGTTGGCTAGCAGGAAGATGGGCTGAAAACTCCCCCTCCACTCGTCTTTTTACTTTCCTCTTTTCCTTCTCCATTCCCTTCCACAATGGAGCGGCTGAGTGAGAGGGAGGGAGAGAGAGGCCCCCAGGGACTCTTGAGAAAGGCGGCAGGTAATTATCTGAGATAACATGCAGTGGAGGAGAGGGAATTGTGCTTTTGAGAGGAGGGCGGGAGAGAGAGTGACTGAGAGAAAGGTCAGCAGCTCCTCTATTCTTTCTGAAGGCAAATCAACAGCCTGTAATGCCTCTTCAGAATGAATGACACAGGATCCACTGATTTTAAAACGTCTCATTCTGTATTCAGGTTCTCTCCCTCTCTCTGCAGACGCACAGTTACCATCTGCCAGCCCTGCCAATCCAATCTGAATGAATAAGAGTGTGCTGTGTCTGCTTTGATTGCCATTTTGGGGCTGCTTGATGCAAAACAGCATTTAAACCTCTCATGACCATATGCAGACGAGGGGCAAGTCCCCCCCTGTCCATGTAATCTTATTAATTGTGATCTAAAATGCTAAACTGATCCTAGATCAGCTCTCTTACTCTGAGATGCTTAATACATACAGTCCTAGGGCACTGTAGATAAAAACAGGCCAAGGGTAAACAATATGTCCATTGGTATAGTTTCAGAAAGGAATGCCAAAAAGTCAATCTATTGGATAATATAATATAAACATGAGTATTATGAAGATCATCCTGTCTGTGTAATTGATGCAAATTGCTGTTATTTGTTGATTGGACTGTGAATATAATACATTTACAATAGTTGGGTAAAAAACGGTAAATTCAGTCAGAGTACTTATTTCCCCCCACAAATGTACATGATACTGTAGACGTACATATCTGTGCAAACCAAGCAATTATAAAGCAGTTTAAATGAGGTAGAGGGCCAACAGAGGTTGTTTTCTCGCTCACACAGAGACAGTAATGGATGTGTAACTGACTCTGTTCATTACCGACAGTTTCCTCCTACTGACACTCCCTTGCAGCTCTGGTAAACAAGAGTTAGACAACTACTGCTGCGTGTCTGTCTGCAGAGACTCACCTATCTCTCTACAGTGCCTTCAGAAAGTATTCACACCCCTTGTCTTTTTCCACATTTTGTTGTGTTACAAAGTGCGTTTTAAAATGGATTTAATTGTAATTTTTTTGTCAAAGACCTACACAAAATACTAACATTTGTAAAAACAATTATGAAAAATAAAACGCTAATATATCTTGATTAGATATGTATTCAACCCCCTGAGTCAAAATACACTATACATACAAAAGTATGTGGATACCCGTTCAAATTAGTGGATTCAGCTATTTCAGCCACACCCGTTGCTGACAGGTGTATAAAACAGAGCGCACAGTCATGCAATCTACATTGACAAACACTGGCAGTAGAATGGCCTTACTGAAAAGCTCAGTGACTTTCAACGTGGCACCGTCATAGGATGCCACCTTTTCAACAACTTAGTTCGTCAAATTTCTGCCCTGCTAGACTGCCCTGGTCAATTGAAAGTGCTGTTATTGTGAAGTGGAAATGTCTAGGAGCAACAACGTCTCAGCCGCGAAGTGGTAGGCCACACAAGCTCAACAAATGGGATTGGCGAGGGCTGAAGCTCGTAAAAATCGTCTGTCCTCGGTTTCTACACCCACTACCGAGTTCCGAACTGCCTCTGGAAGCAATGTCAGCACAATAACTTTTCATCGGGAGCTTCAGACGCACACAAGCGCAATGCCAAGAGTTGGCTGGAGTGGTGTAAAGCTCGCCGCCATTGGACCCTGGAGTAATGGAAACGCGTTCTCTGGAGTGATCTGGCAGTCCGACGGACCAATCTGGATTTGACGGATGACAGGAGAACACTACCTGCCCCAATGCATAATGACAACTGTAAAGTTTGATGGAGGAGGAATAACGGTCTGGGGCTGTTTTTCATGGTTCGGTCTAGGCCCCTAAGTTCCAGTGAAGGGAAATCTTAACACTACAGCATACAATTACATTCTAGACAATTCTGTGCTTCCAACTTTGTGGCAACAGTTTGGGGAAGGCCCTTTCCTGTTTCAGCTTGACAATGCCCCCATACACAAAGTGAGGTCCGTACAGAAGTGCTGTGTCGGGAAGAGTGTGGAAGAACTTGACTGGCCTGCACAGAGCTCTAACCTCAATCCCATCGAACATGAGATGAATTGGAATGCCGACTGCGAGCCAGGCCTAACCGCCCTACATCAGTGCCCGACCTCACTAATGCTCTTGTTGCTGAAATGTTCCAACATCTGGTGGATAGCTTTCGCAGAAGATTGGAGGCTGTTATAGCAGCAAAGGTGGGACCAACTCCAAATTAATGCCCATGATTTTGGAATGAGATGTTCAACTAGCAGGTGTCCACATACTTTTGATAATGTAGTGTATGTTAGAATCCCCTTTGGCAGCGATTACAGCTGTAAATCTTTATGGGTACGTCTCTAAGAGCTTTCCACACCTGGATTGTGCAACATTTGACCATTATTATTTTCAGAGTTCTTCAACTCTGTCATATTAGTTGTTGATCATTGTAGGATAACCATTTTCAGGTCTTATCTTAGATTTTCAAGCAGAAAAAACTGTAAAACTGGCCACTCAGGAATGTTCACTTTCTTCTTGGTAAGCAACTCCAGTGTAGATTTGGCCTTGTGTTTTAGGTTATTGTCCTGCTGAAAGGTGAATTCATCTTCTTATTTGTCAATTCATCCCATAAGGGATGGTGTGCCAATTGGCGATTTGACACAAAAATAAAATGTAACTCATTCATTCAAAATTTAATTCATGCTTTGCCACATTTTTGGCGGTATTATTTTAGTCCCTTGTTGCAAACAGGATACATGTTTTGGAATATTTTTATTCTGTACAGGCTTCCTTCATTTCACTCTGTCAATTAGGTTAGTATTGTGGAGTAACTACTGTGTTGTTGATCCATCCTCAGTTTTCTCCTATCACAGCCATTAAACTCTAACTGTTTTCAAGTCACCATTGGCCTCATGGAGAAATCCATGAGCAGTTGCTTTCCTCTCCAGGCAACTGAGTTAGGAAGGACGCTTGTATCTTTGTAGTGACTGGGTGTATTGATACACCATCCAAAGTGTAAGTAATAACTTCACATTGCTCAAAGGGATATTCAATGTCTGCTTTTTACATTTCTTACCAATCTTACCAATCTACCCTGCTTTAGAAGGCATTGGAAAACCTCCCTGGTCTTTGTGGTTGAATCTGTGTTAGGAATTCACTGCTCAACTGAGGGACCTTACAGATACTTGTATGTGTGGGGTACAGAGATGAACACTATTATTGCATACAGAGAGTTATAAACTTATTATGTGACTTGTTAAGCACATTTTTACTCCTGAACATATTTAGGCTTGCCATAACAAAGGGGTTTAATACTTATTGACCCAAGACAGTTCAGCTTTTAATTTTTTATTAATTTCAAATATATATATATATATTCCACTGACATTATGGGGTATGCCAGTGACAAAAAAACTAAATGTAATCCATTTTAAATTCAGGCTGTAACAAAACAAAATGTGGAAAACGTCAAGGGGTGTGAATACTTTCTGAAGGCACTGTGTGTAGGGTGAGGTCGAGAGCTCAGGTTTAAACAAACAAATAAAGTTGGACTAACTGTTCCTTCACTTTTAATCAAATCATCATTCGCTATGGTTACGCAGTATCTTTGCTTACAGTTTTCAAAATAAAAGCCTATTGTTAAATGTTGGAGTGTTGAGTCTTGTCCAACAGGGGTGGAATAGGGACAGAGGATTTAGAGATTTACATTAATTCAAACAGTTCTCCCAGGAGACTGTGTGTGTCACTTCTTTGGTCCTTTCGAAGACAGAATCAAGAGAAAAATCACCAATTTGCATAGAGGCATAGGGTTCAGACAAATTGGGTGCATGTTTGCAACACACCAATGCTAAACCAGGAGTAGGCAATCCTGTTCCTGGAGGGCTGCAAGCAGTGCAGGATTTTGTCCCAACTAGGCACCACACTGAACTACTTAGCTAATGATCAGTTCAGTGATTGTCTAAATTCAACATATAATATTGATATGTGTCAACATTCTGAATTGTAATTGGTTGCATTCTACCGCCGTATCATACTGCGATATGATTGGTTAAGACCACCCAGGTCGTGAGGTCATATTATCCAGTTGATCATGGCCGGAGACACATGAACATGCCAGTTATAGCTAACTAATAAAGAGCTACGTTTACAAAGATCCTGTCGTCCTGCATTTTATTATTTTGAACAAAGCGTGCAAAACAAGACACAGCACACCTGGTCTGCCAGGTTGGTTAAATCAAAAACATGAAGTGCCTGCGGCACTCCAGGACCAGGGTTGCCTATCCCTGAGCTAAACTGTCACACAGCAACAGGAGCAGCACTTGACTGACAGGCCAAACGCCCATCCTCCCTCCCTGCCTCAATCTCAACCTCAATCTCATTGACTCTGAAAGACACAAAAAAGGGATTTGTAGAGGGGGGTCCTTGGCAGAGAGAGACCAGACTCATTATTCTCATTGGCCATATGGAAACATGCTTTTGTGTACAGAGAGAGTGTCTGAAGACAGTGACGCTGAGGGCCTGTGTGTCTGGGTGAATGGTTCAGGCTGACTAAGCATATGGCTGTCTATACTGGCAGGAGGGTTCCACAACCAAGGCCTCTGACCTGGCACACCACCACAGGGATCCTGCAGATTTGGGTCTGAGTCCCAAATGCCACCCTATTCCCTATATAGTGCACTACTTTTGACCAGGGCCTAGAGGAAGGGCCCATATGGCTCTGGTCAAAAGTATAGGGAATAGGGTACCATTTGGGACGCACACCTTGATCATGAATTGCTCCACTGGGCTTCATAGCTTGGTTAGACGCATTAGAGCCATATATGTACTTATCCGCCTCTCCTTTTGCTATCTTTTGTGAGTTGGCTCGGCAGCGTCTAGCCTTGTCATCTGATGGAGGAGTTTGGTGCTCTGTTTCAGCTCTAGCCAAGGCCATTTGGGATGCGGTATTCTTTAGGTTGGCTTTCAGACAAGCCTTGAATGCATGATCTGCATCCAGCCTTCTCTCGCAGAGTCCGAGTCTGAACCCACATGTCATATCCTGTGTGCAATACGTATTTTAAACACTTTACAGCAGCCACAATGTAACATATGTGCAAGAACGGTAGTTGAAGGCAAACAGTTGTAGGAACGTGTTTCTGGTGTGTGTTTCTGGTCTGATATGGCAAAGATATCAGATAGATGTGTTGCATTATGATCATAACAAAAGTAGAATAAGCGAGTCAGGTTGGTGTAGTCACTTACTGTAGATGTTGATCAGGAGCTGGATGATGTGGTGGTGTCCGTGTATAGAGGCCAGGTGAAGCGCTGTGTAGCCCTACAGTTCCAAACAAAACAATCCGTTTTATGAACTCAAATCCCATTTTGCTCACGCTGTGTCATAAAATCCAAACGTGTTATTATGAGTGGGGATCTTAGAGCACAAGGTCTGTGGGAAGTGCTTTGGATATATATGGATTGTGAACAGCAGAGTAAAGTATTTGCAACCAGTTTTTATAACTGGTATGTCTCTCATTCTGTCTGCATCAGTCTGAATGGTTCTATCTGTACATTCTGATATCATCACTAACCAAACATGTCATGCTTTGACGTGTGAGGAATCTTTGTATTTACTCTGTCTAATGTGGGCTACTACCCTTGACTCACATTGAGTCATTCTCTGGCGTCATTATCATACAAACACAGTGCTCGGAAACTTGAAAGTTGTTTTCTTCGTCAGAGAGAAGTTAAGTGACAAGAGGGTGAGACTTTGATGTCAGTATTGATAGAGTAATGGGTCTGTATGAGGCGCTGGAACACAGTCATGCTAAACTCTTATCACAACAGAGACTTATACTGGGCCCGGGAGACTCTTTGATCCAGAGTGCATCTAGGGAGCTATCAGACAAGCTGAAACACTGTACTGTCACTTTCTTGTCACTTTCCTTCCAAATGGGTCTTAAATACATTTATCCAATTGTCCACTGACAATAAGTGTGGATGGATGACCGCAAAGTGAGAGGATCGATATTGAGCAGATTAATATGCTGTACATAAACGTAATGCACTTAACATACTGTACTGTATGAGTATGTATTGTGAGGTCTACATTTGTATGGGTATTAAAGACATGCTCCGGTACTTTGGCGACTAAGTATGTTTTACACCTCTGCTTTGGGCTGGATGTGTCAATGTGTAGTTCATACATGCAGAGTTACTGTCTTAACTCAATTAGCCACAAAATCCCTAGTTTGAAAGCAACTGTTTCCTTCAAGTTGTGCCGCGCCATTTTCCCTACATTTCCCCCCACGTGGGCCAGCCCCCGAGCAATTCAAGTTCAAGCTAATGAGCTCCAGCCCCTCCCATTTGAGTGACAACTAGTTAGAGGCCTGCCCAGCTTTATCCAATGAGGTTGCAGGGCGGATCCAACGGCTCAGTAGACACAGCAGAGAGAGAAAGAGCAATGACGTGATGCACATATCTGCACATATGTGACATGGTTAGAGCTGTTGCAGTGACTGTATTACCGCTACACTGGCAGTCATGACCGCAGTAAAATTCTACGTGACCGTTGAGTCACGGTAATCTCCTCTTATGCACTCTGGACATCATCAGGTCGCTAATGGCCTGGTACTTAGGGCTCTATTGTCCCTCTAAATGACTCCCAATGTCCCTCCTAATGTCATCAATGCAAATGCAATTGAAAATCACATCAAACACTTATCATCAAAAGAGTTTGTACTTTTAAAAACTCACCTCACTGTGATTGATCAATGTGAAGAAAGAAGTTCAATAACAGGTTAAAACTGAGTGGAAAATATGGTCGTTGTGGATATTGTTTCAAACCCTCACACAACAAAATGGACAGCGCTTCTAAGGTGATGATTAATTCAAAACATCCATATGCCTATTAGAGCGCATGTATAAGCATAGGCCTACATACAGTGCATTTGGAAAGTATTCAGACCCCTTTACTTTTTCCACATTTTGTTATGGTACAGCCTTATTCTAATATGGATGAAATTATTATTTTGTATTATAATGACAAAGCAAAAACAGTTTTTTAGGAACTGTTGCTAATTAATTAAAAATAAAAACAGAAATACCTTATTTACATAAGTATTCAGAACCTTTGCTATGAGCCTTGAAATTGAGCTCAGGTGCATCCTGTTTCCCTTGATCATCCTTGAGATGTTTCTACAACTTGATTGGAGTCCACCTGTGGTAAATTAGATTGATTGGACATGATTTGGAAAGGCACACACCTGTCTATATAAGGTCTCACAGTTGACAGTTCCTCTGTGGAGATGGTAGAACATTCCAGAAGGACAACCATCTCTGAAGCACTCCACCAATCAGGCCTTTATGGTAGAGTGGCCAGACGGAAGCCACTCCTCAGTAAAAGGCACATGACAGCCCGCTTTGAGTTTACCAAAAGGCACCTAAAGACTCTCAGACCATGAGAAATACAATTCTCTGGTCTGATGAAACCAAGATTGAACTCTTTGGCCTGAATGCCAAGCGTAACGTTTGGAGTGAACCTGGCACCATCCCTACGGTGAAGCATGGTGGTGGCAGCATCATGCTGCGGGGATGTTTTTCAGCGGCAGGGACTGGGAGACTAGTCAGGATCGAGGGAAAGATGAACGGAGCAAAGCACAGAGAGATCCTTGATGAAAACCTGCTCCAGAGCGCTCAGAACCTCAGATTGGAGCGAAGGTTCACCTTCCAACAGGACAACTACCCTAAGCACACAGCCAAGACAACACAGGAGTGGCTTCGGGTCAAGTCTCTGAATGTCCTTGAGTGGCCCAGCCAGAGCCCGGACTTGAACCCGATCTAACATCTCTGGAGAGACCTGAATAGCTGTGCTACTTTCAAAATGTGGAAAAAGTCAAGGGATCTGAATACTATCCGAATGCACTGTATATTCTTTTTTAAATGTAGATGTTCCAAAGGCGCCCATCAGTGGCTTGTATGCGGCTTGTATTCGTTGAGGCCTGGCGATGCTAAACGTTTTTATGTTAATTTACGGTCAATTTAACATGAGACCGGCATTCTTTTGCATGACAATAATCGTCTGACAAAATGTCATGACCACCACAGCCCTAGACATAGTATGCAGTTTTCAGGGACCACTTTTGGCTCGTGAGTGCTACTTTCAGAACTACTGGCTAAAAAGTATACAAAAGTACTGGAGAATCTCTTTAAGGTGGGTAAAAGAAAAACAGTAAATATATGTGTGGTGGGAGCTATAGCATACAGAAGGCATGTACTGTAGATACTGTATGCTCAAAGGAGACCACCTTTCACTTCTACAATTTCCTGAAAGTTCAAAGCCCCTATAATGTGTACTTTGAGCTTTAGATTGGAGGTAAAGGGCGATTAACTAGGGGGTCGAGTGAGCAGGGTGAGATCAAGGCACACTATATGAATTCAGAGGGAATCCAACTCTGTCGTTGGTTGGCTAGCTTGTTTTGTTACTTGTCCAAGACAACCCATAAGCTACTGATGTAAACACTGATGTAAGTCCACTGACAAACAGGGAGACGATCTAAACAGACACAGAATACCCTCTCCTTTCACTGATACACGCTGACATATCAGAGAGTACAAGTTTCAGTTCATTCTGATTGTGGACACGAACCCTCCATGTATGATAACAGTTCTTTCACCAACCCAATGTAACTTCACCCCTCTCCTACTCCTGTCTGTTGGAGGCCTATGGTGGGCAGACTGGTATTGACTTCCTTCTGTATGCCTGTTCGTATGAGTCCTCCAGTCCACACATCCCGTCTCCAAACACATGTGAGGAGGGGATATCGCTATAAGGCGTGACAGCTCTCCTTTACCATATTCAGGACCACTATAGTATGGACTCATTTCAAATGTGTATTAGAATACTACAATATGACTTACCCCCTTCAGAGTAGAACACGTCGACAGTCAAATCGCCAGGCATGGAGAAGGGCAGAGGAATACGGGGAGAATTAGAAAACATCAAGAGACAGAGGCACAACCTCTTTCACACTACCAACACAGGTCATGTGACTTAGTAAATTGTTTGTCAATGCTCAATTCATATTTTGGTATTTTTGGTATTTTATTAAGATCCCCATTAGCTGTTGCAAAAGCAGCAACTAATCTTCCTGGGGTCCACATGAAACATGACATAATACAGAACATTAATAGACAAGAACAGCTCAAGGACAGAACTAAATAGATTTTCTTTTAAAGTTCTGGATTTGGGAACTGTGAAAAGACCACTGGTGGCATGTCTGGTGGGGTAAGTGTGTGTGTCAGAGCTGTGTGTAAGTTGACTACGCAAACAATTTGGGATTTTCAACACATTAATGGTTCATGTTCATGTTGAAGTCGGAAGATTACATACACCTTGGCCAAATACATTTAAAGTTTTGACAATTCCTGTCATTTAATCCTCGTAAAAATTCCCTCTTAGGTCAGTTAGCATCACCACTTTATTTTAAGAATGTGAATGTGAAGAATGTGAAATAGTAGAGAATGATTTATTTAAGCTTTTATTTCACTCAATTAGTATTTGGTAGCATTGCCTTCAAATAGTTTAACTTGGGTCAAATATTTCGGGTAGCCTTCCACAAGCTTCCCACAATAAGTTGGGTGAATTTTGGCCCATTCCTTATGATAGAGCTGGTGTAACCGAGTCAGGTTTCTAGGCCTCCTTGCTCACACGCTTTTTCAGTTCTGCCCATACATTTTCTATAGGATTGAGGTCAGGGCTTTGTGATGGCCACTCCAATACCTTGACTTTGTTGTCCTTAAGCCATTTTGCCACACCTTTGAAAGTATGCCATCAACTGTGTGAAGTGCACCAGTCCCTCCTGCAGCAAAGCACCCCCACAACATGATGCTGCCACCCCCGTGCTTCACGGTTGGGATGGTGTTCTTCGGCTTACAAGCCTCCCCCCTTTTCCTCCAAACAAAATGATGGTCATTATGGCCAAACAGTTCTACTGATGTTTCATCAGACCAGAGGACTTTTCTCCAAAAAGTACGATCTTTGTCCTCATGTGCAGTTGCAAACCGTAGTCTGGCTTTTTTCTGGCGGTTTTGGAGCAGTGGCTTCTTCCTTGCTGAGCGGCCTTTCAGGTTATGTCGATATAGGACTCGTTTTACTGTGGATATAGATACTTTTGTACTTGTTTCCTCCAGCATCTTCACAAGGTCCTTTGCTGTTGTTCTGGGATTGATTCGCAGATGTCCTAACCGACTTGCCAAAACTATATCTGGTTAACAAGAAATTCGTGGAGTGGTTGAAAAACGGGTTTTAATGACTCCAACCTAAGTGTATGTAAACTTCCGACTTCAACTGTAGCAGCCCTAGGGCTATTCATATTTCTAGCATTTGCATATACGTTTTGCGGTACTGGCCACAGTGAGGTAAGGGACTACTTACATGCTTTGTAGAGATGGTGAGGATTGTGTGTCATAGGAAGGGGCAGAAGGTAAGAGGAGAGCAAATTTGTTTTTAATCTTGTACACAATGTCATTTTTCAAATAAATACATGTACAGTACCAGTCAAAGGTTTGGACACACCTACTCATTCGAGAGTTTTTTTTACCATTTTCTACATTGCAGAATAATAGGGAAGACATCAAAACTATGAAATAACACATATGGAATCATTTAGTAACCAAAATAGTCACCTGGAATGCTTTTCCAGCAGTCTTGAAGAAGTTCCCACATATGCTGAGCACTTGTTGGCTGCTTTTACTTCACTCTGCGGTCCAACTCATCCCAAACCATCTCAATTGGGTTGAGGTAGGGTGATTGTGGAGGCCAGGTCATCTGATGCAGCACTCCATCACTCTCCTTGGTCAAATAGCCCATACACAGCCTGGAGGTGTGTTTTGGGTCATTGTCCTGTTGAAAAACAAATGATAGTCCTACTAAGCGCAAACCAGATGGGATGGCGTATCACTGCAGAATTCTGTGGTAGCCATGCTGGTTAAGTATGCCTTGAATTCTAAAGAAATCACAGACAGTGTCACCAGCAAAGCACCCCCACACCACCTCCTCCATGCTTCACAGTGGGAACCACACTTGCGGAGATCATCAGTTCACCTACTCTGTGTCTCACAAAGACCCGGAAGTTGGAACTAAAAATCTCAAATTTGGACTCATCAGACCAAAGGACAGATTTCCACCAGTCTATTGTCCATTGCTTGTGTTTCTTGGCCCAAGCAAGTCCCTTCTTATTATTAGTGTCCTTCAGTAGTGGTTTATTTGCAGCTATTCAACCACGAAGGCCTGATTCACGCAGTCTCCTGTGAACAGTTGATGTTGAGATGTGTCTGTTACTTGAACTCTGTGAAGAATTTATTTGGGCTGCAATCTGAGGTGCAGTTAACTATAATGAATTCGTCCTCTGCAGCAGAGGTACAGTAACTCTAGGTCTTCCTTTCCTGTGGCGGTCCGCATGATAGCCAGTTTCATCATAGCGCTTGATGGTTTTTGCGACTGCACTTGAAGAAACGTTCAAAATTCTTGAAATGTTTCGGATTGACTGACCTTAATGTCTTAAAGTAATGATGGACTGTTGTTTCTATTTGCTTATTTGAGCTGTTCTTGCCATAATATGGACTTGGTATTTTACCAAATAGGGCTATCTTCTGTATACCACCCCTACCTTGTCACAACACAACTGATTGGCTCAAACGCATTAAGAAGGAAAGAAATTCCACAAATTAACACACCTATTAATTGAAATGCATTCCAGATTAGGGTTAGGTCATGAAGCTGGTTGAGAGAATGCCAAGAGTGTGCAAAGCTGTCATTAAGGCCAAGGGTGGCTACTTTGAAGAATTTCACATTTGATTTGTTAAACACTTTTTTGGTTACTACATGATTCCATATGTGTTATTTCATAGTTTCGATGTCTTCACTATTATTCTACAATGTTTGAAAATAGTAAAAATAAAGAAAAACCCTTGAATAAGTGGGTGTGTGCAAACATTTGACTTGTACTGTATATATATTTATATAATGGACTAAGGTGAACTGGGCAATCCCATATCTATGTGATGCATTGCATGTCAACATTGTGTGTCCTCCCTTTCAAGTTCAGCTGACAGTGATGGCTCTTTAATGTCAGATGAAAGCTGACTTGGGGGACGACACACACACATAGATACACCCACGTGAAATTCAACGGCAGCCAAAGAAAAAGCTACAAAACCCTCTAAACTGCCTCCAGTGAATGGCGTATGTTAAGTGAATCCAACGGTTTCACAGCTCTTAATGCCATTCTATGGATTATAGATTTTTTATTTGCTTTCTGCTTTGGCTGAAAAGCCGTTTTATCAGTGCCATTACCCCTGTAACGATTAGAGACAAAAAGTTAATTATGTAATTATAGAGCCAATAACTGACTTGTCTGGTTTACTTTGCTCTGGTAAGGATTAAACATTATCTCTCCTGTGTGTGTACACATCACATCATAACCAGGCAGCGGGCTGCGAGGACAGGAGATTAACACTTAGAGAAGCAGACTCTAAATTGAATTCTACAGGCCGATGGCTGTCTGAGAAGCCATTAAGTAATCACAACATTGCCCCTTCGAATAAATCCACCACCCACCTGCCTCTGCTGCCTCTCTACATACAAGGCAGCAGGGTTTGTGTGTGTTTGTGTGTGGTATGGTTTTCCATTTTATTGACTGTGAAGGCAAACTTAGCCCCGGGCTGAGAAAATAACAAAACTCTCAAATGTCTATATCAGCCCCAAAATGAATGACAAAAAGAGTATGATGTGATAGATAAAAGAGAAATTAGCATTTTTTAAATAACGAAATGACAGAAAACAAATAATGAATATTTTCACACTACTTAAGGAGGGATTGAGTGAAAATCCTCATGAGGTAATGCTTAACTGATATTTATTCAGTGCTGCACATCAGACAATGTCAATTGTCTTGGGGACATTGTCTTGGGGTGGAATGGGTTTAAGTGTAGCTAGAGACTGTACACCAGATAATGTAATATAACCAAAGCTTTTTGGTGTAAAGCCCCATACAAACCGCTGCCATATAATTTTCAACTAACCTGTATTTGGCGATACCTTTTTAGTTGTCGATTCGGGCAAATAAGTATATTATAAATGATTGTGTCCAGTTGCAGGTGGTTCATTTGAATTTAGAAAATGCTCTGTTAGTAACCCTTTCCGCTCACAGCCCCTGTCATCCCGTATACGGATTTTGTCATTGATAAGCGCCTAAATTGGAATGCAGATGCTGTACAGTTACATGCGGTACATGACGTCAGAGCTCCTGTTCTCCGTTTCACAGCGCTGTATTGGTTTTGACTGACAGCCGTTATAAAGTTGAGCACCGTGCGCGACAAGAAGATGCCCGCATCTCTACCGCTAATTGGGCTACTTGTGCACATTTGTTGTTGTCTGAGTGAACCAAGAATCTTTAGTTATATCAAATTATCTGGTGTACAATCTGTAGCTAGTTTATGTGGTGCACTCCTTTATCAAACCAGCAGCCCAGAGTTGAGGAGAAGTTCCTTTGGAAGCCTTTGGACTAAAACACCACAGGGAAACGGAAGTATAACCTCAGCAGGAATCTTAAAGGGTAGTCACACCTGTACATCTGTGTGTGTGTGTGTGTGTGTGTGTGTGTGTGTGTGTGTGTGTGTGTGTGTGTGTGTGTGTGTGTGTGTGTGTGTGTGTGTGTGTGTGTGTGTGTGTGTGTGTGTGTGTGTGTGTGTGTGTGTGTGTGTGTGTGTGTGTGTGTGTGTGTGTGTGTGTGCGTCTGCATCTGTGGTGGACAATTGACGGACATGGAAAATGATAACTGCGTGAGGAGCTGCGGTAGCTGTGGTCTGTATGAGGTGCGAGTAAGGAGTCTGACTCTTCACAGCCCGACACCACCTGTCACCGCGGCGTTCGCTCACCGATCTGATGTTGACGTCCACGCCGGTCCGAGCCATCATGTCCACAGCCTCCACGCAGCCTTGCTTGGCTGCCCAGTGAAGCGCCGTCTGAGAACACACACAGACAGAGGGGAGGGGCCAGTCATTCAACACTGAGACTGCTCCTACCATACGCACCCACTGACTGAGTGACTGACTGGGTGGAATCCTGACTAGGAACTAGGCTATGTAACATGTAAATAAAGCACTGATGTCAATGGGAGATTTGTGCAGAGGTTTGAGTTGAAGTTCTTTTGTACATATCTAATAAGAAATTGTATGGTCACAGATACTATTCAAAATCTTTAATGAAGGCATATTTCTTGAGTCAAATTTCAGTTAGGACTTACTACGTTTCAGTGTTACAATAGAAGGTGTAACCGCTCTTCACTCAGGCCAACTGTCAATTAATATAAGAAGAATTGTACATCTACACAGCCTCCACAACAGCAGTGACACAAAAAGAAAAAACATGAATGGCTCATTTAAATAAAATGTCCCTTTGAATTTAATTCATGCCTAATTTGCCTAAACAGATTTGGGTGTGAAGAATGGCCAGGCACTGTGTCTGCTCTGTAATAAGCTAGCTTAATTCGGCCCAATGTTGAGTTTATTGATGCCTCACTAAAGAGCCAGATTCAAGGACAGTTATCCAATTTCTATTGTGTAGAACTGAATGAGTCCAAATCAGATCATTTCATGTATTATAATGAATCGACTGGTAACTAGCTACACAATTAGGGAACACAACAGTCTTATGGGAGAGAGAGAGGAACACGTAGTACACACACCCACACAAACACAAACAGAGTCATTGAAGCCCATCTATAATATTGATGTTTAATTCTATATACTTACAAACTTGATGTCCAATTTACGGGGACGGAAGAAAAACAAGACGAAAGGAAGGAAGGAGTGAAAGTTTAATGTGTGATCACTGTTCTAACCATTATAATCAATCACAGTGTGATACACGGTGGGTATCATAACCTGTGTATCTTTTTGTATTATGTCCAGATTCCATCCCTGTTCTGCCTTTCTCCAGAGCAGCTATTCTTATTGTCCGCATGGACGTATTGATGTAGAGCCGGGACGTTAGCCATTCCGCTCCATCCACATTCCCAGTCGAAGCACATCAAAGTAGAGAGAGGTGAGAGGAGAGGCATGCTTTGATGGGTTCACTCTCTGACATGTCCATTCATTGACACCTTTGGTCCTATTCTGTTCAGATTTGGCATGGGTTCAAACTAAACCCTTCAATCAACAAGAGTTCCCCGTAATCTTCCTTTTAAGATTAAGATAGTCCCCATAGAGAATGCAGGGAACTATAGTAACAGTAATCTTCTTGTCCTTCTGAACTGATTCTTTGTATCTTTTAACACAGAGACTGTTAAAACTCTGCACGTTTGTGCTTCCACCCCATCCCTTTCATAAGGACACACAGTGTCAACCCTGGCCTTTCCTACCCCGGCCCGCTCCCTACCAACCTCACACTGTCACTACCATGTTGCGGTACAGTAGATTAGATGAAACAAATAGAACAGTGTTTCCCACTGCTTTCCAAGCGTTTAATTATCTCTCGCCAATGTATTTCATTCAGCCAACAACCGAGAGCGCGGAAATCTAGCAGAAACCAATGGCTGGGAGGAGGGAAAAAAAATGTCTGTCTGCGGGATAGCTAATGGGAGTTATTTTGGGTTCCTGCAGCAGCCCCCTTTAAGTGTGTGTGTGGGGAGCGCATGCATGCGTGCGTGTGTTAATGTAGACTGACCACTGCGCCCGTCGAGGCGGGATGCTGCCAAGCTGCTTTAACCGGCCTGGTTTCATTACAAGGTGCTAACCGAGCTCTGTGATGCCTGTTGGGGTTCTTCCGTCACTCAGCAGACTGTTTGGCCTCCCCAACGCTCCAGACACAAACTGATTAAAAACGCTTCTCCATCCAGGTCTGGAGCTATTGTCACTCGCCATGTTATGATGAGCAACTGTGACCAGTATCTGACTGTCCACTTTACATCAACTATTTAAAAAATTGAAATATGTTTTGCTGTTAAACTTATAGGATTAGTAATGATGCACATAGTTGCTGAGTACAATACAATCGAACAGTATCATATTGTGCTTAAACCAGTACCTACTGTTTACAAAATGTCCCATGTTAGTTAGCATTATAGCACACTATAATTGCATTAGATCTACTGTGGCCATAAGGTACAACCTTTCTTTCAACAGGGTGTTTTAAATCCGGACCATGAATAGAGAGAGAAGCCTTCTGGGAGGTATCTGCCATGCATCATGGGACAGTTTGACAACAGTGACCCTGTTCAAACTGGTAACGGCCATCCGACCGTCTGCTACCATCAGATTGGCATCTGTGGCCCTTTAGTGGGTGGTATTCTGGTACAGGGATGAACAACAAAACCAGTTCCCAATGCCCATCTGAAAGCAGCAGGAAAAAGAACATCAAAAAGGCGTAGATTCTGCTTCTTCCATTTTGATCAAGTGAAGCATAAAAAGAAATGTAATAATCTCAAGTGGCAAGGGTTTACACCATTGATGTTGTTACTTCTGCATGGTGGGGCCCATGGAGCTGATATCGGGGGCTATACAAACTGACTGAAGGAGGGAGAGTTTTAGGAGAGGCCATATGGACGAGGTCTTTTGCTTTGGAGCCTTTCAATAGACAGCTTAGAGCTTGTTTATGCAGTCTCACTCAACGCTGTGTGAAATTCCTGCTCTGGCTTCAGCAGTTGCCTTTCAAAGCCGGACTGTGGCAATAGGCTACCATATGCGCTGCTGGTTGAAACATTCTCAACAGACATACCTCAACAAAGTTTTCATAGCAAGTGAAATAATGCCTTTGTGTTGTAGCATACTGGTGTAGAGCCAGTTATAGATAAAGTATTGGTTGGGGTTCAACTAAACCAAAGTAATGCTGAATTTCTGTACAATGACAGTGGCAGTGAAATTCTGTGTTTAAACGCACAAAATGTTCAAACAAAAAACCTACATAACCCCCCCCCCCAACAAAATTTCATGGAATTGTTTCATTCTAAGAAAAAACGATCAGTAGCTCTCATCTGGTGAGGACGGTATAGTGGTATAAATCTGCCTTCAGGCAGTGAAAGCTGTGTGTTTTTTCAACTATTAATTACCATTCAATTACAATATCATTACAGACCATGATCATCTGGGCTCCGGCGTCATGTCTGCATCCCAAATGGCACCCAAGTCTCTAAATAGCTCTATGGGCCCTGATGAAAAGTAGTGCATTATATAGGGAATAAGGTGTCATTTGGGACCTAGCCCATGACTACAGAGTGAGATAAAATCAGTGGATACAGTAATTTGGATTCTCTGGCCCATCACACTGACTGACCGCTAATACTAAACAAAAACTCAGATGCCTGAAGAAAGGCTTAATAGAAAATAACCAGCCCTGTCTTGGCTGACAAAAGACATTGTGTATGTAGGACAGTACAGTATGTTTTTATTCAGCTGTGTGTGTGTGTGTGTGTGTGTGTGTGTGTGTGTGTGTGTGTGTGTGTGTGTGTGTGTGTGTGTGTGTGTGTGTGTGTGTGTGTGTGTGTGTGTGTGTGTGTGTGTGTGTGTGTGTGTGTTTGACTGTAGGGTGATAGGGAGAACCAAGGCATGTCAGAATGTATGGAGGGTGTGTTTGTGTGCCTTGCAAAACAAGTCCAGCTTTTGTTTGTTTTGTAGATAAACATATGCTGTCACGCTCTGATTTGTTTCACCTGTCTTTGTGCTTGTCTCCACCCCCCTCCAGGTGTGGCTCATCTTCCCCATTATCCCCCGTGTATTTATACCTGTGTTCTCTGTTTGTCTGTTGCCAGTTCGTTTGTTTGTAGAACCTACCAGCGTTTTCTTTCCCTGCTCCCGCCTGTTCCTTGCCCCTGTTTTCTAGTTTCCCGGTTCTGACCGTTCTGCCTGCCTTGACCCCTGCCTGCCTTGACCTGTCGTTTGCCTGCCCCTGTTTAAAGAATAAACGTTTGTTTCTTCAACACTGTCTGCATTTGGGTCATACCTTAAAACGTGATAGTACAAACTGGCCATGACTGACTCAGCAGACTTGGACCAGCTCCGCAACGCAATCTCCTCCCATCATTGGTAGGCACGAGGAGTTGCTTCGCGGTCTGATGGAAGGGTTCCAGGCCGTGGCCGAACGTCACGACCTAGCATAGGACACATTGCGGGAGCAATTTTGTGGGCTGTCTACTAGGCAGCCTACCATGACGGCTACCTCCCAGTCCTTCAGTAACCCGGCTGGTAGCAGTGCCATCACCCCGGTTTCCCGGGAACCACGCTTACCTCCTCCAGAGCACTACGATGGAGAGTCGGGCACCTGTCGGGCGTTTCTCGCTAAGTGTTCCCTTGTCATGGAGCTGCAGCCTTCCTCCTTCCCCTCACACCGCTCTAAGATAGCATACCTCATCACGCTGATGGGCTACGGCCATTTGGGAACAACTATGCTTCAGTCTGGAGGGATTCGTGGCAGAGGTGAAGTTACCCCAGCTTCGGCAGGACTCCCTCAGTGTAGCAGACTATGCGGTGGATTTCCGCATACTAGCAGCGGAGGGTGCCTGGAACCCGGAAGCGCTGTTCGACACGTTCCTGCACAGATTATCGGAGGAAGTAAAGGATGAGCTTGCAGCCCGGAAAGTACCGACGGACCTCTACGCACTCATCGGTTTAACATCCAGATCGATGGTCGGCTACGGGAACGTAGGAGGGAGAAGATGTCTGATTGCGGTCCCAATCGCTCACTCAAGGATCCCACCTTGCATCTGATGAACTCCGGAAGTCCCTGGCGTCTACGTCCCCAAGAGGATCCGAGCTTACCACCGAGATCTCTGAAGATTGCTGATTCCCCTCTTCCCGAGCCGATGCAGCTCGGCAGGGCTAGGCTATCACCAGCCGAACGTGTACGCAGACTTGACACCCAGAGTTGTCTGTATTGCAGTACTGCCGGTCATTATGTGTCTTCCTATCCCTTCAAGAGACCTAGCTCATTCGTTGGAGTGAGTTCTCTGGTGGGTCTTAAAGATCATTTTTTCTCTCCCCCTTACACGCCCCCTTCTCCATGCCATCCTGCTCAGGGGCGACCAGTCCAAGTCTCTCCAGGTGTTCATCAACTCGGGGTCCGATGTGAGTCTTATGGACGTTACCCTGGCGTCCGAGCTAGGCATCCCCGCTCAACCCCTCTCCATTCCCTTGGATGTTAGAGCGCTGGATGGGTGCTCTATAGGCCGGGTCACCCACAATACTACTCCTATCAACCTATGAGTGTCAGGGAACCACAGCGAGACGATCCAATTCCTGCTAGTTGAGTCTCTGCAGGTTCCAGTGGTATTGGGATTCTCTTGGCTCCAGCGACACAATCCCTCTATTGATTGGGCTACTGGTGCCATCGTGGGCTGGAGCCCGTCCTGCCACACTTATTGCCTGAAGTCAGCGCTGCCTGCCCCGAGACATCTTCCTGGGGGCTTGGAAATTGCCCCGGACCTCTCTGCCAGCCCCATAGAGTACCAGGACCTCCAGGAGGGGTTCAGTAAGGCCACTGCCACTTTGCTTCTGCAGCATCGACCGGTATCCAAGAAGGTCAAGCCAGATGCGCTGGCACGCTGCTATAGCCACGCGGCTACACCCCCGGAAGCAGAGATCCCCCCCCTCTCCAAGATCATTAGCCCCTCTGCTGTTCGTCCTTTGTTGCCCCGTACCCTCCGTATACTTCCTACCTTTCCTGTGTATAGAATTAAAACCATGTCTCACAGCCCTTTGTCTCCTGTTTCCAGGCTCAACCCCTCTCCCCCGTCTCATCGACGGCCAACCGGCGTACATGGTGAGACGGCTCCTGAAGGTTCGACCTCGGGCAGGGGATTCTGGTTGACTGGGAGGATTATGGCCCGGGGGAGAGGTGATGGGTCCCCGCTAGGGACATCCTGGACCCAGGCCTCATCTCTAGAGGTACTGTCACGCCCTGATCTGTTTCACCTGTCCTTGTGCTTGTCTCCACCCCCCTCCAGGTGTCGCCCATCTTCCACATTATCCCCTGTGTATTTATACCTGTGTTCTCTGTTTGTCTGTTGCCAGTTCGTTTTGTTCATAGAACCTACCAGCGTTTTCTTTCCCTGCTCCCGCCTGTTCCTTGCTCCTGTTTTCTAGTTTCCCGATTCGGACCTTTCTGCCTGCCTTGACCCCTGCCTGCCTTGACCTGTTGTTTGCCTGCCCCTGTTTAAAGAATAAACTTTAGTTTCTTCAACACTGTCTGCACCTGGGTCATACCTTAAAACTTGATACATGTCAGAAATTGGATGTTGGTGTGAATCCCATTTAGTAGACTTCTGAATAAATGTTCTTCCTGTTTTAAAGAACAGCGAGACACCCAACCTTTGACCAATCTTTGACACTGCCGGAGCACTATGAAAGAGCACTATGAATTATCAATGCTTAGCTAATTGAAATAAAAGTATTGGGGATGTTTTGTTTTAGCTGTAAGCCAACAGCAACATTTTTGATCAGTACAGAAAGGAGGCACATGGACAATGTAAAAATACCACTACTCACCCCCTTGGTTTCCAGCAGCAGGTTAACACAAAACAGTTGTAGAACGGCCATCGGGCAGTACAATTCATAGGAGAAAGAGAATATTGAATATTATGTTATGTTATAGTATAAGATGTCATTCCTATAGGAGTAAGTTACATCCTGGACACTCCCTGAGGTTGTGGTCAGAAATATTAATATTAATAAAATATTAATATTGTTCAGTTTTGTCTGCAGAATTTGTCAATAATGTATTATTTGATCATTTTAATCATTTACAAAATTCATCCTATCATGGTTCAGCTGGTTGTTGAGATTTTTTAAACACCTTCCACCTTTAATCATGGATAGAATCAAAAGTTTTGGAAGGGGGATAACCTGTCCTTTTTGTCACATGTTCTTCTCTAATCTGGCTCTCCTGTCCCTCTGATAAAGGTGGGGAGTCTCTCTCCCTTCATCCCTCTCCCTCCCTCCATCTCTCCATCCTCCGTCATTTCGTTATGCTAAGAAGTTTACTAACTGCTTGTTTGTTGTCGCCGGAGCGTCTGATTTCCTTAAGACCGTTGTTTTGTAAGTGCTCAACTCTAACGCCAGAGTTTCAGTGGAAAGGAAGGGATTGGTTTAACCAGCCAGTGGGCCAGTCAGATAGAAATGAATACAGACGTGTTAGCCAATAGGTGGAGGAGAGGGGCTGTCGATGTGCAGTATATTTAGTGGGGGTCTGAAGAATTTAAACCTGTGTCATTTGAGTCCACCGCCTGTTTCCCCATTGCTCACTGGGTAAATCAAGGAGGCCATTTGAAGAGTAGAGGATATACACTTACTATGTTGACGTCACACTAAGTTTCCTCTTCATCTGTACAATTTGGCATAGTACTGACTATTCAAGAAGGTACTATGTATTTGTTTTGGTAAAACATCAAACTGCAGAAATAAAACAAAAAAACAAAGCTACTGTATCTGGACTACATTTCTGTGTGAATTACCAACATAACAGATAGGTTATGGCCAGTAAAACAGGAAGGGAGGATGGTAGGAGAAATACTGGAGGCTACTTACAGTGATGAAGTCCTGGTGAGAGCGTCAAACACATGGGAATAGAGTGCAAATGTTAGGCATCTGGGAAAAAATGGGTCTAATCCATTACCATAATATTTATGGTATTTATCATAACTTTTTCATGTGCACTGTATTATAAGAAAATCCTCCACTATAAGTACCAGGTGGCTTTCAGAGGATCCTTATCTGAAGATTTCATCTTTAAACAAGGTCAATGACATCAACATTGCGATCTGACAGCTTTTGTGGAGGTGAAATGGTCCATGAAAACCTGATGTCTCAAGAGAGGGCGACAAGACAGCTACTATGTGCTGGTTCAATTCTGTGTGACAAAGCTTGATGGGATTGACTGATAAGGGATCAAGCTACCTTTCCTGATGTTTGTTTTTTGTCTTTCAATCTCAGTAGCCTCAGTAGCTAGATGCCCATCAAACACATCAACAGAGGCTCTCTTATCTGATCCTAGATGAAGAGAGGCAGCTCCCGGGTGCCATCATGCTGAATCCTATAGGAGGCCAGAGTGTGTGTGTTTACTGTCAATCCTATGGGAGATGGGCTTGAAAATGTGCCAATCAAATGCATGGCTTTGGATAGACCAGATCAAACAGGTTTACCCTAGTCCAGAGACTTATATTTGGTATCTTCTTGGAGGCCGGAACGGGGCTGATGGTGAGATAGAGGGTGAGGGTTAGGGGGAGGTAGTACCTTCTTTGAGGCCAGGCTGGGGTCCTGTGTGAGGAGCTGTCGGAGAGCAGCTGTGTTTCCCAGGGCACAGGATCGTAGCCAGTCCTTCTCCAGAGGATCCAACTGAATCCTGGGGAACACAGACTGAGTAGAGAGAGACAGAGAGAGATAGAGAGAAAGATTATCAGTAGAAATGAAACAATGAAAATATTTTACGCTTGTCTACAGTTGCTGGTAGAGTCTGGCTAAAACTACACCATGCTAATATTCCCGAAAAGCTACACAAACATGATGTTTGTTGGTAATTTCACACCAAGAAGAGAATTTCTGAACAACTCTTGTCATTCTTTTTGAGAAACAAAACAATCTCTTTCACTCAGCCTACAACTATTTCACATCATTTTCACTACAATCCTCAGCTTTCTTCCAAAGCACACATTTTTTCATCCAGTCTGAAGACTCTCCCGGGCTGTGTCCCAAAGTACCCTATTGCCTACATAGTGCACCACTTCGCTGATCAAAAGTAGTGCACTATATAGGGAATAGGGTGCCATTTCTGAATCTTTCATGAGCCTCTTCTTGCAAGGTGATGAGTAGGGAGGACAATCCATTTATCTTCACAGAGTGGAAAGGCTATTATCAGTGGGAAGTGAGGGAATTATTCCCGATAGTAAACAAACAAAGCCAACTAATAAAGTAGATAAGGATCTATATGCAGGCAGGGAATCTGTGGTAGAAACGGCAGGTACTCGCTCCAGGGCTAAAGAGAGGCAACCAACCCAAATCTAGCTTAAGCTGGCAAATCAAGGTCAATGATTAACTTGAGGGGATTTTCAGCATTCGAGGCTGAGGCAAAGACGAATTGTCAACACTGCTACTCTGAATAGTAGAGCATCAATCTAACAAACAGAGCGACATGAGTACCTTTGAGTGCACTCGCTTGTGCAAACCCATCTAAAAATATTTATGTGTTTTTTTAGGTTGTAGAATCATATTGAACTTTTCTGAAATTAGTTTCAGTCCAACTACAGTACACTCAGGCCACAGACTCCCAGCACCACCACCTCCCTGTTATGTTTGACCTTTATCTGTGCCCGTGGGCTGGGTGGGTGGTCTGATACCATTAGTGGTGTTTATTGACCAGCGGGACAGCGTGAATGAGAGAGAAGCAGAGAGCCAGGCTTTAATCAGTGGCCTGCCAGGGAGGGCCTCTTCTTCACAGTTCACCTGTTTATACTGGCCATGCAGGTGTCAGCTCCACGTTAATTATAAAATCCTGCCTCTCTACCTTTCACCCTGGGAAGCTGTCCCTCAGCCTGACAACAGCACCACAGTGGGGGGAATGGTGGGAGCAGAGAGGCAGAGTTAGCTAGAGGATAGAGGGCGGGAGGGACACTGAAAGAAAGTGAGAGGACATACAGTATAACAAGTGAGCATAATGCGGTATTGCAACGCCAGGGTCGTGGGTTCGATTTCAGCGGCGGTTACCCATACAGAGGGGGAATGAGGGAAGAAAAATGTATTCAAATTTAAAATGATGGTTTCAATACTATTTGTGTAACTGGAGAAGTCTCCACGTTTTTCCAAAGCCAATATACAGTAAGAGACTGTAGTAAAGTAGGTCTAATTATGGACACGAACCCCTAGTGTTATGATGAGCATCACTGTAGGGACCCATCTCACTCTCCTACCTTCTTATGGGTAGTGTTCTCTAATTACCCCACTTCCTCTCTCCCGCACCCTCTTTCTCCCTCCCTCCATCCTTCCCCTCTCGTTCAGTTATAGGAGATACCCTGCTATTTCCACCGATGGCTCCTCTCAGGCCCCTGCTGCTTCCAGTCAGTGAGAGGTAGGAGGCTGGCACAGCCAATGAGCAAATGAGTCTGTGGCCCACCACGGAGGAAGACAGGAGTGATTATGGGATATCACCATGGGAACGGCGTGGGGGAAAAGAGGCTCCATTTCATCCTGATGGCAGCTCAGAATACTGACGGCCCCCCAATGCCCCACGAACACACTCTGCCTGTTAGAATGCTGACTTATCAACACACACAAACCCATGCACATACAAAATCTCTCTCTCTCTCTACATGGCACCAGAATGCTGAGCATACCATGACAGAGGACGCAGCCACACTTCTGGTATCTTCTTCCTGGACATATCCCTCGCTCTAAAACAGAAGAAGAATCAGGAGTTAGCATGAGCATCAGAGATTTAGAGATTTTTTTTTTGCAACATTTGTGGCAAATAACAGTACCATTTCCATATTGTCAATTATAAAATATTTTGACAAAAACGCCTCTGTGCTTACATTTTTGGGTAAGAACCTCCCTTAGGGAAAAGGAAAAGAGGGAATATATAATGAATCTATTAAAATCCTAAAATGATTCTCTAAATTCTCAAAGGCTTCCCAAAACACAGAGACGAAACTGCTTTCATCTTCAAACTGACATCTTTATTTCCAGTCTACAGTCAGATGAGCAAAGACTAAGGTCAGGTCTCTAGTGATTAATGAGGACGCTTGATTTTTGGTGTAATTCTTTCATTTTCTAAAATCTTTCATTTTCGTTTCTACTGATCATCGCTCCCTCTCTCTCTCTCATTACTATGCCGTGTGATTACCTTCAGAAACATAAACAAACTAAAGCACACCTTGCATTGTTGGGGTAAGCTGTCAATGAGGAGTTGAATCATTGCATTTCAAGACGGAGGACTTTAGTAATATACTTCTTGTAGCTTAAGTGAGCACACAGGGAAGGAAGAAAAAAAAAGGAGGACGTTGTGGTTTTCTCTGTTGGGTTGTTATTAAAGGGAGACTACACTCAAAAACTATCTTTCATAGGATGCAAAACGCATCATCAAGGCACGTTTTGCTCCGTAATGAAAGTGCTCCATTGTGAAAGCTGCTGCCATGCATCATTTTTGGGGATTGTATTAATAGTGGACTAATGAACAAACATTTTTGAGTGTATCATTCCTTGAAACATCCCCACTCCTGCTATACCCTACTGGGTGTTACCTTATCCCCCATTCTGTCGATTCTAACCCCTCTTTTCCTAACAATACCTCTATTTTCAGATGTGAAATGTACCAGCTCGATTTGGCATTGATGATTTCGCTTTTTGTGATGACAGTTTTGGTAAACAGTATCTATACATGTAAAAAAATATTTTTCAAAAAAACATGGGAAAAAAGACCCAAGAGGGGTGGGGAAGATCAAGAGTTCTTGAGAAGCCCACCAATAACACTCCCTCCCTTATCCATCCCCCAATTCTCTCCACAGCATGACAGCATCATCGCAGAAACCCCTAGTGTTGTGATGGACACTTGCTTGCTGTTTTGAAATGGTAACGCTTTGTCAGAGAGGGAGGGGGAAATATCCCAGGAGAGAGAGGGAAGGAGGGTGCCTCAACTTTCCTCATTAGCAAACTAAGGACAGATGTTCATTGTGAAAATTAAATTTCTTTATGGTGATGGGTTACCAGGACATCATTAGACAGTCAACCACAAATTAAAGGTTAAAATATTCACCAAACCAAGGAATGAGGAAATAGAAAAACTTGAAATTACCTCTACTCCTTTTCTCCATACAACATCACCATCCATCCTTCCTTCCTTTCACATCCACCGCCTTTAAATATGGGCCAATGAGATAAAAAAAAAAAAAAAACTTTCTCGGTGTTGATAAATGAATGGGGCTCCTCTCCTCTACCTCAGCTGAATAAAGTGGCCAGCTCTTAGCATAACAAAGCCATTTCCCAGCCTGCCCTGCACTTCCACTCCTCTATCTGCTCACACTGTCTACACACAGGCGTTTCACTTTCTCTTCATTTTCTCCTCTTTCTCCTCCCTCGCTTCGAACACAATGAGAGCCCCCTTTGGATTTGGATGCACTGACAGCTCAAGAGGCAGAGGGGGGCATCCGACCTCTCTTCCATTCAGGAGTCGAGGAGTAGCTAGTCTCCCTAATTAGCTGTGTGTTTACGGGGCCACTCGATTCCGTCAAGGAAACTCTACATTCTGCTTGAGCAATTAGAGTTGCGTATGAAAAAGGAGGGACTTTGTAGAATACAAAAAAGAAAGAAGAATAGTTAAAGGAAGCAGAGAAAAAGAGAGCGAGATGGCAAGAAAAAGAGTCAGGGTGGTATTATGAACATATTGTACAACTGCAATCTGAACAGGAAAAAAGCCTGGTCCCTTCATGTATAAAAGAGGTGTGTTATACTGAGTGTACTAAACATTAGGAATATCTGCTCTTTCCATGACAGACTGACCAAGTGAATCCAGGTGAAAGCTATGATCCCTTATTGATGTCACTTGTTAAACCCACTTCAATCAGCGTAGATGAAGAGGAGGAGACAGGTTAAAGAGACAATTGAGACATGGATTGTGTATGTGTGCCATTCAGAGGGTGAATGGGCAAGACAATTGAGGCTGTTCTGAGGGCAAAAAGGGGGGGGGGGGGGTGCAACTCAATAATAGGAAGGTGTGCTTAATGTTTTGTACACTCAGTGTATATCAGTGTTGTGTGTCCCCTCTCCAACCTATACAGAATAAAACAATATGGACCCAAAGGAGCCTGAGAGATCCACCTCCCTTTTCCATCACCAAAGCCAGTTAACGACTGATGCGACTGTTTTCAGCTTTTCTCATCGTCAAAAACAAGAGAGAAAACATCCAACAATGAATACATTATTTTGCAGTAACAAGAGAGATAAAGGCTAGCTATGTAATTTCAGCAACCTGAAGTGCAGGTTTTATCAAGAGCCTCAAAAGACAAGCCTATGATCATCCAATTAAATGAAATGAACTGTCTTGTCCATCATAGTGTTTTCATCTTATTTGATTAAGGTTATTAGGCAGCAACATTAATGCAAAATAATTCAGAAATAAAATAAAAGAAGAGTGTTGTAGTAGAGAGAGTTTTGCCTTATAATCTATAAGATTTTATAGCCAATTTCCATTTCTAAGGAATTTACATTGGGAACACCTGAGGCGCTCAATGATTTACTTTGCCTATGTCCCAAACCATATTCCCAACATAGAGCTCATAGGGCCCTGGTCAAAAGTAACTATTGGACTATGTAAGGAGTAGGGTGCTAGTTGGGATGCAGTCAATAACAACAGAAACCCACTACTCTCTGGTTTTTGCACTACTTCCCTTTTAATTACTCTTACACCTTTTTCTCCCCAATTTCGGAGTTACACTATTGTTCCATCACTGCAACTCCCCTACGGACTCGGGACAGGCGAAGGTCAAAAGCCATGCGTCCTCCGAAATACGACCCTGCCAGACTCTGCTTCTTGACACACTGCTTTCTTAATCCGGAAGCCAGATGCACCAATGTGTCAGAGGAAACACCATCCAGCTGGCGACCGAAGTCAGCTTGCAGGCGCCCGGCCTTCCACAACGAGTCACTAGAGCCAAACCCTCCTCTAACCCGGACGATACTGGGCCAAATGTGCGCCGCCTCATGGGTCACGGCCGGCTGTGACACAGCCTGGGATCAAACCCGGGTCTGTAGTGACGCCTCAAGCACCGCGTTAGACCGCTGCGCCACTCGGGAGGCCCCTATTATTAAAATCTAAAGTTAGCCCTGCAGTCATGATTTAATAATTCGGTTTGAAAATTAAACGGCCTAAATAGTCTAGTGAGATGGAAAATAACAAGTGGGGGCTTACAGCCTACTCTCTAATCATGCAGTAGTTAGGGAAGTCAATTTTTGCTGATGCATGTCTAAGCTACGTCTATGCTACTAACGAGGATATCAACATTAATTTTCACACATTTCCTTTGGCATGATGTCCAAGGTGGTGGCACTGGCTCATTTGCCACATAATATTTAAGAAAGTCAATGGAGCACCATTTATAAATAATGAATTTACAGTGTTAGTAAAGGGAAGGAGGTCTACTTAGAAACATTTGAGTTATATCTGAATACTGAGTCCGATTTAACTACGATAATACATCAAGGTAACAAGTTATGAGTTGAAGATGTGTCAACACAAGGACTGTTGCGAATCAAGCATATCAACGGTAGTTATTCCTTCCTGGTTGAGGATTTCAATGTATGATTTGTAATTGAAAAACCCCTCCAGCACCAACAGGCAATATAAACAAAGCAATGCCCCCCTAAAAAAAACATTCCTGAAAAAAATGACGCCAATAACTCTTCTGGTAACTAATGAAAAATCTCAGACACATTAACATATTAATTGAGATTTTGACAACAGGGCTGCAGCAGTGATGAGCATATTCAAATTGGGCTTTCAGGAACGCTCAAGGAGCTAAATTAAATGAGAGGGAAAAGAAGATAACAGTACCGTCAGCACGTACACTAGGGTCAGACCACACGCGTCTGGAGTTTAGAAAAAAGCACTTATCTCAAACCAGAGAACCCACAGCTTATGTCATCTGCCCTTCCATTCAGAGGATCTAGCGTATGATTGTTTGAGGAATGAAAAAGCCATTTTGGCGTCGGCGGGCGTGAAAGAGAGTGCCTGTTCTGTAGCATGGCCCCGCGTTGTCAAAGCCTCCGAGGGTCACCAAGGTCAGGGGAATTATGATTTGACGAGCGCTCTGCCCGATGTCTGAAACAACGATACAGCCTCGCTGCTCATTGGAGAGGTGCCATGGTTCCATATTCCCGGCTGACCTCTGGATAAAGCGGTCCTTTTTTCTGCGATAATGAAACTGGATAGCTCTGAGGTGAGACATGAATGTTTTGTTAACAAAGGAATATCTGTGTCGTTTGGTTAGAGAGGTACATCTTGGGAAGATGAGGGTCTTGGTGTATGAGAGCCTCACCTAGGCCAATCTCTTACAGCTTGTCGTGGCTTTATCAGACTGGGCCCAGGTGCCATAAATGCAATAGGCTATCAACAAAATGGATGCTGTCAGGAAGAAGGGAATCGATGGCAGAGAAAGCATCTGAATGCTATTCTGATATGTGCTTAGAGCTCGCTTTACATAACACTGTAATGGCAATGACATATCACCTGTCAAGACAAAGTCACCATAGAGTAGCTGGAGGGGTGCTCTCATTTGATCTATCAGGGCTCTAACTCCTCTAGCTCCATAATGAGACAGGGTGCAGGCCAGGCAGCAGCTCTTAGCCAGCCTGCCAGCTTTAAGTCGGCCCCTAGCACAGTCAGTGTAGTCAGCTCAGTTTTTCCCATTGAGACTATGTCTGAGCCTCGATCTAGGTCGGACAAAACAAAACTTGTTCGCCTTAGCAATCTCCCTGGAATAAAGACTTCCATTCCTGTCATTATCCCCCTACAGTTGATTGACGCATGGGTGCGTCAATCTAAGTTACATAACAAAAAAATCCACATCAAAATCAGTTTAAGCTAGAGATATGTTTTTTTTGTATTGGATGTGTCTTAATCCACCACATCCGCCAGTGTCGCGCTTCCGCATCTGTGGTGAAAGGTGGCAGAGCTAGAGCGGTGTTTGCCAGACCATGACACACGGTTTGACCAACAAACTATTATGACCACTCTATGGAAGGAGGAGACTTTCACTATGGTGTCCGGAGTCTCGCCTGAAGTCAATACCATCGATGTCAAATCAAATGTTACTTGTCACATACACATATATAGCAGATGTTATTGCGGGTGTAGTGAAATGCTATTGTTCTCAGCTCTACCAGTGCAGTAATATCTAAGAATTCACAACAATAGACTAATCTCAGAGTAAAAGAATGGAATTAAGAAATATATTAATATTTGGATGAGCAATTGGCATTGACATTGACAAGAATACAGTAGAAGACAGTATATACAGTTGGAGTCGGATGTTTACATACACCTTAGCCAAATACATTTCAACTCAGTTTTTCACAATTCCTGACATTTAATCCTAGTAAAAATTCCCTGTCTTAGGTCAGTTAGGATCACCACTTTATTTTAAGAATGTGAAATGTCAGAATAATAGTAGAGAGAATGATTTATTTTAGCCTTTATTTCTTTCATCACATTCCCAGTGGGTCAGAAGTTTACATGCACTTAATTAGTATTTGGTACCATTGCCTTTAAATTGTTTAACTTGGGTCAAGCGTTTTGGGTAGCCTTCCACAAGCTTCCCACAATAAGTTGGGTGAATTTTGGCCAATTCCTCCTGACAGAGCTGGTGTAACTGAGTCAGGTTTGTAGGCCTCCTTGCTCGCACACACTTTTTCAGTTCTGCCCACACATTTTCAATAGGGTTGAGGTCAGGGCTTTGTGATGGCCACTCCAATACCTTGACTTTGTTGTCCTTAAGCCATTTTGCCACAACTTTGGAAGTATGCTTGGGGTCATTGTCCATTTGAAAGACCCATTTGCGACCAAGCTTTAACTTCCTGACTGATGTCTTGATATGTTGCTTCAATATATCCACATAATTTTCCTACCTCATGATGCCATCTATTTTGTGAAGTGCACCAGTCCCTCCTGCAGCAAAGCAGGGATGGTGTTCTTCGGGATGGTGTTCTTCGGATTGCAAGCCTCCCCCTTTTTCCTCCAAACATAACGAGGGACATCATGGCCAAACAGTTCTATTTTTGTGTCATCAGACCAGAGGACATTTCTCCAAAAAGTACGATATTTGTCCCCATGTGCAGTTGTAAACCGTAGTCTGGCTTTTTTATGGTGGTTTTGGAGCAGTGGCTTCTTCCTTGCTGAGCGGCCTTTCAGGTTATGTCGATATAGAACTCGTTTTACTGTGGATATAGATACTTTCGTACCTGTTTCTTACAGCATCTTCACAAGGTCCTTTGCTGTTGTTCTGGGAATGATTTGCACTTTTCACACCAAAGAACGTTCATCTCTAGGAGACAGAACGCGTCTCCTTCCTGAGTGGTATGACGGCTGCATGGTCCCATGGTGTTTATACTTGCGTACTATTGTTTGTACAGATGAACGTGGTACCTTCAGGCGTTTGGAAATTGCTCCCTTCGGATGAACCAGGCTTGTGGAGGTCTACAATTATTTATCTGAGGTCTTGGCTGATTTCTTTTGATTTTCCCATGGTGTCAAGCAAAGTGGCACTGAGTTTTAAGGTAGGCCTTGAAGTACATCCACAGGTACACCTACAATTGACTCAAATTATGTCAATTAGCCTATCAGAAGTGTCTAAAGCCATGACATAATTTTCTGGAATTTTCCAAGCTGTTTAACTTCTTATGGCTAGGGGGCAGCATTTTCACGTTTGGATGAAAAGCATGCCCAGAGTAAACTGCCTGCTACTCAGTCCCAGTTGCTAATATATGCATATTATTAGTAGATTTGGATAGAAAACACTCTGAAGATTCTAAAACTGTTTTCGAATGATGTCTGTGAGTATAACAGAACTCATATGGCAGGCGAAAACCTGAGAAAAATCCAACCAGGAAGTGGGAAATCTGAGGTTTGTAGTTTTTCAACTCTTGGCCTATCGAATACACAGTGTCTATGGGGTAATTTTGCACTTCCTAAGGCTTCCACTAGATGTCAACAGTCTTCAGAACCTTGTTTGATGCTTCTACTATGAAGTGGGGGCGAATGAGAGGGGATTGAGTAAGGTCTCTCCCAGAGAGCCACGAGCTGACCATGCGCGCTCACGTGAGAGCTTTCCATTGCATTTCTGAAGACAAAGGAATTCTCCGGTTGGAACATTATTAATGATTTATGTTAAAAACATCCTAAAGATTGATTCTATACTTCGTTTGACATGTTTCTACGAACTGTAATATGACTTTTAGTCTGAACTTTTGCTTGGACCTGCCAGCGAGTCGTGAGTTTAGATTGTGTACCGAACGCGCGAATCAAAAGGAGTTATTTGGACATAAATTATGGACTTTATGGAACAAATCAAACATTTATTGTAGAACTGGGATTCCTGGGAGTGCATTCTGATGAAGATCATCAAAGGTAAGTGAATATTTATAATGCTATTTCTGACTTCTGTTGACTCCAACATGGCGGATATTTTTGTGGGTTGTGTTGGTCTCTGAACGCCGTACTCAGATTATTGCATGGTTTGCTTTTTCCGTAAAGTTTTTTTGAAATCTGACACAGCGGTTGCATTAAGGAGAAGTATATCTTTAAATCTGTGAATAACACGTGTATCTTTTATCAATGTTTATTATTAGTATTTCTGTAAATTGATGTGGCTCTGTGCAAATTCACGGGATGTTTTGGAGGCAAAGCCAAATGTAAACTGAGTTTTTTTAATATAAATATGAACTTGACTGAACAAAACATACATGTATTGTGTAACACGTTGTCCCGGGAGTGTCATCTGATGAAGAATATCAAAAGTTAGTGACTCCTCTCTTTGGTTGGAAAATCGCTGTATGCTTTCTGTGACTAGTTGCTGACCTAACATAATGATATGTTCTGCTTTCGCCGAAAAGCTTTTTGAAATCAGACACTGTTGTTGGATAAACGAGAATTTTATCTTTAAAATGGTGTCTAATACTTGTATGTTTGAGAAATTTGAATTATGAGATTTCTGTTGATTGAATTTGGCGCCCTGCAATTTCATTGGCTGTTGGTGAGCGGAACCCCGTTCCTAGACAGATTACAGGCACAGTCAACTTAGTGTATGTAAACTTCTGACCCACTGGAATTGTGATACATTGAATTATAAGTGAAATAGTCTGTCTGTAAACAACTGTTTGAAAAATGACTTCTGTCATGCACAAAGTAGATGTCCTAACCGACTTGCCAAAACTTTAGTTTGTTAACAAGAAATTTGTGGAGTAGTTGAAAAACGAGTTTTAATGACTCCAACCTAACAGCCTGACCACACCGCTCGCGTCGCGTGCGCATCGCCTTGCAAAATAAATTTAGAAATCGATATTATTCAATTATTGCACCCACAGTGCTCGCGCTCGCGCTCGCCAACGAGCGTCTGCGTTGCCAACGGCGAAAATAGAAGTCAGTTCTATTTGTGATGCAGATCACGCTGAAAGTCCTGCCTCTCCCATCTCCTCATTGGTTTATAGAAGCAGGTACCCACGTGCCATCTCCTCATTGGTTACACCCATGTGGGTGACTGAAAGACGAACGAGGTCAGTGGCGGTAATGCACCTAATTTATGAAAGTTACCAATCGCAATATAAAGTCAAGAGAAGAAAAAGCCTAGAAGGAGGAGAGATGACTAGAAACGATTCGGTTGACTGTTTTATGTGTGGATTCATTGTCGGAGTAGAGGACCTTGAGGACCAAGCTAAATATGACAAATTAGTTAGCAAGTGCAAGCTGAACCATCCCCAAATTAATGTAATTGGTTCAGAGTTTGTTTAGATATTTTAACCTACGTGTCGTGATCGCGTTTGGTGTGGGGGGACAAAATACATTTATGCACGATGGCGGATGCGCGCAGCCGGTCTAGGTTCCATGTATGTAAACTTCCGACTTCAACTGTACATATGAAATGAGTAAAACAGTATGCAAACATTATTAAAGTGACCAGCTTTCCATTATTAAAGTGACCAGTGATTCCATTTCTATGTACATAGGGCAGCAGCCTCTAATGTGCAGGGTTGAGTAACCGGGTGGTAGCCGGCTAGTGACAGTGACTAAGTTCAGGGCATGGTACTGGCTATTGATTGCTATTTAACAATCTGATGGACTTGAGATAGAAGCTGTTTTTCAGTCTCTTGGTCCCAGCTTTGATGCACCTGTACTGACCTCTCCTTCTGGATGAGTGGGATGAACAGGCCGTGGCTCGGGTGGTTGATGTCCTTGATGATCTTTTTGGCCTTCCTGTGACCACGGGTGCTGTAGGTGTACTGGAGGGCAGGAAGTGTGCCCCTGGATTATGCGTTGGGCAAACCGCACCACCCTCTGGAGAACCCTGCGGTTGCAGTCGGTGCAGTTGCCGTACCAGGCAGTGATAAAGCCCGACAGGAGTCTCTCAATGGTGCATCTCTAAGTTTGTGAGGGTCTTAGGGGCCAAGCCAAATTTGTTCAGCCTCCTGAGGTTGAAGAGGCACTACAGTGCCTTCTTCACCACACTGTCTGTGTGGGTGGACTATTTCAGATTGTCAGTGATGTTTACGCCGAGGAACTTGAAGCTTTTCACCTTCTCCACTGCGGTCCCGCTGATGTGGATGGGGGCGTGCTACCCCTTATGTTTCCTGAAGTCCACAATCAGCTCCTTAGTTTTGTTGATGTTGAGGGAGAGGTTATTTTCCTGGCACCACTCCGCCAAGGCCCTGACCCCCTCCCTGTAGGCTGTCTCGTCATTGTTGGTAATCAGGCCTACTACTGTTGTGTCATCTGCAAACTTGATGATTGAGATGGAGGCGTGCGTGGCCACGCAGTCATGGGTGAACAGGGAGTACAGGAGGGGGCTGAGCACGCACCCTTGTGGGGCCCCTGTGTTGAGGATCAGCGTAGTGGAGGTGTTGTTGCCTACCTTCACCACCTAGGGGTAGCCCATCAGGGAGCCAAGACGCAGTTGCACAAGGCGGGGTTCAGACCCAGGGCCTCAAGCTTAATGATGAGCTTGATGATCAGCATTCTTACATAGGTATTCCTCTTGTCCAGATGGGTTAGGGCAGCGTGCAGTGCGATGGCGATTGCATCGTCTCTGGATCTATTGCGGCGGTATAGAAATTGAAGTGGGTCTAGAGTGTCAGGTAAGGTGGAGGTGATAAGATCCTTAACTAGCCTCTCAAAGCACTTCAGTTGCGCCAGCTGATAGTGGTGTTGGCGAAGTAGGTCTTCCTGTTCGACCGACCACCTGGGAGATGTCTCGGTTGGCTGCTGATTCCATTCTGTGAGGCAATATTCTGTAACGTAGACGCAAGGAGTCAGGAAGCAATGTTTAATGACGAAGAACACGGAGCGATACAAAACTAGAGAAGCGTCTAACACGGAAACATAACCATATTGCCTGGTGGATGATAACAACGGAGTGCTAGATAAAGGGGAAGTAATCAGGGAGGTGATGAAGTCCAGGTGTGCATAATGAAGGTTGCCAGGTGTGCGTAAATATGGGTTGCCAGGACCGGTGGTTAGTAGACCGGCGACGTCGAGAGCTGGAGAGGGGAAGTGGGAGTAGACGTGACAGTTACTGAGATAACCGCCCAAAAGTAACTCCCTTTTCCCGTGATAAATTACTGAGAGAAAGTGGTCAATTATTTCTATGAACAACATGGCGTGAAACGGAACTGTTAAATTATATGGCTTCTCTACGGCCTCTGCGTAATGAATCATCAACGCTCATGGTGGGAACAGACAGCCCATTTCAATATGGAACGCAGTTCAGAATGCATGTAGACCAACGTATCATCTCATCATGGTAACTTTTTTTCTTGTGACAAGGAGGCCTACATTTGCTGCAACATCGTCAATGCTACAGACTGAATGCGCGTCTAATTTACCCATCTAAATCTGGCTTTCGGGGGTCCCTTTGTTTTTTAATTGTAAAGATTTTTACATTTTTTATTGCAGCTGCAGAGTTTTAAAACAGCCTATCACTCGAATATTGTTTCTTTAAATCAGTTCACATGATTAAATCGTTTTTTCCCCTCATCAATCTACAAACAAAACCCATAAAGCAAAAACTGTTTTAAATAAATTTTTCCAAATGTATCACAAATACATAACTGAAATATAACAGTTACAAAAGTATTCAGCCCCTTTACCTTTGACAGCGATTACAGCCTCTTGGGTATGACGCTATAAGCTTGGCACACCTGTATTTGGGGAGTTCCTCCCATTCTTCTCTGCATATCCTCTCAAGCTCTGTCAGGTTGGATGTGGAGCATCACATCTTGTTTCTCATGGTCTGAGAGTCCTTTTGGTGCCTTTTGGCAAACTCAAAGTGGGCTGTCACGTGTCTTTTACTGACGATTGCCTTCAGTCTGGCCTCTCTACCATAAAGGCCTGATTGGTGGAGTAGTGCAGAGATGGTTGTCCTTCTGGAAGGTTCTCCCATCTCCACAGAGGAACTCTGGAGCTCTAACAGAGTGACCATCGAGTTCTCGGTCACCTCCCTGACCAAGGCCCTTCTCCCCCGATTGCTCAGTTTGGCTGGGCGGCCAGCTCTAGGAAGAGTCTTGGTGGTTCCAAACTTCCTCCATTTAAGAATGATGGAGGCCACTGTGTTCTTGGGGACCTTCAATGCTGCACACATGTTTTGGTACCCTTCCCCAGATCTGTGCCTCAGCACAATCCTGTCTTGGAGTTCTACGGACAATTCCTTCAACCTCATGGCTTGGTCTTTGCTCTGACATGCACTGTCAACTGTGGGACCTTATATAGTCAGGTGTGTGCCTTTCCAAATCATGTCCAATCAATTGAATTTACCACAGGCGGACTCCAGTCAAGTTGTAGAAACATCTCAAGGATGATCAATGGAACAGGTTGCACCGGAGCTCAATTTCGAGTCTCATAGCAAAGGGTCTGAATACTTATGTATTTCTGTGTTTTATTTTTTTAAATAAATGAGCTAAAATGTGTAAAAACATGTTGTTTTCACTTTGTCATTATGGGGTAATTAATCAATTTTAGAATAAGGCTGTAACGTAACAAAATGTCGAAAAAGTGAAGGGGTCTGAATACTTCTCCGAATGCACTGCATACTACCTCTGTGATGTAATTCAGACACACAATGTCAAACTTTGAATGCTATTGCAGACGACACAGCTGTACATAGCAAATAAACGTGGTGAAGCCCCAAAACGGCCTGGCACTGCAGCAAATGTTTTACTTTTAGACTCGGAATAAACAGAGATGCTAGTTCTAGTTTTCTTGAAACAACGACATCTGCTGTTGGATCTGACAATGAATCTTCATGGATTGTACATTTGTCTCAAATAAAACTGTGAAGGTCCTCGGCCTTACTCTGGTTGGGTTCGACATTTTGAACATTGAGATATTAAATAAATGATAGAGAAAGAGGCATAGAATCAAAGGAGAAAGTTAGGGGTTCTCTGTAGAAAGACAGATAGCTGTGGAATGTGTTGGGGGACGGGAGCAGCGCACCGTGTTGATATAGGGAAGACAGATGGATATCTGTGGATTAGGTGAAGGAGGGGTTGAGGTCAGTTCCCCTTAAGGGAGTAATCAGGGTTAGTATCTGGTTACCTTCTTTCTATTGGGCATAAACTAAGGACTGGAGAGAGGGAGTGTCTTAAGTAGGATGTATATAACCAATGGAGAGAAATGTTTTGCTGTCTGATTACAGCTGTACAGAACCTTTGGGAAGAATTAAACTTGGTTAAAGCTTCTCTAGTGTCCGTGGGTTATTTACTCTGAAAAATAAGAACCTAACACTCTGTATCCTGATCTCTCTTTTGACGAACATATCAAAAATATTTCAAGAGCAGCTTTTTTCCATCTTCGTAGCATTAGAAGAATCAGAAACCTTTTGTCCAAAAACGATGCAGAAAAGCTCATCCACGCTTTTGTCACGTCAAGATTATACTTCTGTAATGCTCTACTGCCGGCTACCCAGATAAGGCACTAAATAAACTTCAGCTAGTGCCAAAAACGGCTGCTAGAACCTTGACTAGAACCAAAATATTTGATCATATTACTCCTGTGCTAGCCTGGCTTCCTGTTGAGGCTAGGGCTGATTTCAAGGTTTTACTGTTAACCTACAAAGCATTTCTACTACTTGTCTCTCCGATTTGGTCCTGCCATACATACTTACACGTACGATATGGTCACAAGACGCATGCCTCCTTATTGTTCCTCGAATTTCAAAGCAAACAAGATGGAGGCAGGGCTTTCTCCAATAGAGCAACATTTTTATTGAATGGTCTTCCGTTCCATGTGAGAGACGAACACTCGGTCACAACCTTTAAGTCTTTACTGAAGACTCATCTCTTTAGTAGATCCTATAATTGATTGTAGTCTGGCCCAGGGGTGTGAAGGTGAACGACAAGGCACTGGAGTGACGAACCACCCTTGCTGTAACTGCCTAGCCGGCTCCCCTCTCTCCACTGTGATTGTCTGCCTCTGACCCTATTACGGGCCTGAGTTACTGGCCTGCTCTCGCTCTCCCATGTCGTCCCTAAGAGGGTGCATCATGTCATGACAGGCTTTTTTTGCTATCCTCGACTTGAATGGGTTGAGTCACTGACGTGATCTTCCTGTCCGGTTTTGTGCCCCATCGGGCTTGTGCAGTGGGGGAGATCTTCGTGGGCTATACTCTGCCTTGTCTCTGGGTAGTAAGTTAGTGGTCTGTTGATATTCCTCTTGTGCTTTGGCAAAGTGGGTGAAGTTATATCCTACCTGGTTGGCCCTGTCCAGGGGTAGATTTGGACGGGGCCACAGTGTCCCTCGACCCCCCCTGTCTCAGTCCCCAGGGCTAGAGGGCAGTCTGTCCTATCTGATGTAATTCTCCTATCTTGTCTGGTGTCGTGTGTGATCTTAGGTATGCTCTGTCTAATTTAATTATCCTCTTTCTCTCTCTCTTTGCCTAACCTCCTGGAGGACCTGAGCCCTAGGACCACGCCTCAGGACTACCTGGCCTGACAACTCCTGGCTGTCTATCTAATGTTCTCTCTCTATTTCTCTTTCTCACCTTCTGTTTCAACCTCTGAATACTCAGCTATGAAAAGCCAACTGACATTTACTCCTGAGGTGCTGACCTGTTGCACCCGCTACAACCACAGTGACTATTATTTGACCCTGCTGGTCACATATAAACGTTTGAACATCTTGAAAAATGATCTGGCCTAAATGACCATGTACTCTTATAATCTCGACCCAGCCACCCCTCGGAGACTGGTTCCTCTCTCTAGGGTTCTTCCTAGGGAGTTTCTCCTAGCCACTGTGCCTCTAGATCTGCATCGTTTGCTCCTTGGGGTTTTAGGCTGGGTATCTGTCTAAGCAATTTGATGTAAAAAGTGCTTTCTAAAATATATTTGATTGATTTATTGATGAGCTTAACATTCAGGATATGTGTTGCCCTCTTATTGAACTGAACCAGGGGAAACGTTTACATTTTTACATACCTAGAGCGACTTACAGTTAGTTCGTGCATTCATTTTAAGATAGCTATGTGAGACAACCACACATCACAGTCATCGTAAGTAAATGTTTTCCTCAATAAAGAAGAAGTTATCAGCAAAGTCAGTGCAAGTAGGAAAAGTGCACGTTTAAAAAAAAAAAAAAACGAGTATCTAGACTTGGACCCGCGCCGCTTCTTCTGTGAGAAAATGTTGTACTCTACGGATGTTGCAGAGCATGAACCTGCAGGAGCGATTCACTGTTTTGATGTTTGCAGAGAACGACAGGGTGTTGTCCAGGGTCACGCCAAGGATCTTTGCACTTTGGGAGGGGGACACAGTGGAGTTGTCAACCGTGATGAAGAGGTCTTGGAGTGGGCAGGCTTTCCCCAGGAGGAAGAGCAGCTCCGTCTTGTCGAGGTTGAGCCTGAGGTAGTGGGCCGACATCCAAGCTGAGATATCTGCCAGGCACACAGAGATGCATGTCGCCACCTGGGTGTCTGAAGTGGGAATGAGAAAAGTAGTTGAGTATCATCTGCATAGCAATAATTGGAGAGACCATGTGAGGATATGATGGAGTCGAGTGACTTGGTGTATAGAGAAAAGAGGAGAGGTGCTTAGAACCGAGCCCTGGGGGACACCAGTAGTGAGAGCACGATGTGCAGACACAGATCCTCTCCATGCCAGCGGGTAGGAGCGACCTGTCAGGTAGGATGCAATCCAGAAGTGTGCAGAACCTGAGATGCCAAGCCCTGAGAGGGTGGAGAGGAGGATTTGATGGAGTTGAAGGCAACAGATAGATTTAGGAGGATGAGAAAAGAGGAGAGTCAGCTTTGGCAGAGCAGAGAGCCTCCGTGACACAGAGGAGAGCAGTCTCCGTTGAGTGAGTCATCTTGAAGCCTGACTGGTTAAGGTTAAGAAGATTGTTCTGAGTGAGATAACGAGAGAGCTGGTCAGAGATAGCCCGCTCAGGTTTTTTGGAAAGAAAAGAAAGAAGAGATACTGGTCTGTAGTGATTTGATCAGAGGGGTCGAGTGTGGGTTTCTTGAGGAGGGGAGCGACTCTGGCCATCATGACATCAGAGGAGATGCAGCCATTGGCGAGGGATGAGTTGATGAGGGAAGTGAGGAATGGGAGAAGGACTCCAGAGATGGAGTCTGGAGAAGGGGATGGGGTTGAGTGGGCAGGTTGTCAGGTGGCTGGACATCACTAGTTGCAGGATTTAACCTGGAGAGAGAGGGGCGAAAGAGGTCAAGGAGTAGGGTAGTTCTGTGTGAGTGGGGCTGAGTGAATGAGGAGCGGATTTGGTCAACCTTTTTTTCAAAGTGGTTGACAAAGTCGTTCACAGAGAGGGAGGAGGGATGGGGAGAAGGTGAAGGATTAAGGAGGGAGGAGAAGGTGGAAAATTGTTTCCCAGGGTTGGAGAAGAAGAGCATGTAGAGAGGAGGGAGTGGAAGGATGATAGGTCCTCTGGAAGTTTAGTTTTTCCTCCATTTTCGCTCAGCTGCCCACAGCCCTGTTCTGTGAACACGCAGTGCAGGAGGAAGGGTCGAGCCAGCCGGGAGGAAAGGGGAGAGTGGGAGTTAAATGAGGTGGAAAGGAGAGTAGGGTCGAAGAGGCAGTCAGGAGACAGGAGGGAGAAGGATTTAGCAGAAGGGAGAGATGATAGAATAGAAGAGGAGAGAGTACTGGGAAAAAGACAGTGAAGATTGTGACGGCGCATGACCATCTGGGTAGGGGCTGAGTGGGTAGGGTTGGAGGAGAGTGGGAAGGAGAAAAAATAAACAAAATATTAATCAGAGACCTGGAGGGGATTGGAGTGAGATTGGTAGGCTAACAGCCTCTAGTAAAGATGAGGTCAAGCTTATTGCCTGCCTTGTGAGTGGGAGGGGACTGGGAAAGGGTGAGGTCAAAAGAGGCAAGGAGAGGAAAGAAAGAGTTTGAAAGAAACGAATTGAAGTCAGGCTTCGGGACGTTGAAGTCGCCCAGTATGATGAGCGGTGAACCATCGTCGGGAAATGAGCTTATCAAGGTGTCAAGCTCATTGAGGAACTCTCCAAGGGCAGCTGGTGGATGATAGATGACAACAATGTTAAGCTTGAGTGGCAGTGACAGTGTGACAGTGACAGCATGGAATTCAAATGAGGAGATGGGCAGGTGAGAGGGGGAAAATTGAAAATCTCAGTTTAGGAGAAATGAGTAGTAGTAGTGTTCTCATGGGTAATCTATGTCTCAGCCTTGTTGACCACCGATTGGCAGTTCCAAACACTGCCGGAGACTAGGAATTGCACATGGGTTGTGCGGGTAGGGTACACTAGATTAGAAGGGTTGCAGCCAAGGAGTGGGGATTTTCTGTAAAACCTACAGGCAGAGGAGTGAACAAGAAATCACACATACTTGACAAAACTATACAATAGAAAAATCTGATAATCTGAAATATCTTGTTTCGGCGACAGTCTTCATTTTGGGCGACAACGCGGTGAAAAACTAAGGGAGATTGAAGTACTTACACTAATTGCTGATTGCCTAGCAGAGGTGAAGAAAAATACCCCCTTCGACAGACATACCCACCAATTATCAGAAAGCTCTCACAAATTCCCTTGAAGCCAGTTGAAGTCAATGGTCCAACACTTCAAAGTCACAAGTACTGAGCATTCAGCAGCTCAAAATGCAATGATTAGGCTACTAGCTAGAAAGAGGCAGCATTTAACTAGAAAGGTCCTAGCCAGACTATACCAACAACAACACTTATTGAAAGACAAAAATAAACTTTGGCTACTCTTGCAGAGATGAGTTGTCTTCCCAGGCTATAGATGAGCACTGATTGGGTGACAGCCCTGTAATGAGCATACATGTATGGGAGAAGCTACTCACCCGCCCTGTAATGTGTGTGTTCGGGAGAAGTCACTCACCCTCCCTGTAATGTGTGTGTTCGGGAGAAGTCACTCACCCTCCCTGTAATGTGTGTGTTCGGGAGAAGTCACTCACCCTCCCTGTAATGTGTGTGTTCGGGAGAAGTCACTCACCCTCCCTGTAATGTGTGTGTATGGGAGAAATCACTTACCCTGGCCAGGGACACAGTGTCACTCTTCAGGGACAGCAGATCACAGCAGGCCAGTAGGTCTCCCCCTTCGATGAGGCTGGGACTGAGGTCTGCACTGAGAGGGCTGGAGCTGAGGTCTAAATTGGTCACTGGAATCATGGCTGCGATTGCTAGTTTTTGTGGTCTCTCTGGTCCTGTTGGTATATCTGGCCTCTCTGCTGGTGTCTGTGGCCACAGGGGTCCAGGCTCCACTCTCTCAGTTACCTCTGGCGCTGTCTCTCCACCTTGATTCACCACTGGCCCCTGGCTCTGATAACACACAGGAGAAAATACATTAGTCAATGGGGAAACACACATGCACACACACACTTGGATGCAATATTCCAAACGTGTTGTTTTTAAGTACCGCCCTATCTATGGAGTAGTGGCAGTCAGTGCCATTTAAGATGACGGAGGATGATAAAAAAATGTTTGAGCATAGACTGTGACGAATACAACCGGTGAAGACCTTACAGTGAAATACTTACTTAAAATACCTGTTGTATTTTGTGCATGTGACAAATAAAGGCCATGCTCAAAAAAATGTAAAGAATCATCCTCCGTCATCTCATCTTAAACGGCACTGACAACCACTGCTCCAAAGATGGGACAGTACTTAGAAACTAAAAGTTTAGAATATTGCATCCAAGTGTGATTCTATGTTTTTCTATTACAGCTTATTGGATGACAGTCAGTCATATTCCATTCACCCAGCTCAATGTAACATTGATAGGTTTAGACTACTACATGATACTAACATTTTCCATATACCCATGATGAGGTTACTACAACCTAGAATGAAAGTTTACAACGTAGGGGCACATGTCGAGAGAATTTTGAGTAATCAAGGTGACAGACAGTGACACATTCAATACCGCCTTGCACACTCTTCCCTGCATCTAGCTGATATAGGGTGTAATCATTAGTCCAACAGTTGCAAATTTGAGTTTCTATTGTACAAATTCAGTTATGTTTACCCCTGTTTCGTTCTGTTTGCTTCCGTTTCAGAAATGTTTTTCATCACAATCGGTGGAATGAATACACTCTGATCATACGCAAACACAGTTCACTTTCATAGCAGCCACATAAAAACAGCATGATCACTTTGCTCGTTGTATATACAGTGCATTCAGAAAGTTTTCAAACCCCTTGACTTTTGCCACATTTTGTTACGTTACAGCCTTATTCTAAAATGTATTAAATTAATTGTTTTCCTCATCAAATCTACACACAACACCCCATAATGACAAAGTGAAAACAGGTTTTTAGAAATTTCTGCAAATGTATTAAAAAAACAAAAACAGAATTACCTTATATTCACCTAAGTATTCAGACCCGAAATTGAGACTCGAAATTGAGCTCAGGTGCATCCTGTTTCCATTGATCAACTTGATTGGAGTCCACCTGTGGTGAATTCAACTGATTGGACATTATTTGGAAAGGCACACACCTGTCTATATAAGGTCCTACAGTTGACAATGCATGTCAGAGCAAAAACCAAGCCATGAGGTTGAAGGAATTCTCCGTAGAGCTCTGAGATAGGATTGTGTCGAGGCACAGATCTGGGGAAGGGTACCAAAACATGTCTGCAGCATTGAAGGTCCCCAAGAACATAGCGGCCTCCATCATTCTTAAATGGAAGAAGTTTGGATTCTTCCTAAAGCTGACTGCCCAGGCCAAACTGAGCAATCGGGGGAGAAGGGCCTTGGTCAGGGAGGTGACCAAGAACACGATGGTCACCCTGACATAGCTCCAGAGCCTCTGTGGAGATGGGGAAACCTTCCAGAAGGACAACCATCTCTGCAGCACTCCACCAATCAGGCCTTTATGGTAGAGTGGCCATCGGATGCCACTCCTCAGTAAAAGGCACATGACATCCCACTTGGAGTTTGCCAAAAGGCACCTAAAGGACTCCAAGATTAGATTCCAAGACTCCAACTGTTTGGCCTGAATGCCAAGTGTCAAGCCTGGAGGAAACCTGGCACCATCCCTACGGTGAAGCATGGTGGTGGCAGCATCATGCTGTGGGGATGTTTTCAGTGGCAGGGACTGGGAGACTAGTCAGGATTGAGGGAAAGATGAACGGAGCAAAGTACATTTACATTTACATTTAAGTCATTTAGCAGACGCTCTTATCCAGAGCGACTTACAAATTGGTGCATTCACCTTATGATATCCAGTGGAACAACCACTTTACAATAGTGCATCTAACTCTTTTAAGGGGGGGGGGGGGGGTTAGAAGGATTACTTTATCCTATCCTAGGTATTCCTTAAAGAGGTGGGGTTTCAGGTGTCTCCGGAAGGTGGTGATTGACTCCGCTGACCTGGCGTCGTGAGGGAGTTTGTTCCACCATTGGGGTGCCAGAGCAGCGAACAGTTTCGACTGGGCTGAGCGGGAACTGTACTTCCTCAGAGGTAGGGAGGCGAGCAGGCCAGAGGTGGATGAACGCAGTGCCCTTGTTTGGGTGTAGGGCCTGATCAGAGCCTGAAGGTACGGAGGTGCCGTTCCCCTCACAGCTCCGTAGGCAAGCACCATGGTCTTGTAGCGGATGCGAGCTTCAACTGGAAGCCAGTGGAGAGAGCGGAGGAGCGGGGTGACGTGAGAGAACTTGGGAAAGTTGAACACCAGACGGGCTGCGGCGTTCTGGATGAGTTGTAGGGGTTTAATGGCACAGGCAGGGAGCCCAGCCAACAGCGAGTTGCAGTAATCCAGACGGGAGATGACAAGTGCCTGGATTAGGACCTGCGCCGCTTCCTGCGTGAGGCAGGGTCGTACTCTGCGAATGTTGTAGAGCATGAACCTACAGGAACGGGTCACCGCCTTGACGTTAGTTGAGAACGACAGGGTGTTGTCCAGGATCACGCCAAGGTTCTTAGCACTCTGGGAGGAGGACACAATGGAGTTGTCAACCGTGATGGCGAGATCATGGAACGGGCAGTCCTTCCCCGGGAGGAAGAGCAGCTCCGTCTTGCCGAGGTTCAGCTTGAGGTGGTGATCCGTCATCCACACTGATATGTCTGCCAGACATGCAGAGATGCGATTCACCACCTGGTTATCAGAGGGGGGAAAGGAGAAGATTAATTGTGTGTCGTCTGCATAGCAATGATAGGAGAGACCATGTGAGGATATGACAGAGCCAAGTGACTTGGTGTATAGCGAGAATAGGAGAGGGCCTAGAACAGAGCCCTGGGGGACACCAGTGGTGAGAGCACGTGGTGCGGAGACAGATTCTCGCCACGCCACCTGGTAGGAGCGACCTGTCAGGTAGGACGCAATCCAAGCGTGGACCTTGCCGGAGATGCCCAGCTCGGAGAGGGTGGAGAGGAGGATCTGATGGTTCACAGTATCAAAGGCAGCCGATAGGTCTAGAAGGATGAGAGCAGAGGAGAGAGAGTTAGCTTTAGCAGTGCGGAGCGCCTCCGTGACACAGAGAAGAGCAGTCTCAGTTGAATGACTAGTCTTGAAACCTGACTGATTTGGATCAAGAAGGTCATTCTGAGAGAGATAGCAGGAGAGCTGGCCAAGGACGGCACGTTCAAGAGTTTTGGAGAGAAAAGAAAGAAGGGATACTGGTCTGTAGTTATTGACATCGGAGGGATCGAGTGTAGGTTTTTTCAGAAGGGGTGCAACTCTCGCTCTCTTGAAGACGGAAGGGACGTAGCCAGCGGTCAAGGATGAGTTGATGAGCGAGGTGAGGTAAGGGAGAAGGTCTCCGGAAATGGTCTGGAGAAGAGAGGAGGGGATAGGGTCAAGCGGGCAGGTTGTTGGGCGGCCGGCCGTCACAAGACGCGAGATTTCATCTGGAGAGAGAGGGGAGAAAGAGGTCAAAGCACAGGGTAGGGCAGTGTGAGCAGAACCAGCGGTGTCGTTTGACTTAGCAAACGAGGATCGGATGTCGTCGACCTTCTTTTCAAAATGGTTGACGAAGTCATCCGCAGAGAGGGAGGAGGGGGGAGGAGGGGAGGAGGATTCAGGAGGGAGGAGAAGGTGGCAAAGAGCTTCCTAGGGTTAGAGGCAGATGCTTGGAATTTAGAGTGGTAGAAATTGGCTTTAGCAGCAGAGACAGAAGAGGAGAATGTAGAGAGGAGGGAGTGAAAGGATGCCAGGTCCGCAGGGAGGCGAGTTTTCCTCCATTTCCGCTCGGCTGCCCGGAGCCCTGTTCTGTGAGCTCGCAATGAGTCGTCGAGCCACGGAGCAGGAGGGGAGGACCGAGCCGGCCTGGAGGATAGGGGACATAGAGAGTCAAAGGATGCAGAAAGGGAGGAGAGGAGGGTTGAGGAGGCAGAATCAGGAGATAGGTTGGAGAAGGTTTGAGCAGAGGGAAGAGATGATAGGATGGAAGAGGAGAGAGTAGCGGGGGAGAGAGAGCGAAGTTTGGGACGGCGCGATACCATCCGAGTAGGGGCAGTGTGGGAAGTGTTGGATGAGAGCGAGAGGGAAAAGGATACAAGGTAGTGGTCGGAGACTTGGAGGGGAGTTGCAATGAGATTAGTGGAAGAACAGCATCTAGTAAAGATGAGGTCAAGCGTATTGCCTGCCTTGTGAGTAGGGGGGGAAGGTGAGAGGGTGAGGTCAAAAGAGGAGAGGAGTGGAAAGAAGGAGGCAGAGAGGAATGAGTCAAAGGTAGACGTGGGGAGGTTAAAGTCACCCAGAACTGTGAGAGGTGAGCCATCCTCAGGAAAGGAACTTATCAGGGCGTCAAGCTCATTGATGAACTCTCCAAGGGAACCTGGAGGGCGATAAATGATAAGGATGTTAAGCTTGAAAGGGCTGGTAACTGTGACAGCATGGAATTCAAAGGAGGCGATAGACAGATGGGTCAGGGGAGAAAGAGAAAATGTCCACTTGGGAGAGATGAGGATCCCAGTGCCACCACCCCGCTGACCAGAAGCTCTCGGGGTGTGCGAGAACACGTGGGCAGACGAGGAGAGAGCAGTAGGAGTAGCAGTGTTATCATTGGTAATCCATGTTTCCGTCAGTGCCAAGAAGTCGAGGGACTGGAGGGAAGCATAGGCTGAGATGAACTCTGCCTTGTTGGCCGCAGATCGGCAGTTCCAGAGGCTGCCTGAGACCTGGAACTCCACGTGGGTCGTGCGCGCTGGTACCACCAGGTTAGAGTAGCAGCGGCCACGCGGTGTGAAGCGTTTGTATGGTCTGTGCAGAGAGGAGAGAACAGGTATAGACAGACACATAGTTGACAGGCTACAGAAGAGGCTACGCTAATGCAAAGGAGATTGGAATGACAAGTGGACTACACGTCTCGAATGTTCAGAAAGTTAAGCTTACGTTGCAAAAAATCTTATTGACTAAAATGATATAGTACTGCTGGCTGGTGAAATAGGCTAGCTAGCAGTGGCTGCGTTGTTGACTTTGTTTGAAAGTGTAGCTGGCTAGGTAACCTCGACAATTACTCTAGACTACACAATTATCTTGGATACAAAGACGGCTATGTAGCCAGCTAAGATCAAACAAATCAAACTGTGGTACTGTAATGAAATGAAATGTAATACTACCTGTGGAGCGAAGCGGAATGCAACTACTCGCTCCAACCCGGAAGTGCGTATCGTAGAGGGAGAGGCAATAGAAGTGTTGTTTCTTGTATTATTGTCTTTTGTTACAGAGTACAGAGAGATCCTTGATGAACACCTGCTCCAGGGCGCTCAGGACCTCAGACTGGGGCGAAGGTTCACCTTCCAACAGGACAATGACCCTAAGCACACAGCCAAGACAATGCAGGAGTGGCTTGAACCCGATCGAACATCTCTGGAGAGACCTGAAAATAGCTGTGCAGCGACGCTCCCCATCCAACCTGATAGAGCTTGAGCCGATCTGCAGAGAAGAATGGGAGAAACTCCCCAAATACAGGTGTGCCAAGCTTGTAGTGTCATACCCAAGAAGACTTGGGGCTGTAATCGCTGCCAAAGGTGCTTCAACAAAGTACTGAGTAAAAGGTCTGAATACTTATGTAAATATGATATATCCGGGGGGATTTTGTTGATAAATTAGCAAAAAAGTCTAAACCTGTTTTTGCTGTCATTATGGGGTATTGTGTGTAAATTGATGAGGGGAAAAAACGATTTATTCCATTTTAGAATAAGGTTGTAACGTAAAAAAATGTGGATAAAGTTAAAGGGTACTGAATAGTTTCCGAATGCACTGTATGATTTCTTCTCGCAACTATCTACACACTCTCCTCATCTCACCTTTTTCCTTCACTTTTGGAATACAGTGCACAACACATCAGCTGTCTGTGACCAGGCGAAAAAAACTTTCCAAGCCAAACCTTCATATCATGACTGCTAACCGCTACACACAGCCTACATCGTTGTCATGTCATAGTCATCATAGCTACTAGAACTAACATGTTAGTAAACCCGCTACAGTCATGCAGTACAGTCAGAAAGCAGTTTAGCAGTTTCACCGGCGGGCCCGGTGGCAATAAATGAATCAAACCAAAAACTTACCTTGACTTGGAAGAGTTCCAGTGTTGGATAGCCATAGCCAGCTAACTAAAATAGCATCCCTCTCTGTTTGAGCCAGGTGTTTGAGTAGGCTAAACTAGTTAGCTGCATTTGCTAGCTAAGTAAGTGAATGTGAAAGTTTAACAAAAATATTACAAAATATAACAAAATCTCTCTCACTCTTGCTTCTCCTTAATTTGAGGAAATTAATTTGTTCAAAACTGTTAAACTATTGCCTTTCTCTGTCTTTGAGTCAACTACTCACCACATTTTATGCACTGTAGTCCTAGCTAGCTGTAGCTTATGCTTTCAGTACTAGATTAATTCTTTGATCCTTTGATTGGGTGAACAAGTCACAGTTCATGCAGCAAGAGCTCTGATAGGTTGGAGGACGTCTTCCGGAAGTTGTCATAATTACTGTGTAAGTCTATGGAAGGGGGTGAGAACCATGAGCCTTCTGGGTTTTGAAGCTATCTGTCCTCCGGCTACACCATGGTGCTACCCTACAGAGTGAGGCTACTGAGGCTTCTGTAGACCTCCATTGTGACGTGAATACATTTAGTATAGTTTTATCCTAAAAGGATAACATTTTTAATGTTTCACTCTTTTTATTTTCATTAAATTCACTGAGGAGGATGGTCCTCCCCTTCCTCCTATGAGGAGCCTCCACTGCTATGGAGAGCTATTGTTATTTTGTGAACTTCAAGGGCTGTTTTGCAGACATAATATGTAGGCCAATATCTTCTATTCTAATCCTGCTCACATATCTTGAAGTCATTGTAATATTAACTTAAATTCCAGATGCTAGGCTATGCAAATCTGAATTAATCATCTCTTGCTCCACACAATTGTGTTTGTCCTGAATGAATGCAAAACGAATTCACCAAAAACAAACAATGCAGAGAGAGAAACCCACTGTCGGCACTCTACACGATACGATCTACCCCCATCAATTCCAATAAGAGACCTGTCTTTCAAATGTGCTTTCGTGTGCCACTGAATTATCATATGAGAGAGTGTTTACAACTCAACAAAATATCAGTCCGTCTGCTTGTGTGAAAGTCACTCATTCCTATGAAGCTACAAAGTGAAGCACCTGCCTGGCCTGTAGAAAACAATTAGGTCGCAGTAAAAGACAAAGGCAGCAGGCAGCAGTTTAACATCCCATAGTGCTATGATTGTCCTTTAACTGTTCCGACTGTCATCCCTCGAGAGCTAATTATCCAGACGAGTCTGTAGCATACACACACACATTGACACTTTACACAGATTCATTGTTCAATCACAGCGTAAAATGCACTAAAATTGGCATTATAGAGGATACTGCTCCAATCAGTTTGATTTCAGTTAATTACAGTATGTCTAAGTGCTCGAGTGTTACTGCGTTCCATAATTATGACACCATTTGAAAAGAGACACCATTTAAAAGATTGGCGTCTGTCTGCATTGTAATTCAGATCTAATAGTCAAATTAAAAGTCAGGAAAAACAAGTATTTGCCAGGCGGCTGGTAGGGAGCATACACCAAAGTCGGGTTTAAAAGCTTGGCCCTTCTGAGTTTCAACTAGGGATATATAGGGATATACTGTAGCTAGTACAATACAGTTATACAGTGATATAAAATCCACATTTGGTGAAAGAGCGAGAGAGTTATAGTACTCACCATTTGCTCATTTAGTTTTCATGGTAGGTAATGACCAGGCACACAAGCACAATGTTATCCTGCAACTGTTAAAGAGTAACGTGGGTGAACTTTTGTGAAGATATGGTGAAGATATGAGTTGTAGTCATGTACATCCATTCTTCTTAATTCACAACTGAGAGCATGTAAATGATCAAGTGGGTTTGAATTGGGAAGACAAACGCCAACAGAAAACAAGATGGGAGACATTTCTACATATATGACACGGGGGGAGGACTCTAATTGGTACAGTGACTGACAAACAATATACATCAATGTTTCTCTATTACACAAATAGCGCAACATAGACCATGAACAAGGACACGCAAATGAAGTGTGAAGGCAGTAAGAAACCATAGATGTGAAGGGCAGTATGGAGATGAAGAGGCAAAAGGAGGGGAAGGAGATGACATACACGATGTCGCCCAATCAAAGGCAATAGAAGGAGAGCAGTGATTTGCTATTCCTTGACAGCCAGCAGCACAAAAAGGGAAGAGAACTCCGACAACAAAATGTCAATTGCAGGGCTATTGCTAATCCCCTCTGTTGTTGAAATTTATGTTGACACTGTTTTGTATGGCTTCCACTTTTAGTACTATTGTGGGACCATAATTGAATTACATTTATTGTGATATCAGATGCTATTGCTCTGGGTATAAAGATCAGGGGTACTGGGAGATCTCTTCAGATTAGGGTTTGGTGCCATAGCTGTTGCTAGCTCTCTGTTCATATGATTTCTCCTTCTATTTTATTTGTCCCCAGAAGTTGAGTAATTAAACGTTGAGTCATATCTGAAGTCATAGTGTCCAGGGATAATCATTCTTTACTCCGGCCGTACACTATTTATTTACTCAATTGCTCAGATGTGGTTGCTCTGTTTATCTCCTTCATGAGTCTTAAAAAGTTAAATGGAGACTTTTTTCCAATGGTTGCCGTAAAAACAAATCACACACTTCATCAAGCATATGTCTAACGTTATGGCATTCCAAACACAATTTTTCACTTTAACCAAACCTTAAATAAGGAAGTCGATGAGCTGAAAATGGGGATGATTATTTTTAAAGAGCCACCGAACACGCCGATTGGCAAGTGTGTATTTAATACGAGAATTCAGTCTTGGAAGTGTGTTTCCTGACCGATTCTGCGTTTGGTTAATGAGGTTTGTCCCCCACGAGACACTGTAGATGTGGAAACCGATTTCACTTCCTCAAAATTCCCAGAAAGAATCTAAGATAACTTTGATGTTAATTTTGATGTTTTTGCTGAGGATGTTTTAGTTGCGCAGTTTTACATCTAACTAACGGTGTTTGGTGTAGTATTTCTGAAGCAAAAAAAATGTGCGACGTATTGTCTTATGTAAACAAAGTCGGAGCTGCTGGGCAGGTCTGTCTCACAGTCTATGCTACTGCATGCTAGTGGGCAAATGGACAACGTCAAATCAAAACCCAATCTTAATTTACCCACTGTGACGCACGGATGTTCCAAACTCTATTTTAGAACAAAACTGACTTCATGACCAAAATTATCCTATTTACACTAAATGTTGACACTGCCACAGAGGCCATTTTCAAAGGGATTCGTTTTCGTTTCTTTTTGAAGGAAGTCGCTCTTTAACATTGAAAGCAGGAGGAGGCAGCTGTAAGACAAAATTACTTAATTCGGACAACAACAACAAAATTCACTAAAGACAGAATGGCTAAATAGCATGGGAAATGGCAGAATACCTACGGTAAAAAAGGACATCCGAAAGAAATGACAACTGTAGATACACAACATGACCAAAAGTATGTGGACTGCTCGTTGAACATCTCATTCAAAAAATCATGGGCATTAATATGGAGTTGGGCCCTCCTTTGCTGCTATAACATCCTCCACTCTTCTGGGAAGGCTTTCCATTAGATGTTGGAACATTTCTGCGGGGACTTACTTCCATTCAGCCATAAGAGCATTAGTGAGGTCGGGCACTGATGTTGGGCGATTAGGCCTGGCTCACAGTCGGCGTTCCATTTCATCCCAAAGGATTCGATGAAGTTGAGGTCAGGGCTCTGGGCAGGCCAGTCATGTTCTTCCACACTGATCTCAACAAACCATTTATGTATGGACCTCGCTTTGTGCACAGGGCATTGTCATGCTGAAACAGGAAAGGGCCTTCCCAAACAGTTGCTACAAAGTTGGAATGAAGCACAGAATCGTCTAGAATGGAATTGTATGTTGTAGCGTTAAGATTTCCCTTCACTAGAACTAATGGAGATTGACTATGGAGAATGCATGGATGTGTGCTTGATTTTATAGACCTGTCAGCAACGTCAGCTGAAATAGCCGAATCCACTCATTTGAAGGGGTGTCCACATACTTTTGTATAGCTAGTGTATTTCATGCTTAGATTATATTTCATGCTATATAGTTCATCATGCTAAAATGTAACAGGGTGGTCTGATCTAGTTCTAATGATTCCAGAAGCTCAAGGGGTTAATAGAGATAAGGATGTCTAAAGAAAGGGGATGCTGGAACAGACCCTCTCTCTCCAGATTGCCATCTTCCCCATTTCCTCCTGTGTGTGGGGGGGGTGGGGGGGGGGAGTGCGTGTGTGTGTGGCCAGGAGAGTGTGTATTCCCCAGTGAACACTGAGGCCTGTAAATTGTTTATCAGACACTAATGCAGGAGGCTAACCCTATTTGCATTCATATTAGTTCCCCCGTACCGCCATCTGAGGGAATTACTTATTCCAATTCTTCAGAGGAGTAAATAACTTTATGCATGATATCGGTATCTTCATAATTCAGATCGGTATAGTCAATTTGGTTTAAGTGCTCCTCGGCTCCGCCTGCCGTGTGTGAGGGAGAGGCTGTGAGGGAAACTTATTTGGAGGCGGTTTGGATCACTGAACATGAGAGCGGGAAATGGATTCTGTCGTAGGAGCGCTGGCTGTAAGAGAGTTCAATTCTCACATGTTTACCCCCTCGGAATCCTTCAGCCTCTGATTAAAGCATCTTACAGTCCACAGTCTAGAACTACAGTGTGTGCGGGTTTAAACATTCTGTTCCACCGTGCTGAATAGATACTTAAGAACAGTACCTGGACTCATTTGTAGGCCTACGTTAATATTGTTTTATTTTTGAAAGTGGAGTTATCACCGGAAGGGCAGGTGAGAGTAGTATAAAGACAATAGTGCAAACTAAATCAAGATGGAAAAACGGAGGGTCGGATAGAAAATGGACGACAGAGAGATGCCCTTACCTAAACACACACAACCTATTCACCGAGGAGGGATTTGTGATTTAAGAAAGCATTTGCTTGAATAAGAAAATCAGCTGCAGTAGGGGGGAAACAATCGATATTATTAAGGAAGTTCAGACCATCTCTAATCAACATTGTGATGTGTGGAACCAGGACACGAATGCTTTATTACCACCCTAAACCTATAAAAAAAACATGTACAATATGAACATAGAGAAACAGATTTGAGTGGAAGAAATAAAATATGGTTTGATGAAACAGGATAAAGAGAGGCGGGGTGAGAGAGAAAAAGCTGTCAGAAAAGATGGGCTTTGAACATGATCAGAGACATCGTTTAAAACAAAGAACAAAGAACAAATACGGAGAAGAAAGGCCTACCTGCGAGTTGGGAAAACAAAGGGGTTGAGGAAGAGAAGACATTTGGCAGTGTGAGCCGTGTGGCAGAGCTCTAGTCTAGAGTGGTGTGGAACAGTACAGTTGAAACCCATGAATATCAATGAGTGCATATTATTATTTTCCATCAGGTATTGTATCTGTACTCACCCCTTCTGTCTGGGTGATCACCACCGCTGGGATACAGCCGCCTTCTTCCCCTGCCACATCTTCCCCACAAGCCTCATCTGTGGTGTGGTCCTGGTTTGGTTTAAGTCGTCTATCTGGGTCCACTAGGGCCTGCTCCTGGTCTGATCCAAGCAGTTTCTGTTGGTCCTGTTTTGGGGTTGGATTTGGATCTGTGCAGTGTGGTAGATCCATTACACCAGCTAGATCATGGTTTAAGTCCTGTGTTTGGTTCTGGTTCCCAGCTGATACCAGAATGGGGATGTCATGAGGGCTGCTGTGGTCTTGTGCGGGACCAAGATATACTGGATCCTGGTTCACACCACTCAGCCTGTTTTCACCCTGGTCTGCGCTATGAGCTGTGCATTGCTCCAGGTCTAAATTACATTGATAGTCCTGGTTCCCTGGTGGATCCTCATCCTGGACTGAGACCTTTATGGAAGAATCCTGTTCTTCCGTTGTGCATTTATTGGAGCCTAGTGAACGATCCTGATCCTGGACTTGATGGAAGTAATTCCGACTCGCCTGGTCTTGTGCTGGTCCCTGGTTAAAAACATGCAGTGTTTCCTCATCCTGCACTAAACCCGGGTCAAGACCCGGCAGTGTTCCCTTGTCTTGTGCTAGACCCTGGTCAAGACCTGGCAGTGTTCCCTTGTCTTGTGCTGGACCCTGGTCAAGACCTGGCAGTGTTCCCTTGTCTTGTGCTGGACCCTGTGCAAGACCTGGCAGTGTTCCCTTGTCTTGTGCTAGACCCTGGTCAAGACCTGGCAGTGTTCCCTTGTCTTGTGCTGGACCCTGGTCAAGACCTGGCAGTGTTCCCTTGTCTTGTGCTGAACCCTGGTCAAGACCTGGCAGTGTTCCCTTGTCTTGTGCTGGACCCTGGTCAAGACCTGGCAGTGTTCCCTTGTCTTGTGCTGGACCCTGGTCAAGACCTGGCAGTGTTCCCTTGTCTTGTGCTAGACCCTGGTCAAGACCCGGCAGTGTTCCCTTGTCTTGTGCTGGACCCTGGTCAAGACCTGGCAGTGTTCCCTTGTCTTGTGCTGGACCCTGGTCAAGACCCGGCAGTGTTCCCTTGTCTTGTGCTGGACCCTGGTCAAGACCTGGCAGTGTTCCCTTGTCTTGTGCTGGACCCTGGTCAAGACCTGGCAGTGTTCCCTTGTCTTGTGCTGGACCCTGGTCAAGACCTGCCAGGTTCAGTCTATCCTGGTCTGGTGCTGAACTCTTGCTTAGACTACTCCGCCAGTCTTGGAACTGGCTCGGTGTCATGGGCTGTTGGTGATGTTCTGAATGCCTTGACTCCCCGTCCATGTCCTGCTGGGACTCCTGGAACGGAGGTAACACTGAATAACCCTCTGTCATATGGCACAGAGTCACCTGCCAGTGGAGAACAACATGATTCAATAGTTAAAACATACACGTATACAAACGTGTGCAGCTGGGCGCACTGACACAAACACACACACACACGCATGCACAGAGACACACACACACACACACATTTGAATTCTAGGCTAAAAGCCTTGTTCTTAAATACTGTGGTTAATGGGATATCTAGTCTATACCAACAGAGGCGTCATGCCCATAATGGGCATGTGCCCCCTCAGATGTGTCCTGTTTAAAAAAAATACAATAATAATAATAATAAGATTGTGGTTACAATTTTGTTGTTGTTTCTCTGTAATATTACTAGCCACCTGGTAATTTTATGAAATTGGCTTTAGCTAGCCCAGATGGGTTCCCAATCTCCCAACCTCATAGCTACATACCAAGAAGCAATTTCAGGCTTTAAATCAAGTTAGAATAGCTAGCTTGTCTAACTATCTTAGCTGGCATGCCTGCTGGCAAGATTGGTAGACTTTAGAAAAGCAAACAATAGCTACCCCTGGGGCGGCAGGTAGCCTGGTGGTTGGAGCCTGGCAGAATCCTTTTTTACCTTTAACTTCTTTGGGACTGGGGGCAGTATTGCGTAGCTTGGATAGTAAGGTGCCCAGAGTAAACTGCCTGCTACTCAGGCCCAAAAGCTAGAATATGCATATAATTCATAGATTTGGATAGAAAACACTCTGAAGTTTCTAAAACTGTTTGAATGATGTCTGTGAGTATAACAGAACTCATATGGCAGGCAAAAACCTGAGAAAAAATCCAACCAGGAAGTGGGAAATCTGAGGTTTGTAATTTTTCAAGTCATTGTCTATCAAATATACCGTGGCCATGGGGTCATATTGCACTTCCTAAGGCTTCCACTAGATGTCAACAGTCTTTAGAACCTTGTTTGAGGCTTCTACTGTGAAGGAGGAGAGAATGAGAGCTGTTTCAACCAGAGGTCTGGCCATGAGCTGATCACGCGTGCGCCCGTGAGAGGTAGCTGCGTTCCATTGCATTTCTAAAGACAAAGGAATTCTCCGGTTGAAACATTATTGAAGATTTATGATAAAAACATCCTAAAGATTGATTCTATACATCGTTTGACATGTTTCTACGAACTGTAATATAACTTTTCATCTGAACTTTCACCTGGACTTGCCCGCGCCTCGTGAGTTTGGATTTGTGAACTAAACGCGCGAACAAAAAGGAGGTATTTGGACATAAATGATGGACTTTATCGAACAAAACAAACATTTATTGTGGAACTGGGATTCCTGGGAGTGCATTCTGATGAAGATCATCAAAGGTAAGTGAATATTTATAATGCTATTTCTGACTTTTCTGATACCTCTCCTTCTTTGGAAAATGGCTGTAGGTTTTTCTGTGACTAGCGCTGACCTAACATAATTGCAAGGTGTGGTTTCGCAGTAAAGCCTTTTTGAAATCTGACACAGCGGTTGCATTAAGGAGAAGTTTATCTATATTTCCATGCATAACACTTGTATCTTTTATTATGAGTATTTCTGTTATTTGATGTGGCTCTCTGCACTTTCACCGGATGTTTGTTTGAGACAATGCATTTCTGAACATAAAACACCAATTTCAAATGAGTTTTTTGGACATAAAGATTAACTTTATCGAACAAAACACACATTTATTGTGTAACATGGAGTCCTGGGAGTGCCATCTGATGAAGATCATCAAAGGTTAGTGATTAATTGAATCGCTATTTCTGACTTGTGAGGGCTCTCCTTGGCTGGAAAATGGCTTTATGGTTTTCTGTGACTAGGAGCCTATTTGAAAATCGGACACTGTGGCTGGATTTACAAGAAGTTTCTCTTTAAAATGGTGTAAAATACTTGTATGTTTGAGGAATTTTAATTATGGGATTTCTGTTGTTTTGAATTTGGCGCCCTGCAATTTCACTGGCTGTTGGCGAGGTGGGACGGTATCCCAGAGAGGTCAACGAGTCTGACGAGCCCGACGCGAACGATATACTGCTTTCTTGGGAGCAGGCCCAGATCCCCGTGATTTGCATGAAGAGGAGGAGGAGAAAAAGGGGCCAGAGGGTAGGCTGCCTTCTGAGAATTCCTAGGCGATCGAATAAACCCCCACTTCCTTCCATTCTGCTAGCAAACGTGCAATCTTTGGAGAATAAAATCAATGACCTACGCGCAAGATTAAACTACCAACGGGATATTCAAAACTGTAATATCTTATGCTTTACGGAGTCGTGGCTGAACGATGACACTATCAACATACAGCTGGCTGGTTATACGCTGTGCCGGCAGGATAGAACAGTGGCGTCTGGTAAGACAAGGGGCGGCGGACTATGTATTTTTGTAAATAACAGCTGGTGCACGATATCTAAGGACGTCTCAAGCTATTGCTCACCAGAGGTAGAGTATATCATGATAAGCTGTAGACCACACTATCTACCTAGAGATGTTTCATCTGTATTTTTCATAGCTGTTTACATACCACCACAGTCAAGAGGCTGGCACTAAGACAGCATTGAATGAGCAGTATTCCTCCATAAGCAAACAAGAAAACGCTCACCCAGTGGCGGTGCTCCTAGTAGCCGGGACTTTAACGCAGGCAAACTTAAATCCGTTTTACCAAATTTCTTTCAGCATGTTAAATGTGCAACCAGAGGAAAAGAACTCCGGACGACCTTTACTCCACACACAGAAATGCATACAAAGCTCTCCTTTGCCCTCCATTTGGGAAATCTGACCATAATTCTATCCTGATTCCTGTTTACAAGCAAAAATTTTACAGGAAGCACCAGTGACAAGATCAATAAAAAAGAGGTCAGATGAAGCAGATGCTAAGCTACAGGACTATTTTGCTAGCACAGACTGGAATATGTTCCGGGATTCCTCAGATGGCATTGAGGAGTACATCACGTCAATATGTGCATCAATGACGTCGTCCCCACAGTGACCGTACGTACATATCCCAACCAGAAGCCATGTATTACAGGCAACATCTGCACTGAGCTAAAAGCTAGAGCTTCCGCTTTCAAGGAGCAGGACTCTAACCCGGAAGCTTATAAGAAATCCTGCTATGCCCTCAACAGTTAACAGGCACACCTGTTAATTGAAATGTATTCCAGGTGACTACATCATGAAGCTGGTTGAGAGAATGCCAAGAGTGTGCAAAGCTGTCATCAATGCAAAGGGTGGCTATTTGAAGAATCTTACATATATTTAGAATTGTTTAACAATGTTTTTCGTTACTAATTACATGATTCCATATGTGTTACTTCATAGTTTTGATGTCTTCACTATTATTCTACAATGTAGAAAATAGTTGTTTTTTTAAATAATAATTGATTGAGTAGGTGATCTAAAACTTTTGACCCGGTAGTGTATATACAGTGCATTCAGGAAAATATTCAGACCCCTTGACTTATTTCACATTGTGTTGTATTACAGACTCATTCTAAAATGGATAAAACAAAAAAAATCCCTTATCAATCTACATACAATACCCCATAATGTCAAAACAAAAACAGATTTTTAGAATTTAAAAAATAAAGTAATTAAAATGTAATTAACAATCTAAAACTGAAATATTACATTTCATAAGTATTCAGAGCCTTGTATTTGGGCAGTTTCTCCCATTCTTCTCTGCAGATCCTCTCAAACTCTGTCAGGTTGGATGGGTAGCATCCCTGCAAAGCTGTTTTCAGATATCTCCAGAGATGTTCGATCGAGTTCAAGTCCAGGCTCTGGCTGGACCACTCAAGGACATTCAGACACTTGTCCCGAAGCCACTCCTGCGTTGTCTTGGCCGTGTGCTTAGGGTCGTTGTTCTGTTGAAGGTGAACCTTCGCCCCCAGTCTGAGGTCCTGAGCGCTCTGGAGCAGGTTTTCATCAATGATCTCGCTGTACTTTGCTCTGTTCATCTTTCCCTCAAACCTGACTAGTCTCCCAGTCCCTGCCACTGAAAAACATCCCAACAGCATGATGCTGCCCCCACCATGCTTCACCTTAGGGATGGTGCCAAGTTTCCTCCAGATGTGACATTTCGCATTCAGGCCAAAGAGTTTAATTTTGGTTTCATTAGACCAGAGAATCTTGTTTCTCGTGGTCTGAAAGTCCTTTAGGTGCCTTTTGGCAAACTCCAAGCGGGCTGTCATGGCTTCCGTCTGGCCACACTATCATAAAGGCCTGATTGGTGGTGTGCTGCAGAGATGGCTGTTCTTCTGGAAGGTTCTCCCATCTCCACAGAAGAATTGGAGCTCTGTCAGAGTGACCATCGGGTTCTTGGTCACCTCCCTGACCAAGGCCCTTGTCCCGCGATTGCTCAGTTTGGCCGGGCGGCCAGCTCTAGGAAGAGTCTTGTTGGTTCCAAACTTCTACCATTTAAGAATGATGGAGGCCACTGTGTTCTTGGGGACCTTCAATGCTGCACACATTTTTAGGTACCCTTCCCCAGATCTGTGCCTCAACACAATCCTGTCTCAGAGCTCTACAGAAAATTCCTTCAACGAACAATGATGGGCGCTGCACACTGGGATACAATTGGTCAGCCCCTGTGGATTTCTTGTTGTCTATTGTTAGCAAAGCATCCAGGACTTCTTTTTCTGTAAATAGCCTAAAACAAAAGCTTTGAATGTCATTTCTCTGCTCATTCAGCAAGGTTCCCCTATCAGCATCCAGCCCAACATCATTGTGAAGAGGCTTAGAAGTTATTTCAGATGGTGATTAAATGCATCAATGAAGGCATTTTCTTCCCATAATGAGTGTCTGAATTAATTTGTTGTGGCAGAGAGGAGGAAGTAGAACTCTTCAGGGATTTGACAGTTTTCCAGAATTTTGCCAGGTTACAATCGGAAAGAGCGGTTACATAATAATCAGATTTAGCCTTTCTTATTTGTCTTACACAATGATTCCTCAGTGGCTTAAAAGCTTGCCAGTTCGTGCCTAAGCCTGTGTTCCTGGCCTTGACCCAAGCATCTATCTATTTTATGAATGACTTCTGATGATTCCGAAGTGTACCAGGCATTCAATCTACCTTGAACCCTTCATTTTTTGAAGGGAGTATGATTATCCACAATAGTATTGAAGACATCTGCAAAAATGCTCTAAGCTAAATCAGGTTCAGGGATATCTTAAATACAATCAAGGTCACTAAAATAAAGATCATGTAAAAAAGTATGTTCACTGACGTTTTTAAAGTTCCTCTTTGTGATGACACGAGCCTTAGATTTTTGTATTGTCACATCTCTAACACAAACAACTGGGCAATGGTCACTAATGTCTTGGGCAAAGACACCAGTAGAAACATATTTCTCTGGTGTATTCGTTAAAATAATATCAGTAAGAGTTGACTTTGAAGGATCTTTAGGGTTGGGCTGTGTGGTCTTAGTCAACAGATGGGTTAGTTTTAGATCTTTACACGTCTTTCAGATTTTCTGAAGCCTGCGTTTCCCAATCATAATTTAGGTCACCCAAGATAATAATTTCTGATTTAATAAAAGAAGACAAACTTGTTAACTTCTCGAGTGCACAAATGTTAGCTGAGAGAGGACGGTAAGACCCCTATAACAGTTATGGATACATCTTCCCCAGACAAAGTCTTAAAGATAGTAGCTACAATTTTGGGGCAAGGGAAATGGATTTCTGTAAAGAGACAGAGAAATGATGTTTAATTACACTGGCCACTCCAACACCACTACACTGTCTGCCAGCTCTGAACACATTCTAACCCTCAATATTAATGAAGGTGCTATGTTAAGTATGTGTATGTTAAGAATAGTGTCTTGGTCGCGCAGTAGAATAATTAGTATATACTAGAGCAGCAGTGTTGAATGTGTGTGTGTGTTTGTGTGTGTGTGTGCTTTTGTGTAAGGGTTGGATGAATGGAGAGTAAGTGCAAATAGTCTAAAGTGCAGAAAGTCTCTAGGGAGCAAATAGTCACTAAGGTGCAGGTCTGTGCAGGGAGACGGATACTGCAGGGTTAGTTGCTCAGCAGTCTGATGGCCTGGTGGTAGAAGCTATCTCGGAGTCTGTTGGTACGAGACCTGATGCTCCGATACCGCTTGCCAGATGGTAAAAGAGTGAACAGTCTGCTGCTCGGGAGACTGTAGTCCTTGACGACCTTCCGGGCATTACTTAAACACCCCCTGGTGTAGACGTCTTGTCATATCATAGAGCTGCTGATTAGAAATAGATCAGCAGCATACCACATGCATTCATAGCCTCTAATACGATTCTCATGCACTCCACACCTACCAACAGTGGTTATAAGATGCAAGCCTACATTATGCTGCAACCTCCCCAACTGTAATCAGTACAGTGCATTAGTGAGGGATGCTTAAAGGCATGAAAATGCCATCTCTAATCTACCCAACCTATCTGTAGTCTATAAACTGAGAAACTGCATATGATCCACAAATGATCATGTGCAACAACCGCACAATTTCCCGCTGCACACAAGCACACACACACACACACACACACACACACACACACACACACACACACACACACACACACACACACACACACACACACACACACACACACACACACACACACACACACACACACACACACACACACACACACACACACACACACACACACACACACACAGAGAGACCATAAATTGCACCAATAAGGAGTGCGGTCATGCTTATGATGTGATGAGAGACTCCTTAAGGAGTCTCAGGCTTTCAGGTTATTGACTTATTTTCTTTGTAAAAAGGTACTCTTTCTTCAGGCTCGCTCTGGTCATTTTTTGTGTAATTGAAAAGGGAATATTATCCCAATCTCTTTCCCAGGTGTATTAAAAGTCTACTGTAAATCATGTTGCTGTTATCTTTTAAATACTGTTTATGAAATGTTGTAAAGTCAACTTATTACTGCTATCTGTCACAGATAAATGGATGGGAGAACAGATTCATTCAGAATATAAACACGGCGTTCGTATCTTAAAGGCCCAGTGTAGTCAAAAACGTGATTTTAATGGCGTAAGAGCTGATTGAAAAGGCAGCCTGAAAATGTGTGGAATGGACTTTTCGCCAGGCTGTAAATGAGTTAATAGACCAATAAGAAAGGGACTTCCAAACCTGGTAGGTTGGTGTGGCAGTCATCTAAAGAAAACCAGAAACACTGAGCATATCAAAATGTACTGTTGTTGCTTTTTCTCTCATAAGACAATGACAGAGGCTGACCACACACCACGGGCCAGTGTGAAAGTGAAGTCTTAAGCTGCCCACTCTAATTATAGTAACAACAAATAAGATTAACTCTATCCATGCACACAGGTCTAAGGCCAGACTAAGCAGAGACGTTCAGGGTTGTGTTTACAATAGAAGCTTACAGTAAGCATGGGCCATATCAATCAAAACGTGTTTAGGCTATGCTTTAGGCTAGGCAAATATAATGTAAACAAATATTAAATAGCATGTTACTTGTATGGCTACCTGAGGTGTAAAACGTATTTTTTTCCCCCATTGGTAAACCTTTCCTCAGAACTCAATAGCCAAAACGTGAATTAGGATAGGACTAGGCTACTCACCTACTGTATCTGCTCTTGTTTGAGAGAAAAAAAATCCAGGTGTAGGCTATGGTCCGGAGAAATACTGTCCCTTTCTTTTTCTTCTGATAAAGGGTGGTCAAACTATTTATCGGACTCCATTGATGTCGATGTGTAGCCTATTCATGGCCCTATTGGCGACAGCGAGAAGCATAGATGTTCAACTGATAACAGAAACGATCTGTAGAGTATGAGGATGATCTAATGTCTGTTTTCTAGCCAGCTTTCAGCACGTCACGCAACTCACAGATCGTAGATTGGCCTAATCGTCTACTGAGACGTTCCTGAGCTTGAACATGTGACGTCACTACCTACAGTGCCAACATTCAGCACTTGGACAGTTCCCCACAAGTTATCTGTCTGTCCATGCGACTATTTCTTCTGTGCCTGATTGGCTATATTGTTGGCAACTGTATTCAGAGGCAAGAAGTGTTATTCACAAACATCTACTGACAATGCAAATAACTAATTATTTGAAACCACAAACAATTAAATTAAACCAAATGGTAAGACTGTACAATTATTCCTTTGTTTTTATTAGGCTATCTGCTTTTACTTGAGTGTATTTAAATGTTTTTCTCTGGTAATTAACAGATTTAGATATATGCAATTGTGATATAGCCTATATATCTGCAATTGTTACAACTGAAGATCAGGTTAGGGATCCTGTCAGCAGTGTATACAGCGATCCCTCTCGGGTAAACGAGGAGTGCAGTTGATAATAACATAATCTATAATTGTGTCTAAATTATATAGATTGATATCATTTTATGTGTTAGGGTACAGATAGCCTTCACAATACTAGCTTAATGATTTGATAATAGTCTAATTCGATCTCAATTATAGCATAACGTGTGTGTGTGTGTGTGTGTGTGTGTGTGTGTGTGTGTGTGTGTGTGTGTGTGTGTGTGTGTGTGTGTGTGTGTGTGTGTGTGTGTGTGTGTGTGTGTGTGTGTGTGTGTGTGTGTGTGTGTGTGTGTGTGTGTGTGTGTGTGTGTGCGCGCGCACGGGGGTGGAGCTGACAATCATAGAATGAGGTTGCCTATTCCTCCGCTGACTCTCCCATATCCAGAGCCTGGCAGGTTGGGCATCGACAAAGCGTTCCGCTGGAAGGCTACATGCAGACAACTTTCCCTGACAAATTGCTGCAGCAAACAACAACAAACCAACCAACGCAACAGTTCGCAATATTATTGAATGGATTAGTTGTTTTTCAAATGCGAACATTGAGGGAAGGGAACTGTTTTCAGATGTGAGTTTTCATGCGCTTTTCTTGTGTGTGTGCATCTAGGGTCGAAAGCGCACAAGTGGACATAAGTGACTGACTTTAGGAAGTCACTCACCATGGCCTATCCTCAAGGCTTTCTCTTCCAACCGTCGGTGTCTCTAGCTCTCCATTCCTGTCCCCCGTTCAGTTCCAGTGTGATTTTAGGAGGACCAAGGACTGAGGAACTGGGCCGGTCGTCTTCAGGCTCAGCCTTCGCCCCGTACGCGGGTTCACCGGCGTTCAATGGTTCATCCCCTGGCTTCAATTCTCACCTCCAGTATAGCGGAGAGCAGACGGCGGCACTGAACTCATTTGTGGTAAGTGAATACTGTACAGTTTAACAATTACGCACTGTTCGATTTCGGAATAATTATTGGGAAAAAAATGCCTTTCGTTTCTTTGAAAAAGCCTATTGTATCCAGATTTTGTAACGAGTAAGCTGAAGTATAGCTTTCTGATACAATGAGTGCACAATTAATAGAGGTTAAATAAAACATGTATAAAAGTTAATTTATAATAAGAGCTTATGCAATGATTAGTCACAATTATTTGCAAAACTTTGCAAAAAAAAAAAGTTTGTTCAAATTGTGTTCAATATTGCTGTCATACGTTGTATAGCTTATGTATAGGCCTATAATATAAATACATTTTGAACTCTAAATATGATCAATAAAATTGGAAATTGAAGGTCTAGAAATTATCAATGTTTACCTTTAAGCTTTCCAGTCTTGTGAGGTCAAACTATTGAGAGAAATTCGTATCTATTGACTTTCTATTGACTTTCTAGGGCTCCGCGTACGATCCCTCAGCGGGTATCGCTGGCTCTTTAGAGTATCACCCGTTCGGTGTAGCATTGGGCTATCCATATGGAGACCCTGCATACAGGAAAAATGCTACAAGAGATGCGACTGCCACTCTCAAAGCGTGGCTCAATGAACACCGTAAAAACCCCTACCCAACCAAGGGTGAGAAGATCATGCTGGCCATCATTACTAAGATGACCCTTACCCAAGTGTCCACCTGGTTCGCCAACGCCAGAAGGCGGTTGAAGAAAGAGAATAAAATGACGTGGACCCCGAGGAATAGAAGTGAGGATGAGGAAGAAGATGACAACATTGACCTGGAGAAGAATGACGACGATGAAGAGCCACTTAAGCCCACGGCAGAAATTGGGTCGAAAAATGAAGCAGGTAAGTTTAAGTCACTTTATTTAAAATATAGGTTTCCATGCTGCAGTAGGTCTAAAAAAAAAATATTCTCCAGGCGTTTCATTAGTTTCAAAAGTATTGGGCAATTTTTATGTAATTCACTGCATAGACTTAAACATGTTGTTGCTTTCGTTAGACCTTGACAGGGCGATTAGGCCTAATCCTTGGAACGCTTTGGTCTAATTTATTATATCTTCTTGCAGTTGGGCAGCATCCAAATCCAGTGGGAATCCCCTGTGAGAAATACAAAGAAGACAATAGCGGCAATGACATGGAACCTGTCTTAATTGATCCGAATGTAAAGGACCACGGGGACAGGAGAGTTCCCGAGATGCCACGGCCCACCACCGCAGCATCTCCCCAAAACGCGGGCCTTGGAGTGGAAAGGGATTCAGACTCGGCAGCCTCGGAAAGTCCACCTCCACTGAGGCGTAATGACTCAGGCAACTCCAGCAATGCCACATCAGTGATTCACTCGGCCCTTCCGGCCCCGAAACCAAAACTGTGGTCGCTCGCGGAGATCGCAACTTCTTCGGATAAATGTAAAGGATGTAGTGATGCCTCTCAGACCGTGCCCAGACAATTACGTACAGAGATTCCGGGCGGTATGCCTATGTCATCTCCATTGCGAGACGCTCCTCAGAATCTTTTCCCTCACAGTGCAGCCCTGTCCAGACATGTCTATTATACGTCTCCCTTTTTCCAGGGTTACTCGAACTATCATGGCACTTTTGGACACCTGCAGAGCCCCGGATCCAACGTGGGGTCAGCGACACATTTAAATGGATTACATCAAACTATGTTACACAGAGCCGAGGCTCTGGCAAGAGACAGCCAAGCCAGGAGCCAAACACAGATAGATATTTGTAAAGACTTGAGATATGAAATTAAGAAAGGTATGACACATGTCTAGTAGCCTGTGTGACATTTGGTAAGCTATAGGCTCTATATAGACATTTATTTATTGTCCAACTGGGAAAATAAACGATATTTTCAGTGGGGGAAAAAACGTATTGGGATGCAAATGGAACAATGACAATGACTATTCCTGGGAGTCCCTAAAAAGGCAACAAACAATTATTTAGGAATGTGAATATTCAATTAGAATTTTTTAAAGGATAATGTGGAGAAAAAAAGTGGATTCCTTTGTCAAACCACGTGGTGAATAATTATTAATTAAAGAAGACTAGTTTTATTGTAGTCTTTTTTAGAAGAAAAGTGTTACTTTGTCATTTCTATTGACCTCTTTTTACCAGGTTAATTTCGTGTTGCATGGCTGCAATAGTTGACATGTGTGTTTTGTCAAATAATCACAGCCATGTGAAGCACACAACTCCACACAGAAAGTTACTAATGCCGGCAAAAGTATTGGATTATTGGATTTAAAAAAACGATTCATCTTTGCATTGACCGCATTATCAAAGCACCATTCCAATACGCAATATGTCCTGTATTACAATAAGTAGACCCTACATTATTCTCGAAATTCCCTCTGCATGTAGTCTAGATTTTAGTAGCCATTACTTGAAGCAACTGTGGAAAATGTAATCCTTATATCAGAAATGCTCTAGTCTGTTTTTTATTTATTTTTAACTTGAGCAGAGAGGAAATTACATTTGATCAAACCACAAAATATTCCACATTAACCAGGCACATATCTGGGTTTTTAAAATATCAACACTTAAGAAGCTTACATTTTCCGAGGCCATCTTCAAGGAATTTAAGTGTGTAAAATCGAATTTATGTTCTCCTGAAGGAGGGGATTTCTCTTAATCATGGAACTGCAAGAGCCAAACAGTAACAGAACATGCAGAGAAAGGTGAGGAAAAACGCACCACTGTCTACTAAACTCCGTGTAGGCCTACTAAATTCACAAGGACTTAAAAAGGCTATGTAATCTCTAAAGTATGTAAAGCAATAACATGTTTTCTATGTTGGTGATTTTTCGTTGCTTTCTGCAAAGGCTATATTTTGCTCAAAAGCCACTTGACATACAAGTCCTTTTTTGAAGCTGATAACTAACAGAGAACGTGTGAATAAATACAAACACGTTGTCTATGGATGTTTAAAGATTTATCGAGATGTTCTAGGCCTATAGTCAACTCAAAGACACACCATGATCTTACGCAAACCTTTAATAGATTATTTAAAAAAAACATTTGGACAATTTACATTACATTTAAGTCATTTAGCAGACGCTCTTATCCAGAGCGACTTACAAATTGGAAAGTTCATACATATTCATCCTGGTCCCCCCGTGGGGAATGAACCCACAACCCTGGCGTTGCAAGCGCCATGCTCTACCAACTGAGCCACAGGGGACCACATTTTACATTTTCAGTAAGCTACTTAATTTTTGTATTCGTATACAAATCTTTGGTTTTGGTTTCAGTAAAAACTCAGGCTACACAAAGGCCATAAGAAGAATACATGGTATCCTTTTAAACTTTAAACTCAAATTGATAGTATATGGATCATTTTATCACGATGGCAAAATATGACAATTTCTTTTTTGAATAGTGCAGGATATCTACCCATTTAGTTTTATAGAATTACTTCTAGGTCCCAGATACACAAATGACAGCCCATGGGCCAAGTCCAGTCTACCACAATGTCTAAAAAAGGATATGATAAAAATATGATAAGTAACAGCAAAACACAAAGGCTTATGAATCCTCAAATAATCAAGCCGTAATTGATGGATGAGTATTATTATGCCTGGCTAGTGGCTATGATATGTTAATATTGCTAAATTGGTCCATATAACGCATTCAAACGATTGGCCCATGACCACTTCCTAAAAGAAAATGATCTGCTTCATAAAATCTAAAGAGTCTATCTATGTAGAAACTCGATCATACCAAAGATATACCCTCAGAATTGATTTAAGAGCCGTCCTCTGTATAAATTGGCCAAAGTTGCATTCAATAGATAAACTAAAACATTAACATTTGCAATTAAGCAATTGTTTGATTGACTTTAGGGCCCATATGTCTCTCTTTCCCAACTGTGTTGTGCATCGAAGCTCAACACCACCCGACATCCGACACCGTTGGGACATGTCTCTCAACCAATGTGAGGTCCACTCTGCATGGGATAACCCCTAAGACTGACAGATGTTAGGATCTGATATCACCTAACCCCCTGCCATGCAGTACACCTTCACCATCTTCTCTCCCTTATGCCTCCTCTCCATCTCCTCACCTTCTCCCGCTCCACTTCTCTCCCTCGCTCCAGGACCTCTATAGAAACATCTGTTCTCAGTGTTGGTCTTTCAGAGGTAGAACACCAGGGTGAACGGCCCAGTCTCTGGTCTCTGAGGGCTGAGGTAACGTTCTGCCTCAAAACAAGCTGTCTCTCCCCACATCATCACATGCAGTACCTTTCATATGAAATTAATATAAACAAGCCATTTGTAAGTCTTGCATTTCAATAGCACTTTTCCCAAAGTTTTAAAGTGCTTTACATATAATGACCTCATGTGTCATCCTCATTTTACATATAACTTCATGTGGTGTTCAGAGCAGGGGGCTACCCTCCTGCAAAACAAATTCCATCCCTTTTACCTCAGGACCTCGATTAGCGGAATCAGGTGTGTTAGAGTAAGGTTGGAACAAAAGCCTGCAAGCCCACTAGCTTTCTAGGAGGGTAGACACAACAGACCGAGGCAGACGTGTAGAATAGATTAATGTAACCATAACTTTGCCTGGAGTGCCCTCTTGTGCGAGTAAAAATACACAGCAGCCACAGAGACACCCAATCAAAAACCACTGCCTACATTCCCCACTGAATGTGGGCCAGGCGAAGTAACTGCAGACGAGAAGCATTTTGTAGCATGCAATATCGCTGCCCCGAAATGTTTTTCCTTTGTTTATGTTCTCCTAAAAAATGTCAAACAAATGTCAACGCTTGACGTTTTTCATCAAAGGCTTGGCTGATGTAGCATGAGACCAGGTAGAAAATCCTAGATAAGCTTTCACAATATTATATAGACTTTCCTCCAGTGTTGCCATACTGAGCTTGTGATAGTGTGTGTCGTTTCCAGGTGGTGCTGTTTGCTTAGAGTCATACCGCCGGTGACCCTCACTGTTGAATATCACACAGCAGGGCATGCCTTCCATGGGTTTGGCTGGTGGCATTCTGTCAGGTACATCCGTTTCACTGTAACTCTGTTTTTCCACCATCACTTGTTTGGGAATTACCTTAAAGCAGAGATCGAAAAGGCAAAGCAATAAACTAGTCAAACTATAATATCTTTGCCACAGCCCTGAGTTTGTGTTGATCAAGCCCTTCCTGTCACACGGTTTGGTATAAAGCTAAAAGATGGGTCTGGTAAATTGTAACCACACTTAAACCACACTCATAGACAGAGAATACAAGGACCGACATTGACTGACCATGAGTCTGTGGAAGACACCTTGCACCCATAACTCTCCCCTGCTACGAGCAGGGAGGCTGAAGTTCGTAATGGCACCTGCCCTGAAGTACTGAACCTCCTGCCTCCCCTACATCCCCTAAGCAGACGGCCATGGAGTACGCTTCACCTGTTTCAGTCAGGACCGTGCAAAGAGAACGCCCAGGGTCTGCCTGGATGCCATGAACACCATGGCACTCCACACTCGCGCCAAGTTGACAGTGTCATACATGAACAATATGGACTCCCTGGTGCCACAGCAGAAAGCAACATTCTTAGACTGAGGCTCAGCTGTTGTCTCTGCTTGCTACTAACTCTTCTGGTAGCACCTAGGGCCCCGCTATTGCACCCTTGCTGCACCCTCGACAACTACTGTGATTATTATTATTTGACCATGCTGGTCATTTATGAACATTTGAACATCTTGGCCATGTTCTGTTATAATCTCCACCCGGCACAGCCAGAAGAGGACTGGCCACCCCTCATAGCCTGGTTCCTCTCTCGGTTTCTTCCTAGGTTTTGGCCTTTCTAGGGAGTTTTCCCTAGCCACCGTGCTTCTACACCTGCATTGCTTACTGTTTGGGGTTTTAGGCTGGGTTTCTGTACAGCACTTTGAGATATCAGCTGAGATATGTAAGAAGGGAAATATAAATACATTTGATTTGATTTATTGTATCGCCTGTGGCGGAAGGCGACACGAATTGTAGGGTAAACACCGCCATCTAGTGGTGGATACCATTACATTAAAATGAGTAGAACGAGCGTACTTAAAAGTACCACAACAGCGGAAATTCACCTTTGTTCAACTGAAAGACAATGTCCTGAGCTTATCCACGATGTTGGAAATTGATTTAAGTCAAAGTCATAGTTTTAGTCAAAGTATGATCTTTTTGGGCTATAAATGGGAAATCCGAAGTGGGACATTCATGGTAATCTGTGTCAACCCTGTTTCCCTTTTATAGATGACGTGCAAATACTTTTCAGACTACGTTTCATTTCAGGGCTGGGTCTTATTTTAATGTTTACCACCCACCTGCTGCAAATTTCTTCCTCTTCGTGACTGAGCTGAGATAGAGAGTAAAAGGCGAAGCAAGACGGGTAACTCGGCCTCACCATGTGAGGATTTTTTGTATGGAGGTCAATGAGAGTGTCGAATTTGGTCAACAAACAATTGAATGGCTTATTTACTATTTGATCGAATATAAGTTTTGTGATGTTTCGGTTGTTACGAAAGTGCCAATATTAGTACACACGAGGCATACCGAAAACTTTGAGAAAAACTATTTTATATAGGAGTTGTGCCTGTTGTGCACACGATATGAGCTAAACGACTACCGCCCCGTAGCACTCACTTCCGTCATCATGAAGTGCTTTGAGAGACTAGTCAAGGACCATATCACCTCCACCCTACCGGACACCCTAGACCCACTCCAATTTGCTTACCGACCCAATAGGTCCACAGACGACGCAATCGCAACCACACTGCACACTGCCCTAACCCATCTGGACAAGAGGAATACCTATGTGAGAATGCTGTTCATCGACTACAGCTCAGCATTCAACACCATAGTACCCTCCAAACTCGTCATCAAGCTCGAGACCCTGGGCCTCGACCCCGCCCTGTGCAACTGGGTCCTGGACTTCCTGACGGGCCGCCCCCAGGTGGTGAGGGTAGGTAACAACATCTCCACCCCGCTGATCCTCAACACTGGGGCCCCACAAGGGTGCGTTCTGAGCCCTCTCCTGTACTCCCTGTTCACCCACGACTGCGTGGCCATGCACGCCTCCAACTCAATCATCAAGTTTGCGGACGACACTACAGTGGTAGGCTTGATTACCAACAACGACGAGACGGCCTACAGGGAGGAGGTGAGGGCCCTCGGAGTGTGGTGTCAGGAAAATAACCTCACACTCAACGTCAACAAAACAAAGGAGATGATTGTGGACTTCAGGAAACAGCAGAGGGAGCTCCCCCCTATCCACATCGACGGGTCAGTAGTGGAGAAGGTGGAAAGTTTTAAGTTCCTCGGTGTACACATCACGGACAAACTGAATTGGTCCACCCACACAGACAGCGTTGTGAAGAAGGCGCAGCAGCGCCTCTTCAACCTCAGGAGGCTGAAGAAATTCGGCTTGTCACCAAAAGCACTCACAAACTTCTACAGATGCACAATCGAGAGCATCCTGTCGGGCTGTATCACCGCCTGGTACGGCAACTGCTCCGCACACAACCGTAAGGCTCTCCAGAGGGTAGTGAGGTCGGCAGAACGCATCACCCGGGGCAAACTACCTGCCCTCCAGGACACCTACACCACCCGATGTCACAGGAAGGCCATAAAGATCATCAAGGACAACAACCACCCAAGCCACTACCTGTTCACCCCGCTATCATCCAGAAGGCGAGGTCAGTACAGGTGCATCCAAGCAGGGACCGAGAGACTGAAAAACAGCTTCTATCTCAAGGCCATCAGACTGTTAAACAGCCACCACTAACATTTAGCGGCCGCTGCCAACAAACTGACTCAGCTCCAGCCACCTTAAAAATGGGAATTGATGGAAATTATGTAAAAATGTACCACCAGCCACTTTAAACAATGCCACCTAATATAATGTTCACATACCCTACATTACACATCTCTTATGTATATGTACAGTGGGGAGAACAAGTATTTGATACACTGCCGATTTTGCAGGTTTTCCTACTTACAAAGCATGTAGAGGTCTGTAATTTTTATCATAGGTACACTTCAACTGTGAGAGACGGAATCTAAAACAAAAATCCAGAAAATCACATTGTATGATTTTTAAGTAATTAATTTGCATTTTATTGCAAGACATAAGTATTTGATCACCTTCCAACCAGTAAGAATTCCGGCTCTCACAGACCTGTTAGTTTTTCTTTAAGAAGCCCTCCTGTTCTCCACTCATTACCTGTATTAACTGCACCTGTTTGAACTCGTTACCTGTATAAAAGACACCTGTCCACACACTCAATCAAACAGACTCCAACCTCTCCACAATGGCCAAGACCAGAGAGCTGTGTAAGGACATCAGGGATAAAATTGTAGACCTGCACAAGGCTGGGATGGGCTACAGGACAATAGGCAAGCAGCTTGGTGAGAAGGCAACAACTGTTGGCGCAATTATTAGAAAATGGAAGAAGTTCAAGATGACGGTCAATCATCCTCGGTCTGGGGCTCCATGCAAGATCTCACCTCGTGGGGCATCAATGATCATGAGGAAGGTGAGGGATCAGCCCAGAACTACACGGCAGGACCTGGTCAATGACCTGAAGAGAGCTGGGACCACAGTCTCAAAGAAAACCATTAGTAACACACTATGCCGTCATGGATTAAAATACTGCAGCGCACGCAAGGTCCCCCTGCTCAAGCCAGGGCATGTCCAGGCCCGTCTGAAGTTTGCCAATGACCATCTGGATGATCCAGAGGAAGAATGGGAGAAGGTCATGTGGTCTGATGAGACAAAAATTGAGCTTTTTGGTCTAAACTCCACTCGACGTGTTTGGAGGAAGAAGAAGGATGAGTACAACCCCAAGAACACCATCCCAACCGTGAAGCATGGAGGTGGAAACATCATTCTTTGGGGATGCTTTTCTGCAAAGGGGACAGGACGACTGCACCGTATTGAGGGGAGGATGGATGGGGCCATGTATCGCGAGATCTTGGCCAACGACCTCCTTCCCTCAGTAAGAGCATTGAAGATGGGTCGTGGCTGGGTCTTCCAGCATGACAACGACACGAAACACACAGCCAGGGAAACTAAGGAGTGGCTCAGTAAGAAGCATCTCAAGGTCCTGGAGTGGCCTAGCCAGTCTCCAGACCTGAACCCAATAGAAAATCTTTGGAGGGCGCTGAAAGTCCGTATTGCCCAGCGACAGCCCCGAAACCTGAAGGATCTGGAGAAGGTCTGTATGGAGGAGTGGGCCAAAATCCCTGCTGCAGTGTGTGCAAACCTGGTCAAGAACTACAGGAAACGTATGATCTCTGTAATTGCAAACAAAGGTTTCTGTACCAAATATTAAGTTCTGCTTTTCTGATGTATCAAATACTTATGTCATGCAATAAAATGCAAATTAATTACTTAAAAATCATACAATGTGATTTTCTGGATTTTTGTTTTAGATTCCGTGTCTCACAGTTGAAGTGTACCTATGATAAATATTACAGACCTCTACATGCTTTGTAAGTAGGAAAACCTGCAAAATCGGCAGTGTATCAAATACTTGTTCTCCCCACTGTATATACTGTACTCTATATCATCTACTGCATCTTGCCATCTTATGTAATACATGGACCACTAGCCACTTTAAACTATGCCACTTTATGTTTACATACCCTACAGTACTCATCTCATAGGTATATACCGTACTCTATACCATCTACTGCACCTTGCCTATGCCGTCTGTACCATCACTCATTCATATATCTTTATGTACATATTCTTTATCCCTTTACACTTGCGTGTATAAGGTAGTAGTTGCGGAATTGTTAGGTTAGATTACTTGTTGTTATTACTGCATTGTCGGAACTAGAAGCACAAGCATTAACATCTGCTAACCATGTGTATGTGACTAATAAATTTGATTTGATTTGATTTGATATCTGCCTTCTCATTGGCTAGAATGGTCCCACGTGATCTTGCTTCATCTCTCCTGCCTCTTCCTCTCTGAGGACAGCGAATCCCATTGTTAGACATGATATATGACCAATGATGATATAAACCCTGGTTTGCTGATGCTTTGTATTGGCCATTGTGAGGCTTTGAATCCTCCTGGGAAGTGCCATATTGGCACAGGAGCAGTCCTCCACAGGAATGAATGGAATTCTACAGTATTTCAAGAACAAAATTACATGTATTTAAGTATTTTTGTTGTTGTAGTGGGGATAGTAGCATTATAAAAAATGTATATACTTTTTTATTTGTATGTTTAGCTCACGTAATACAATGAAAAAGTATTCATTAAGGTGTCTGTACTAGAATAACATGGCAAACACGTATGTAGACATTAATAACTGCATTTCTATAGCTTCCCCCCAAAAAGTATTCTAGAGTATATATCATTGGACATGACCATCTCATCATCATCATATACCTACAGTTCCTTCAGAAAGTATTCAGGCCCCTAGACTTTTTCCACATTTTGTTACGTTGCAGCCTTATTCTAAAATTGATTAAATGAAACATTTTCCTCAATCTACACACAATACACCATAATGACAAAGCAAAATAAGGTTTTTAGAAACTGAAATACCTTATTTCCATAAGCATTCAGACCCTTTGCTATGAAACTTGAAATTGATCTCAGATGCATCCTTTTTCCAATGATAATCTTTGATCTACGACTTGATTGGAGTCCACCTGTGGTAAATTCAATTGATTGGACATGATTTGGAAAGGCACACAACTGTCTATATAAGGTCTCACAGCTGACAGTGCATGTCAGAATAAAAACCAAGCCATGAGGTCAAAGGAATTGTCCGTAGAGCTCCGAGACATGATTGTTAAAATACTAAAGTCTAAGTAAATTTGCAGTATTGTCTCTCTGTTTCTCTCGCTCTCCATCTCTCTCTGTCTTTCACTCTCTTCTCACCTCTCTCTCTCTCCCTCTGTCACTTACTTTCTTCCTCTCTCTCTCTTTCTGTATGGGTCTCACTCTGTCTAGCAAAGACACCTAGTTAAGGGCAGTTGGATTTACCATAATTGCTTACAACTATCCATTTGATTGATCAGGGTTAACTTATAGCTAGATACCTAAATGTAACAGACATATACAGTACCGGTCAAAAGTTCAGACACACCTACTCATTCAAGGGTTTTTCTTTATTTTTACTATTTTCTACATTGTAAAATAATAGTGAAGACATCAAAACTATGAAACAACACATGGAATCATGTAGTAACCAAAAAAGTGTTAAACAAATGAAAATATATTTTATATTTCAGATTCTTCAAAATAGCCACCATTTGCCTTGACAGCTTTGCACACTCTTGGCATTCTCTCAACCAACTTCACCTGGAATGCTTTTCCAACAGTCTTGAAGGAATTCCCACATATGCTGAGCACTTGTTGGCTGCTTTTCACTCTGCTGTCCAACTCATTCCAAACCCTCAATTGGGTTGAAGTTGGGTGATTGTGGAGGCCAGGTCATCTGATGCATCCCTCCATCACTCTCCTTCTTGGTCAAATAGACCTTACACAGCCTGGAGGTGTGTTGGGTCATTGTCCTGTTGAAAAACAAATGATAGTCCCTCTAAGCGCAAACCAGATGGCATGGTGTATTGCTGCAGAAAGCTGGGGTTGCCATGCTGGTTAAGTGTGCCTTAAATATTAAATAAATCACTGACAGTATCACCAGCAAAACACCATCACACCTCATCCTCCATGCTTCACGGTGGGAACCACACATGCGGAGATCATCCGTTCACCTACTCTGCGTCTCACAAAGACCCGGCAGTTGGAACCAAAAATCTCAAATTTTAACTCATCAGACCATAGGACAGATTTCCACCAGTCTAATGTCCATTGCTCGTGTTTCTTGGCCCAATGAAGTCTCTTCTTCTTATTGGTGTCCTTCAGTAGTGGTTTCTTTGCAGCAATTCGACCATGAAGGCCTGATTCACGCAGTCTCCTCTGAACAGTTGATGTTGAGATGTGTCTATTACTTGAACTCTTATCTTCTGCAGCAGAGGTAACTCTGGGTCTTCCTTTCCTGTGGCGGTCCTCATGAGAACCAGTTCATGCGCTTGATAGTTTTTGCGACTGCACTTGAAGAAACTTTCAGTTCTTTAAATTTTCCGGATTGACTGACCTTCATGTATTAAAGTAATGATGGACTGTCATTTCGCTTTGCTTATTTGAGCTGTTCTTGCCATAATATGGACAAGGTCTTTTACCAAATAGGGCTATCTTCTGTATACCACCCCTACCTTGTCACAACAAAACTGATTGGCTCAAACGCATCAAGGAAAGAAATTCCACAAATTAACTTTTAACAAGGCACACCTGTTAATTGAAATGCATTCCAGGTGATTACCTCATGAAGCTGTTTGAGAGAATGCCAAGAGTGTGCAAAGCTGTCATCAAGGCAAAGGGTGGCTACTTTGAAGAATCTCAAATCCATATGTGTTATTTCATAGTTTTGATCTCTTCACTATTATTCTACAATGTAGAAAATAGTAAAAATAAATTTGAAAAACCTTGGAATGAGTAGGTGTCCAAACGTTTGACTGGTACTGTATATATTTGATTATTTTGTAAATATTTTATTAGGGGGTAGATCAGCTTTAATATTGCACATAGATTGTAGCTTCCATCAATGTAGTTGTCTGCATCATTTCCAATCCCCCATGCATTGTTATTATTAGTGGCTTGTCTTTCTTAATATCGAGGAATATTTCACTTTCTCTGGTCATAGGAGTAACAATATGAATTGGTGCATGAGGCAGAAATAATGCAGTGCATCCCAAAGCCACTCCTGGGTTGTATTGGCTGTGTGTTTAGGGTCATTGTCCTGTTGGAAGGTGAACCGTCGCCCCAGTATGAAGTCATGAGCGCTCTGGATCAGGTTTTCATCAAGGACCTCTCTGTACTTTGCTCCGTTAATCTTTCCCTCGATCCTGACTAGTCTCCTAGTCCCTGCCGCTGAAAATCATCCCCACAGCATGGTGCTACCACCACCATGCTTCACCATAGATATGGTGCCAGGTTTCCTCCAGACGTGACGCTTGGCATTCAGGCCAAAGAGTTCAATCTTGGTTTCATCAGACCAGAGAATCTTGTTACTCATGGTCAGAGTCCTTTAGGTACCTTTTGGCAAACTCCAAGTGGGCTGTCATGTGCCTTTTACTAAGGAGTGGTTTCTGTCTGGCCACTCTACCATAAAGGCCTGATTGGTGGAGTGCTGCAGATGGTTGTCCTTCTGGAAGGTTCTCCCATTTCCACAGAGGAACTCTGGAGCTGTGTCAGTGACCTTCATGTTCTTGGTCACCTCCCTGACCAAGGCCCTTCCCCCCCTGATAGCTCAGTTTGGCTGGGCGGCCAGCTCTAGAAAGAGACTTGGTGGTTCCAAACTTCTTCCATTTAAGAATGATGGAGACCACCGTGTTCTTGGGGACCTTCGATGATGCAGAAATGTTTTGGTACCCTTCCCCAGATCTGTGCCTCGACACAATCATGTCTCGGAGCTCTACGGCAATTCCTTCGACCTCATGGCTTGGTTTTTGCTCTGAATGTCAGCTGTGGGACCTTATATAGACAGGTGTGTGCCTTTCCAAAATATGTCCAATAAATTGAATTTACCACAGGTGGACTCCAATCAAGTTGTAGAAACATCAAGGATGATCAATGGAAACAGGATGCACCTGAGCTCAATTTCGAGTCTCATAGCAAAGGGTCTGAATACTTATGTAAATAAGGTATGTTTTTTATTTTTTATAAAATGTGCAAACATTTCTAAATATCTTAGTCATTATGGGGTATTGTCTGTAGATTGATTATGAAGAAAATGAATTTAATCAATTTTAGAATAAGGTTGTAACGTAACAAAAGTCAAGGGGTCTGAATACTTTTCGAATGCACTGTATATGGCACAGCTGTCCATTTTTTGGTCCTTAGATTAAACTGGTATAGTTTTTTATTCATCACAATTTTCTTTAACCAATTTTGGTCTTTAATGCAGGGCCGACAGACAAGTTCCTTACTTTTTACCCTTCCACTTGCCTTGGTTGTAATTTTGAGTACAGCAGACATTTCCATATATTTTTGTTAGCTGCATGTGACATAACTCCACCAGTCCTATTTATGATATAATTTACAAAGATTATATATTTTTTTCTATTTAAAAAAACAAAAAATATATAAATTTGTATATTTGAGTTTAACCATAATATTTGTTGGATTATTTCTGTCTTTTCTGGTGGATTAAACTGAAATTGCAATAAACTTTCTATGGCTTGCTATTTTTAAGCAATATTTTGGAGATTATTTCATTTTCAAATAACCCAAAGGTAGAGGTTGTAATCTGAATAAAGGGAAAAGGCCATTCTTGAACATGGGGGGGAGACATTCTTACTAAACTGCTAGAGAACCAGTTCGGATTTAAATATAACTTGTGTATGACTGAAGCCTTTCGTGAGAGGTCTAATGTACCCTCCGAATTTATATTCATTATATAAATAGGCCCGTTTAATTTGATCTGGCTTGCAGTTCCAAATAAAATTGAATCTTTTTTGCTCATATAATAAAAAACAAAAAACAAGACGCTAGGGGTAGGCAAGGCCATAAGCAAAAATGTCAACTAGGATATGACTTTATAGTTAAACATGGTGATTTTTCCACAGATAGACAGATATTTTCCTTTGCATGGTAGAAATATCTTATCTATTTTTTCCAACTTTCTATTAAAATGTATTGTAGTGAGATTATTTATTTATTTTGGGATATGAATACCGAGTATGTCTACTTCACCTGCAGACCATTTTATTGGTAAACTACATGGTAATGTAAAAGTAAACATTTTTTGTGATCCAATACGTAATATAGTACATTTATCATAATTTGGTTGTAATCCAGAGGTTAGAAAAAGTATCTATATCCTCTGAGACTGTGGAGGGATCCAAATTGTGGATTTAAAAGAAAACATGAATCAGAGTACAATGACACCTTTGTTTTTAAGGCCTGGGTTTTCTAGCCCCTTGATATTATTGTTGGATCTGATTTTAATAGCTAACATTTCGATTGCCATAATAAATATGCCGATAGTGGACAACCTTGTTTTACTCCTCTTGACAGTTTAATACTTTGAGAAGTAGTCATTATTTAATATTTTACACCTGGGGTTACTATACATAAATGTTATCCATTGTATAAGAGATTCTCCAAAATGTAAATACTACAGGCAATTATGAATAAATTCCAGTGGTACTTTATCAAAAGCCTTTTAAAAGTCAGCTATGCATACCTGGCCTGGTTTCCCAGTACTTGTCTTATATTATCTCCAATGTATCATCTATGTAAAACACCTGTCTGACTAGGATGAATAATATCCGGCACTACCTTTTTAATTCTATGCGTTATGCATTTTGCCAGAACGTTTTGCCTCACGACACTGAAGTGTAAGGTGTCTCTAATTTTTTTAATGGACTGGATTTTTATATTTACCATTTGGGTCCTGTCTCAGTAGTAATGAAATCAGACCTTTTTGAGTATCTAAAAATGTATATTTTTTTAATGTTGTGGTTAAAACATGCTAATAACGGTCCTCTGAGTACATCAAAAAAGGTTTGGTATACCTCAACTGGTATGCCATCCATCCCTGGAGTTTCCTGGACTTAAAGGATTTAATTGCATCAAGAAGTTCCTACTCTGTAATTTGGCCTTCACATTAGTCTTTCTGTACAACTGTTAATTTTACATTATTAATAGAAATAACTTCCATACAATTAACTTCGGTTAGTGGAGCTGGAGGAGACAAACAAAAATGTGCTTTAAGTACTTTGCTTCCTCTTTCAAAATATAGTTTGGTGAATCATGGGTGACTCCGTCATTTCTAACAAGTTTCAGTAAATTATTTAGTTGTAGCATTTCTATGTTGAAGATATAAAAATAATTTGCTGGATGTTTTCCCCATATTCCATCCAGTTCACTTTATTTCTATGATATATTATACTAGATCTTTCTTGAACAAGTTCCTCCATTTCTTTTTGTTTTTCCTCTAACTTATTGTATGGGACACTTAAACGTGACTTTAGAGGCCATGCAATTCAATGATCCTCTTGAAAAAAAAAAAAAAGAAATGGTCAAAAGAGTTCATATTAACAAAGGAAATAGAAGGACTAACAGTACAGATGGACAGCAATAAAAACTGTACCATAGAGGCACAGAAAAAGGGGATCTGCTGTACCTGTGTTATGTCGGGGAAAAGTCCGTTAAAAATTCTTCTGTCTTAGTTAAAAACAACTTATCATCCAATAGGCTTTGATTACATTTCCAATATCCTCTTCCACGGGAAAATTCAGTAAGAGTAATGTATATGCCAATTATTTGATGGTCTGACCGCATTATGTTCCTTATCAACACGTTTTAAACTTTTGGTACCTGAGAGAATGTCATAAGAAAGTAGTCAAGACGACTAGCTTGGTTGAGCCTCCGCCATGTATATCTCACTAGGTCAGGATATTTAAGCCTCCATATATCCACTAGTTCCAATATATCCATGATATTAGTGATTTCCTTCAGTGCATGAGGGTGATAGTTTGTAGTGTGATTTCCTTTATGGTCTATTGAGGTATTCAAAACCATATTATAATCTCCCATCATAATAAGAGTCTTGTATTGCTTGTAGGCTTGATAAATTATTATATATATTGTCAAAAGAAGCTTGGATCATCATTATTTGGACCGTATAAATTAATGAGCCAAATCTGTTTATGGTCCAATAATTTGTACAAAATAATGCATATACCTTGCGGATCTGCACATTCGGTTCAAAATTATTGTAAATTATTAATATCATCACCCTTTTTGAGTTTCTTTGCCCATGGGAGAAGTATGTTTCAATTCTATTTATCATAATACAGGATATGTTTGTAAATGTACCATTAAAAAGTACCATAATGATTGAGTATCCTTATAGCTGTACCTTGATATTTGCAATGCTACTAAACCTCAAAATGTTCTCCACTATTGGGTTGTTGTACCAGTGACTGGCAGACCACCCCTGTCCCCCTGGATCCTAGGGCCTTTGAGATATTGGGATCCATCCTTTGAAAAGAGCACACAGTGCCACACACAGAACAGAAGCAGATAAACCGCCAAAAGCATTTCCAACACCCTCACCTTGATGGTATTATATACAGCTATTAAAATAATAATAATAAATATATATTTTTAATGAGGGGATTATTTAAATATTTCAGCACACATGCGTGCTTATGACTTGACAAAACAGATGAAAAGGAACTGGCTTTTCTAGCTAGCTTGTAAACCAATTCAAGTTACACTAGCAATATTATTTTCCAATGCATGTAACATTGGGTTAACCACAATCATGTATTCTGAATCAAAGACACGTTTCCCAATTATGCTAAACTAGCACGCTAACCCCTAGCTAGCACGCTAACCGCTAGCTAGCACGCTAACCATTAGCAAGCAGTAAATAAGTATAAGGTAAAAACATGCAAAGTAACAATTGCACAATAATGAATTGTTTGAATAAGCCTACCAATTTCCATCTCATGACGCAGTATATCTGACACAATGCGGCTTTCGGACATTGTCAATACATGTTGGATTCTGCCGAAAGACATACATGAGCTAACAGAAATTACAAATAAAGACAATGGGAACTTGCATATCGTAATTTCTTTCCACAATTAATTAATAATATGCATAATAATGTAGGCAGTTCATGCTAAGGATTGTTATAACCATGATTGCCATTACAAAAATTACATTTTGACAAGCAATTTTTTTACATTTTATTATTTATTCATCCTATATTGTCCGTAACATCATTACTCCACAGCAACAACCGTGGGATATGTAAGAAATGTTGTCTTCATTGACCTTAACACATAGCTATAATACTGTTATAATGCCTTCCTTATTAAAGCAGACTTTGTTGCAAATATCTTGCTACACCCCACAGTTAAACACCATCTGCCCGTAACAGATACAAACCTCACTCCCCCACGCAGGGGAGGATGGCTGACTCAGACCTTTTATTACCACTGATAAGGGAGGCATGCCATTATACGAGCACGCACACGCACACGCACATGCACACACACACACACACACACACCCTTGCTTTAGGCTGGGTTTCCAGGAACAAAGAACAGTGCCAGGAACCAATGAGGCATGGACACCAGCGTGGAGGGAACGGGCCTCCACTTACAGCGACCAGTCAGAAGCACGAACTACAAGAATCTACCTACGTCATTTACTGTATAACTTGAACTGCACAATATGTTTCGGGTCTCTTCTTCCGATAGTTCCCTAAGAACTAGACGAACGGGGCCGTGCAGCACGCTTTGCTCAGATATCTTTACATCGAATAAACTGTCTTACTATATACCGATCCACCCTGTCCAGCGTCTTGACTTGGTCTCATTTCTCTAGTAACGAATCATCAACAGATACATACAGTTGAAGTCGGAAGTTTACATACACTTAGGTTGGAGTCATTAAAACTAGTTTTTCAACCACTCCACAAATTTCTTATTAACAAACTACAGTTTTGGTAAGTCGGTTAGGACATCTACTTCGTGCATGACACAAGTAATTTTTCCAACAATTGTTTACAGACGGATTATTTCACTGTATCACAATTCCAGTGGGTCAGAAGTTTAGATACACTAAATTGGCTGTGCCTTTAAACAGCTTGGAAAATTCCAGAAAATTGTCATGGCTTTAGAAGCTTCTGATAGGCTAATTGACATCATTTTAGTCAATTGGAGGTGTACCTGTGGATGTATTTCAAGGCCTACCTTCAAACTCAGTGCCTCTTTGCTTGACATCATGGGAAAATCAAAAGAAATCAGCCAAGACCTCAGAAAAAAAAATTGTAGACCGCCACAAGTCTGGCTCACCATTGGGAGCGTTCTTTGGTGCGAAAAGTGCAATCAATCAAAGAACAACAGCAAAGGACCTTGTGAGGATGATGGAGGAAACAGGTACAAAAGTATCTACATCCACAGTAAAACGAGTCCTATATCGACATAACCTGAAAGGCCGCTCAGCAAGGAAGAAGCCACTGCTCTAAAACCGCTATAAAAAAGCCAGACTAAGGTTTGCAAATGCACATGGGGATAAAGATCGTATTTTTTGGAGAAATGTAATCTGGTCAGATGAAACAAAAATAGAACTGTTTGGCCAAAATGACCATCGTTATGTTTGGAGGAAAAAGGGGGATGCTTGCAAGCCGAAGAACACCATCCCAACCATGAAGCACGGGGTTGGCAGCATCATGTTGTGGGGTTCTTTGCTGCAGGAGGGACTGGTGCACTTCACAAAATAGATGGCATCATGAGGGAGGACAATTATGTGGATATATTGAAGCAACATCTCAAGACATCAGTCAGGAAGTTAAAGCTTGGTCGCAAATGAGTCTTCCAAATGGACAATGACCCCAAGCATACTTTCAAAGTTGTGGCAAAATGGCTTAAGGACAACAAAGTCAAGGTATTGGAGTGGCCATCACAAAGCCCTGACCTCAATCCTATGGAACATTTGTGGGCAGAACTGAAAAAGTGTGTGCGAGCAAGGAGGCCTATAAACCTGACTCAATTACACCAGCTCTGTCAGGAGGAATGGGACAAAATCCACCCAACTTATTGTGGGAAGCTTGTGGAAGGCTACCCGAAACGTTTGACCCAAGTTAAACAATTTCAAGGCAATGCTACAAAATACTAATTGAGTGTATGTAAACTTCTGACCCACTGAGAATGTGATGATAGAAATAAGAGCTAAAATAAATAATTCTCTATTATTCTGACATTTCACATTCTTAAAATAAAGTAGTGATCCTAACTGACCTAAAACAGGGCATTTTTACTAGGATTAAATGTCAGGAATTGTGAAAAACTGAGTTTAAATGTATTTGGCTAAGGTGTATGTAAACTTCCGACTTCAACTGTACACACACACACACTCCCCACCGTTCCCCCAAAAACAACCACAAGCGGAGATGTTCAACGGTTGTTCCATCCCTGAACCCAACTCAAAGGACTTGATGTGCAAATGCGTCTACAGTTGTAGCTGTTTGAGAGGCATGCAAAATTTTGCAAGAATGGGGAGATTTGATTAACCAATGTCAAGTCTTAGCTGATGGAGCTCAGATACACCCCCTTCCCCTGAAACGAACACACACTGGTCCCCCTTTGTGACCATTTTCCCAAGCATCTCTGTGCAGTCAGACCTTTTATTTTGTGCCACCAGGGGCACAATCATTTTACCCCTCTCTGAATGTCCAAGTGTGAACCCCTCCATGTGTTACTACTGCAGCTAGTGTTGCCAGCACTGCCACTGCCTGGGTGGGGGAACCCCACTGGAATTCCCACCGGCTAAGTACAAGGTCATCAAGGTTCTTATTAGCAGCTCTGAGAAATTCCTTGTATATTATACTCACTCATCTGGTGGCTTTGGCCTTGTAAGACCAACCCTGCCAGGAAGGCTCAGAATCTTGAGGGGGCAATGCTGCTTTAGTGGGTCTCTGACCACATTTATCCTTCGGTCTTGGCTGCATTTCCGCTCTAGAACAGGAATTACGTCGAAATAGGGGTGGCATTATGGAATGCCATTGCACTCTGATGGGGTCCTTTAAACAGAGACTGAAGAGGGAGACATCCCACTCCCTAATTTTTTTCTGTTTCAATATGTCTAACCCTTAAGTGTATGTTCGTACACTGTATTTATGCATGGGATATTGTTTATCAAAAAGAAAAGCTCACAAATAGCTGGAGTGCGTCTTTAAAACAATATTTTAACAGTAGGAAAATCCTAACATTACCAACTTACCTAGCCTATCATATAAAGCACAATATTAAAAAAAAAAGCCAACTCTTGCAAAGAACACAATAGTCAAAACAAATGACTCTTGATCATGATTTTATTACAGGTTATTTTGACAAATTAAATAAGGCACGTTCACTGCATCTAACATTAAAAAATGTAATAAAATACTTTAGTATGAAAATAATCAACATTGAGATCGGAGTGGACAACTACTACTGTATAAACCAAAACAGTAACTTTGAAATAAAAATACATCTGTACGCTGATGCTAGTCATCTGTGTTCAATGTTCTGTATGTGCTGGATAATGATGAGTTCAATAAATGTCAGTTCAAAACTACTGAGATTTCAGAGTGTTGCTGATAAAACATTTCCCCCCCCAAAAATGGTACTTGTAAAGTGCAAACTCCCCATAGAATTGGTTGGGTCCTATATGGTCTTGCTTTGCAAGATTAGGATCAACTGACAGAGGTGAAATATAATTATCAGTTGAATGCTAAATAAACACTTTTTTTTTTTCATTATATTGTTTTCTACAGGATAAATAGCAGAATAGAGTAAAGGTGATGGATAAACAAATTAAATATGGCAATTGTGTTATTATATTCTCAAAAGCAGTATTTTTAACGACAGTACTATCCATTTGTGGAGTCACTGGCTCGAGCTACTGTATATAGATTTGTGCGTATACACTGTTATGATTCTCTCTCCATTCTAAGTGTTCTAACTATTTTAAGTGTTCGACATTCACTGGGATACAAGTGTGGCCTCACTATGCATAGTCATTGAAATGCCACACACCAGGGAGGTACATTTTCTGTTATAGATAGGTCAGAAATGCAAATGTATGGTTTTCTAACCCAGTAAATTAAACTAAATTGTTGAAAATAACAGAGCCCTGATTTTACATGTTCAAATAAAAAAAAACAGGCAGATGTAACAAGAGCATAGACATTCAGATTAGCATTTTCGTCAAGTAGACAAAACAATAAAAAAAACATACTGATATGCCATGTCACTATCCACTGTCAGAATGTTCTATCGACCATCTCTTTTATAAGGGTGAGCAACAAAACTAAAATAAACTAAAACAGAATTACATTCGCATGAAGTTGAATGAACATGTTTTGCATCCCTTTTTCGTGAAGGCAAGGAGAAAAAGTGCTTTCAATAACAGTCAGGTCAACTAACTAAAAGTAGGCGCCACTCTTCTCTGGTTAACCCACACTGTGCAAGTTCTTCCCTGACTGGGGTCTGCCTCGGCACCTCAGAGTACCTCTATTTCTTCTACCAGTTCTTCTACCAGGTCCTCCATGTCTTTGGGTGGGCTCTCAGTCTCAGGACAGTTCCTCTTAGACTTTACTTCGATGTCTGGTGAGGTGTGGACCTTCTTTTCCTCTCCATTGACTTGGCTAGGTGTGTGTGATGGATCCTCGCGAGTGTGTGACGGGTCGCTGCTGGGTGTTTGTTGTGTATTTGATGGGATGTCAGGTGTGTGTGTATTTGACATGTCGGGTGTGTGTATGTCAGGTGTGTACGTACGCAAGGGTTCACCTGGAGTGTCTGAAGGGTCTTTAGCTACGCGTGTGTCCTCATTTGCCTCGGCCTCTCCTGTGTGTCTCCGGTCCCGGCCCCACTGAGGAGACTGGGGGTGCACTGTGTCCACGGTGTGACTGCGGCTCAGGGCCCTCTCTCTGTCCCTTTGGTCACCAGGCTTGGGGCTTCCCTCTGGGCTGGAGCAGATGCTGAATGGCCCACTGCTCTCCAGGGTCTCCCCTCGCCTCAGTTTCCTCCTCTCAGGAGTGGGGGAGTGGATGGAAGGCACACTGGTGTCCCTGGGAAGACCTTTCTTCATTTGCTGAACCCTGAAAAAACCCATCAAACAACCACAAGCTCAGAGGAATTGCACTGAAGCATAGCAGTTCCTTAAAATGTACGTTGATTGAAACTTATGAGTAAACTATGACCAAAGTTGTTCTGGATCGGCTTCGTGTACATAGGAACACATTTTCTATCTCGGAAACGTTTAACATCTAACTAAACAAACAAACCGCACATCGTCTCCACTGATCTTTTTTGCAAACTGTAGTCAAATTGATATCAACTTCACTATGAAGGACAGCATACATTTTCCACAAGGGGGCACACAATCTTTTCCATGGTACTGACCGGTTTATTGACTGGGCCAGCTTCTGACGTCTTCCACTGACATTATCATGCTGATGCTTTAGCCGCTGGACAAATGAGTGTGCTGGGATTGGGAGAAAGAACTAAGAAAAACTGTTCCATATCCACACCAGCATACCACGGGCATGCATTCTAAGTGGTATGACGGTATGGACAGTAGAACATAGTTTGAATAATTGGGTGCTGGAAAACAAACCCCAATAATCCAAAATATGGCAGTAGTAGATTGGTAACCAAAAAGATCAAGAGAATTATTAGGTGACAAAGTTGGTGAGAAGACTTTTCATTGTGTGTTACTTGCAACATATCTCTCTGTACCTTCACGCTCTAGCAGGTAGGTGGTCAAGGAAAAACAGTGGCTGGTGTCTATACTGACTCTCTTACCCAGAGCCCCCTTGGGCACAGAGAGCAGTTTGATTGGTTCAGCATTGTGGGAGAGTCCAGATGCCTTCTGAAGAGTCCTCAGGATTTCAGTGTTCTGAAAGTGGAAAAACAAAAAGCCCATTTCATAAAGAAATCATTATTTCCCCCAGCTCTATGGTTGTTGGTTTAGATCTCTGCTACTCAAAAAAAGGACATGTAGACCCACGGTTGGTGAGGTGCCGACTAACAGAAAGTAAGCAAATCTAAGACAAATAAAGTTGCACATACTGAACATCTTGTGTAACTCTGTTGAACAAGTGGTCACCTTGACCCTGATCTAACCCTTCAGTGGCTGTTTGATTCTCACTTTTCCCCTGGTCTCCACGGCACAGTCCAGTGCTGTCCTCTGTCTCTTGTTCGTCATGTGGACCAAGGCTCCAGCCTGCAGTAACAGCTCCACCAGGGCCAGGTGACCCCCTTTCACAGCCTCGTGCAGGGCCGTGTTGCCCTGGTTGTTGGACAGGTTCACCGAGGCGTTGCTCTGGAGGAAGACAATATAGAAACGTCTGATCGCACACCATTTTGCTGCTCACAATAGGTGGCCTTTTTAATGAAGCTTAGGTGGTATGGTTTAACGTTTAGACCAACACGATCTTTGTCAGGTGATTGCCCTTCTATCATTTTTCCACTTTTTGGTCCCTGACAACTAGCTATAAAGACCCCCACTTAGCCATTTGTTTTTTCAGTGTGATGGTGTTGGCCTGTTTGACCCACTAGAGGGCAGCAGGGTCAGTGTTCTGTTCACCTGCAGCAGGATGGTTGCTGTGTCCAGGTGACCTCTGAGGCAGGTGTGAATCAGAGGGGTGTTGCCATAGCGATCCTTCTTATTCAGCTTGGCGTTGCACTCCAGCAGTGATGTCACTACCTGAACATAAAACCAATGAGAGATTGAATCTTTTTCCATCTTCGCCCCAGACAATCTGCAGCAGACCTGCGTGTTCTTTCAAACACTTCAAGCTTCTGGGCGAGTCTGCCTGGAGTCCTAGATGGAAGGAGTCTGGGCCTATTCCGTGGTTTCTGATGAGCCAGAGAAGCTCGATCAAGCGCAGCTAAAGTATAGTACTGTGTGCCCACCTGTATGTGGCTGTTCTGGCTGGCCAGGTGCAGTGGCGTGGCACTCTGGCTGTTGCGTGCGTTGACGTTGGCTCCGTTGCGGCTGAGCAGGGACACCAGCGCCGTGTGACCATGGAGCGCCGCCACGTGGAGGGGAGTGAAGCCATCCACACTACTGCTGTTCACACCCAGACCACTGGCCTGAAGGCACACAAACTTCTGGAGGCAAACACACACACACAACAAAACAGACAAAGGCACAGACATCAAGTTAGCTGGACAGCTCTGCAGAAACATTACAAAACTCAACAAAAACTCCATTCACCATAGCTTTAGTACTACCAGTAAGGCCGTGTGTGAAGATTGCTGTTTGTTTGCTCATTGTACATCAGAAAGAGGTTCGGTAAGTGTGTTTGTCAGGGTATGGAGCCTGCAGTAGTGATGAGACATGAGAGGGTTGTTGTCTGACCTTCTGTGATGACCCACAGTGTGAACACTGGCACAGTGGGTGGCACAACTTAGTCCAGGAGGGCAGCCCTGCTTCCTCCTCCTCTGGCTCCTCGTCCAACCACTCCAACAGGTACCGCACCATCTCTATGTCTCCATCGGCTGCCGCACGCAGCAACTTCTCCACCTGTCAGTCAAACAGAGAGAGGCAGCCTATTAGAACACCAGACAGTAAACGCAGGGCCTTAAGAAACTGCTAACATGGATTACAAATTACAGATAGTCAAACTTTGTGTGAAAGCTCTAAATATTAGCATCCCTCAATAAATAGAAAAATACTGTATCTAATTTCATCTACATTCCCTCCCTCTTCCCTAAAATATTAGGCCTCTATTTAGGGGACTTTGAGCAGTTCTGGACTAGTTCCAACTGATATTTCTGTGTACAGTGTGCTCTGTGAATGGCGCAACATCAATTGCTTTACACTCCCTAAAAGTGCTGGTTGTCTTGATTCAAATGCGCTATTTGCAAGCGCAGCTGTGAGGTTCACAGACATATTTGCATAGGGAGCGACACATTACATGTTCTGGCCTATCCAGACAAAGGAACGATTTCCAGTACATGTGACCCTCGTAGCTGTGCATGGAATAGCGCATATGAAAACGGGAGAGTCTAGCGGATGTAACAGATGGAAAAAACAGAAAATAATTTTGCAGAATTGAAACAAGACCACTTCCTCTAGGTCACAGATGCACAAAATCGCTTTGTGCTTAAAGCAGAAGTTGTAACAAGTCTGCACACATTTGAATGGTGTCTGAGTCGCTCAGAGGACGTTTGGCGGGAAAAGTTGTCGGTTCTATGAAAAATGGTGCCAATATTGTACTGTCACTAAGTATGATCATATTTATTTTACAGTTATAAAGCTGAAATCTTATAGTAAGTCATTTATAATTTGATTGTTACTATATTTAGAAAGCACTTCAGTCATTTTAAGCCCTATTGCCCCACTTGTTGAATAGGGAAAAAAAATTGTATGATTTCTCATATTTGTACTGTGTTCTTCAGCTTGTGTCATCAAAAGTGAGTACACCTCAGCAATTTATAACCACTTACCAGAAGGGTGAATCCCAGACCTTTCTACAACTATGCAGCATCACCAGTTATTGTTTATGGCCATCTCATGAAAATACTTTTGGATATATCTTTTTAGGCAGAAATCTACATTTTGCCCTAACGCTCAAGAATTGAATTCAGAGGATGGTACTCCTCTCAGACATTTTCAGGGTCAACCCTGCCTGAGTGCTCTGCTCACTTCTTTGTGGAGGACCCTGTCGCAGTCAGGCCTGGCCTCAGAGCTCTGGGAGGTGTTGCTGGAGACAGAGGAACGGCGGCTGCTGCAGTCAGAGGCCTCGGGAGAGCGGTTAGGGGACTGGCAGGGGGAGAGAGAGAGCCCCGTCAATCAGCTGGCCATACCACACACAGATCATGATCCGGTTTCCCGATAAAACACTGGTAAGCTTAAGTTCTAACGATGCATCGTTACTATAACGTCCGAAGATGTCACATGCGTTTCCCAAAACACCACGTAGACAGAATGTTAGCTAAGTGCTTAGTTGGAGCATGTGTCAATACTGATAGCGCTGCTCTCAGATCAGCTTTCTCCATTCAAATCTCATTCAAATGATTCCACAATTCTGACGACGGATCAGCTCCTAAATAGATATTATATGGCTGCAAATGTTGAGGCGGATTATTCTAATGCTTACCCCATAATAATGCACTAAAATCACAGATTTGGCACATCATTGCGCTCGTTGTTTCACAACATTAAATATTTTGAGGCAATTTAAGACCGTACCCTACAATAAGAAAAATAAAACGTCATTCAAATACATAGGCCTATGTAGCATATACTATATTATTTTAAATGCAGTGATCTCGATTTTTATTTGAAGCATATTTTTATCATTCTCTTGTTTGTGGCAATTGCTAAGACATTGGCAACTTTTAAGTTTGTTCTGAAGTTATCTGCGGTTACAGAGAGACAAAAACATATTGTTTAGCAGAGTTTAGTTTAGCAGAGATTTTCTAACGACCCACTTAGCTTGTTCTTCGAGTGGTCGGAGGTAGTCAGTACACATCTAGCGTTTTCAAGTGAAACCCCCACCAACGACGAAACCCCCACCAACGAGTCAACTCTTCTCCTATGTGATGACATTTCACTTACATCATTGCTATCTCTTCTGTGAGAACTGTTGTGTGTCAACTCCAACAGCGTCAAAATCTGCAAGACAGACATTGGTACACACACACTTACGTATGAGCACATACAGTGCATTGGGAAGGTATTCAGACCCCTTGACTTTTTCCACATTTTGTTACGTTACAGCCTTATTCTAAAATTGATTAAATTGTTTTTCCTCCCCATCCATCTACACATAATGACAAATCAAAAACAGTTTTTTTTTTAATTTAGTAAAAAAAATATATATACATCACATTCACATAAGTAGTCAGACCCTTTACTCAGTACTTTGTTGAAGCACATTTGGCAGCGATTACAGCCTCTTGGGTATGACGATTAAAGTCTTCTTGGGTATGACGCTATAAGCTTGGCACATCTGTATTTGGGAAGTTTATCCCATTCTTCTCTGCAGATCGTCTCAAGCTCTGTCAGGTTGGATGGGGAGCGTCGCTGCACAGCTATTGAGATGTTAGATCATGTTGAAGTCCTGGCTCTGGCTGGACATTCAGAGACTTGTCCCGAAGCCACTCCTGCGTTGTCGTGGCTGTGTGCTTAGGGTCGTTGTCTTGTTGGAAGGTGAACATTCACCACCAGTCTGAGGTACTGAGCGCTCTGGAGCAGGTTTTCATTATGGATCTCTCTGTACTTTGCTCCGTTCATCTTTCCCTTGATCTTGACTAGTCTCCCAGTCCCTGCCGCTGAAAAACATGCTTCACCGTAGGGATGGTGCTAGGTTTCCTCCAGACGTGACACTTGGCATTCAGACCAAAGAGTTATATCTTGGTTTCATCAGACCAGAGAATCTTGTTTCTCAGGGTCAGAGTCCTTTTGGTGCCTTTTGGCAAACTCCAAGCGGGCTGTCATGTGCTTCCGTCTGGCCACTGTGGAGTGCTGCAGAGATGGTTTCCTTCTGGAAATGTATCCCATCTCCACAGAGGAACTCTGGAGCGCTGTCAGAGTGACCATCTAGTTCTTGGTCACCTCCCTGACCAAGGCCCTTCTCCCCCGACTGTTCAGTTTGGCCGGGCAGCCAGCTCCAGGAAGAGTCTGGGTGGTCCAAATAATACATCCAAACACCATTTAAGAATCATGGAGGCCACTGTGTTTTTGCTTTGTCATTATGGGGTAATGTGTGCAGATTGATGAGGGGAACAAAGTTATATTATCCATTTTAGAATAAGGCTGTAAGGTAACAAAACGTGGAAAAAGTCAAGGGGTTTGAATACTTTCCGAATGCACTGTACATGCTTGCTGTAACAAACACATACTTTATTTGCACATTTGTGCATGACAAGCTTTTTCTTTAAAAAGGGCCCATCTGGGTAGGTGGTAAAATGTTTGTACGTGACTGACTAAGTCGCTTTGGATAAAAGCATGTGCTAAATAGCATATATTAAGTGGTTTAGCAAATCAGGGGTCCTCACTCCTCACCTTAGAATTCAAAGCACACTGTAGTGGAGAGTCCTTGGCCTTGTTGTAGACGGCGGTGCTGGCTCCGTTCTCCAGTAGAACCTCGATGATGCCCTCGTAGCCCCAGCGGGCCGCGATGTGCAGGGGGGTGTCCCCCTTGTCGTTCTGGATGTTCAGACGGCACGTGGGCAGGTCGTAGTAAACCAGAGCCTTAACACACTGAGACACGGATGGGATAACACTGTCAGACTAAAAGCAATCTCCTCTGAACTACCATAGAGCGCAACACTGTCAGTAGAGTCTGTTGTCATCATCCTCCATATGCCTGTACTTATTTACAGCACTATCAATACAGATCACAGGAAGTTGGTGGCACCTTAATTGGGAAAGGACGGGCTCATAGTAATGGCTGGAATGGAATAAATGGAATGGCAAACACATGGTTTCAATGCGTTTGATACCACTATTCGCTCCATCCCAGCCATTATTATGAGCCATCCACCCCTCAGCAGCCTCGTGTGATACAGATACTTTCACTTCTATACCCTGTACTGGTTGCACTTCGTCAGCTCTATCCCTCAGATTATCAAACACATCGGCACAGTCAAAAGCTGTTGAAATTACAGATTGTGCCTTTTAAAAGACAGATTTAAACTGGAGAGTGGCTCCCCAGACTGACTTACATCTTCATGTCCATACATACAGGCCAGGTGCAGAGGAGTGTTTCCATTGTTGTCCTGGGCATCTGTGTTCGCCTTATAGTGCAAGAGCAGCAGCTGGATGGGAGAGAGTGAAAGAAGAATATGTCAGAGAGATTGAACAGTTTGTGTAACAGAAGTATCCTTTTTGTATACAGTTTCTGTGATATAGTGTAGCTCATCTTAGCCTGGTTCCAGATCTGTTTAGGAGTAGTTAAGGCAGCACAAAAAGATCTGGAACCAGGCTATAACTGTCCTGCTAGCGTCCCGTCTCACCGTGACTCCCTGGTAGCCCTTCTGACAGGAGAGGTGCAGGGGTGAGAGGGCGTGGTAGTCTGTGGCGTTCACCAGAGCTCCCTTAGACACCAACAGGTCAATCAACAGGGACTGACCTACCACGGCAAAGACAGGCTTTTTACTTTATTTAGACAGTGGGAAATGAGAAGGGGAGACAGATTGAAGGGGATGAAAAGTACAGAAAGTGGCGGATCGGGGACTCGATTCCCCCTGCCTTTAGGGTCTATGTGTGGTCCCAAGGAAGATGTGTGGCTCAATAGGCCACCCTCAGGCACTTATTAGCATCACCTACCACAGACAGCAGCGACATGAAGTGGCGTGTATCCTCGATCGTCTCGAGAGAAGGGCGTTACAATGGACGGGTCATTCAGTCTTCTGCGCGAAGCAGACACAGTAATAGAGAAAAGGGAAATGAAACTTCGAGGGGAATTACAAAAGTAGGAGAATAAATCACCTGTTCTGTTTCTATTTACTGCATTTAATGACAATAACACAGAAAGTGAATATGATTCCACTAGGAGTGAGAGAGACAGAGAAACAGACAAGTGAAGTGTCTGATACTTACCTGATGGGTGGGGGGAAAGGGGATATCTAGTCAGTTGCACAACTGAATGCATTCAATCGAAAAATGTCTTCCGCATTCCTCTGAATCAGAGAGGTGCGGGGGGGCTGCCTTAATCGAAGTCCACGTTATTGGCGCCCGGGCAGTAGTTGTTGTGGGGGGTTAACTGCCTTGCTCAAGGGCAGTACGGCAGATTTTTCCACCTTGCCGGCTCGGGTATTCGAACAAGCAACCTTTCGGTTACTGTCCCAACGCTCTAATCGCTAGGCTACCTGCCGCCCCGTCATAACAAACCTGTGTGTGGTATTGCGTGCGTGTGCTCACCCAGAGACCCGGAGCTCACAGTGATCACAGGAGCAAAGGGGGTGACACATCTTCACCCCGTCCTCATCACTTTCGTTTTCACTCAACACACGCTTGACCTCCGCTTCGTTACCGTTGGCTATGTGCTACAGGACACACACACACACCATCAGTTAAAAAAAAGAAAATCATCATCATACGGACAATTGATTTTTAAAAACCCAAAGAAAGTTGGTTAAACAATGTTTTCATGTGAACAAATTAAATTGTTTAATGGAGTAAGGTATCCAACAATAGACCATGATGCCCAGTCAGTGCTGGGGAAGCTACTCTGAAATCATAGTTTACCAAGCTACCAATAACTTCACACTAGAAGAAGTTAACGCTACACTAGAGCTACCATTATGAGAAGAAAAAAAAATGTTTACTTAACTAAAGCCACTTTGAAAAATGTCACAGACAGGTCAGGTGTTAACAGAATGTGTCATTTAGCCTACTAAACACAAAAACTGTTTCAAGTGAGAATTAGGCAGGTCTGATGCCCTCATATTTTCTTGCAAAAAAAGTAGTTTGTAGTTAAGCTACATCACTACATGGCAAAAAGCTATTAACTACAGAAACCACTACCAACATTAGAATTGAGTTCAACTACCAACAAGCTACTGCAAAATGTAGATAAATTACTAATTTAACTACATGTAGTTCACTACTCCCCAACACAGAGTAAAGCTTTCCTCCCCCCTAAAACTTGGTCATGTTCTCACCTCAAACAGACAGTTGATGGGGGTAGCATCGTTCTGACAGAGCAGGTTTATTTTCTGTGTGAAACGCACCTTGTCGTTCAGTTCCCCTGAGCCCTGCAAACAACAGACAGTCACTTACTCTGCACACAGGACTTTTTCCCCCCCCCTCACTCATTTCGGTCAAGTTCGCTCACTATTGTGGCCTGTTATGACAGGTATTGCAGTGATAAAGTGGTGTATCTAAGTCAACAGCGCTTGGATAGGATATCAGCTACAACAATGTTGTATGTGATGGTGGTGTATAAAGCCATTTTCACAACATTGAGCCAAGTCAAGCTAGCCAGGGCCCAGGTACACTGAGTGAACAAAAACATTAAGAACACCTGCTCTTTCCATGACAGACTGACCAGGTGAATCCAGGTGAAAGCTATGACCCCTTATTGATGTCACTTGTTAAATCCACTTCAAATCAGTATATACGAACAGGTTAAAGAAGGATTTTTAAGCCTTGAGACAATTGTGTATGTGTGCCATTCAAAGGGTGGATTGCCAAGACAAAAGATTTAAGTGCCTTTGAACAGGCGCACCAGTTTGTGTCAAGAACTGCAACGCTGCTGGGTTTTTCCACACTCAACAGTTTCCTGTGTGTATCAAGAACGGTTCACCACTCAAACGACATCCAGCCAACTTGACACAACTGTGGGAAGAGTCTATGCCCCGACCAATTGAGGCTGTTCTGAAGGCAAAAAAGGAGGGTGCAAATCAATATTAAAGTTTTGTACACTCAGTGTAGTGTAACGTAAGAAAGGAGCCACCCTGTGTGAGTGCTACTGTACTTTGTTGTGCTCACCATTTGTCTCTGTCTCAGGAATTTGACCTAGCTGATGACTGTGTGAGTTCTTACTGTGCGAGTACTACTATACTGTACTGTAATGTACTGTCACCTTTCGTTCCTGGCTCAGGTTGAGGTTGCCCTGGCTGACGAACTCGACGGCGGCCTCGAACGACGTCAGCCAGTAGCTCAACTCGTCCTTGGTGGAGTTACAGAAATTGAAGTTCTTGATGTAGCTCAGGTTGGCCATCCTGGAAGAGCATGCGTTTTAGTTAAACACTTAACACTGGCTTTTAATACGTTAATTACTAGTTAATGAATAAATTAATGACTCGGTTTAATTACTAGGTCACTTTAATAATTCATTCATTCATTCAACTAGTTTACTTGAAGTAAATCAAGTCATTCCATGGTCAGTGGTATTAGTAGGTAGAAGGTTTAAAGCTGAACATCTTCCTCACCAATTGGGGATCTCCGTCTTCACCAGTAAGTACAGAATGACAGAGAGAAGATCGTCTGCACATACGGCCTCTATGCTCACTGTATGTGAAGGAAAAAAGGAAAATGAAAGGAAGAATTCAATTACGGTGGTTCCTTCGGTAACTGTAACCTGTTAATGTGACTGAGGTTTATGGCAGGGGCACACAGTAGACTAGAGAGACAAGGCTCTTTAAAATGAATACATAAAAAACAGCTTCATCCTACAAACATATGAGTGTTGCTTTACAGAGTTGCTTTACCTGTCAAATGCCCACACAGTCTGTCTAACCTCTGTGAGACAGACAATCTGCCTCTTTCCTTGTCGTTTAGGCTTTAAATTGGTAAATTGGCCTACAGAAATTACGAGTGGATCACACCACGCCACAGAGACAGGGTAAGGGTTGTTATGTGGCCAACAAGATTTGATTTCCAAAACAAACACATTAGGTCCTAAGAGTCAGGATATTGTTATGCGTATGCACAGAGTTAATTATATTACCAGGCAGGGAGTGAACAGAAATTGAAAAATGGAGGACATTATGTGGGACTGTGCAGAGTTCAGTCAACTTTCCTACACACCCTGACATGGGCGGTTACAATGACCAGCCTTGTAAGCTACTTATAGTAACTTAATGTCATCATAAAACATTGGTAAATCAGCACTTGTGCACATGTAACATTTTCTACCTGTAACTTTCTGGATGAAAGCTAAAATTATATTTGACTCAGAGGCCGAAGCATGACCTTACAGACATGTGGTAGAGAGGTCAATGGAACACAGACCATGGGGGGTAGAAAAGGGCCGGCGGATTGGAACACAATCAACAAATCTGATCTAACAAAGTGGCAATCCGTAATGATTTATGTATTGTAACAGGCCCACAATGTTGTTACTACAGTCTGATTTGGATATAATTGGCTGTTTCGATGCATAACATTCAGAAGTAGACGCTTTTCAGGTTTCGAAAAAGTGACTCCTAAATGCTAACTCCCGTTCTTATAAGCTGGTAGCATAGCTAGCGTGGAGAAATGGGTGGTGGTAGTCAGTCGATTTTTAACTGGAATGCAGTTGATTGGTGACAATAACATGAAATTGTATTGGGGTTGACATCCATACGAGCATTATACTCAGATTGTTACCTCAACACAGTGTGAAATACACATATAAACAATAGCCTAAATGTAGGATCATTTTGCTGAGGGGCAATGAGGAGATTCGGGATCTTTTCCCCACACGTTTCCATGGCATTTACACTGTTTTGGTTTTTTAAACCTTTATTTAACTAGGCAAGTCAGTTAAGAACAAATTCTTATTTACAATGACAACCCACTATTCCCCGGTAGGCTAACTGCCTTGTTCAGGGGCAGAACGACAGATATTTACCTTGTCAGCTCGGGGATTTGATCAAGCAACCTTTCGGTTACTGGCCCAACGCTCTAACCACTAGGCTACCTGCCGCCCCATGGTTGAGTTCCATTGATCTCTTTACCGCATCTATGGTCTTACCATAACAAACGGTCCAGAATCCATTTTAAAGGCACATTTACGTTCCAGTGTCAATTGTGCTGTTTATGACACAACAACACTGTGTAATCTTCTGCCGATGTGACATGAAATGCAGACAGAGAGACAAGAGACAGACAGATGGTATACCTGAGCTGCTGGGGGACTGCATGATGGTGAGTCCCACCTTTCTGAGGCAGAGCAGCTTGTGTAGAGGAGAGGTGCAGTGGTTCAACTGGCTCAGCTCTCTCTTGGCCCGGGGTATATTTATACTGTATTTGGTAATAGGGAAATACAACTGGGTATTGATACTATAGTAGAATTCAGGGACACACTACAGGTTATAGTACTGAATGGCTAGGTGATATTGATACTGGATGAGACAGGCAAACATACTCCTATAGTCTATAGACATAACGGAACAGGTTATCAGACCTATTCGATATGATGAAGATCAGTTTGTATTAGAAGTGGTATATGAGCGATATGGTGGTGTGGGCCTTTTTGTTTGTGTTGTATGCAGACTTGCAAAGTTTCTCATCCAACATGTATAATGCGATGTCTGTATATCGTTACTTTGGACTGTAAACATAAAAGCAACCAACCTAAATTCAGATTTGACCCTCAAGTCTTTCTGCTGCAGGTCCTGCAGACCTCTGGTGGTTTTGTTGAAGGCAGAATCCTGTTGAAACAGTGATAATTAACATGGATATTAACCTTTACCGCATGGTGATTCTGAGGATTTAAAAGACTGACAGTAATATCAAATACTGTACAGACCTGGCTGGCTTCAAGAGTTCCCACAAAGTTAAAGATTAAATCATGGATACCATGATGTATATACATCTGAAAGATAAAACCGAAATTATATATACTGACAACATTTCATAAAAACACATGAAGCATTATAGTGTCACACAACTCCGTAGAGCAGTTTTCACATGTTGAACACAGCACAATAGACAGAACTCTCTTACTTCCACCGCTTGTTTAAGGAGAGTCATCTGGAGATCCTGTTTGGCCAGAACTTTCTGAAAGACAGGAGGTATAACCAATCTGGTTCATATCTCAGGAAAGACAACTGGGTCGTGGTCCAGTAGGCACGTAGAAATGGAAAACCAACCTGAACTTGTCCAATTAGAAACATTTAAAAAACATTGCTACAGTGTGACCTACTGAACATGACTCAAGATGTGTAGATAATCAGGCAGTGTTGCCGACTTAGCGACTTTGTCACTAGATTTAGCGAGTTCTCAGACCCCTCCAGCTACTTTTATTGGTAAACGAGTATAGCAACACGTTTAGCTACTATTTAAGGCTTTTGGTTGATTTAGTGACTTCCCTATTTGTGTGAGTGTGTGCCCACTTGGCTGAGCCTACCTGTGCTGCTCCGAGCACTGCTCCCTCTCTACCAGCACGTGTGCCCCTTCCCCCACCTCTCTTCGCTCCCTCCCCCGTCTCTCTCCAATCTAGCCTCTCCGCCCCCTCTCTGCTGCCGCAGCAAGAGAAGTGAATTTATTAAATTGTTCCTTGTTGTTAAATGATATCACAGCTCTCCGGCATAAATAATAAAACTTTTTTTTAAAAGACAAAAAAAATATATTCTAAAAAAGTTATATTAAAATAAAAATTAATTGATTCCTTTTTGTTCTCCTTGTTGCATTGCATGAGAGACTGAGGGACAGCATAAGTATAAGTATTTTTTTATGTGCAAAATAACATTATGACATCCCTATTACTTCATGAGGTCATCTAGTGACTTTTAGCAACAAATGGAGCAACCAACAGCTACTTTCCTTGAAAAATAGTTGGCAACACTACAATCTAACAGTCATGTTCCTACAGTACTTACCAGGCTCGAGTCTCTCAACAGGCACTGAAGACATTTAGTATAAAGGGCATTCACTGAGTCCTGCGGAGAGAGAACAGTCACAGGTTAGAGCAGTGGTCACAGCAGAATATGATATATCGCATACAGTCCGGTCCAAAATTATTGGCACCATTGATAAAGCTGAGAAAAAGAAAAACACAGAAAAAATGTAATTTACAAATACTGAGCTATATTGTATGCCCCCATTTTTTGACATTTAATTATACTAACACAATTGGTCAAAGAAAACTATTTTGTTTAAGAAGATAAAAATAGGGGTCTAAATTATTGGCACCCTTGTTTTCAATATTTTACCTTGAGAGGATAACGCCACTGAGCCTTTTTCTAAAATGACATTTGCAACCTCTCCCTGTCCGAGTCTAATACCAACATGTTTCAAGCAGACCACCATAGTGCCTGTGTCCAAGAACACTAAGGTAACCTGCCTAAATGACTACCGACCCGTAGCACTCACGTTTGTAGCCATAAAGTGCTTTGAAAGGCTGGTCATGGCTCACATCAACACCATCATCCCAGAAACCCTAGACCCACTCCAATTTGTATGCTGCCCCAACAGATCCACAGATTATGCAGTCTCTATTGCACTTCACACTGCCCTTTCCCACCTGGACAAAAGGAACACCTATGTGAGAATGCTATTCATTGACTACAGCTCAGCGTTCAACACCATAGTGCCCTCAAAGCTCATCAATAAGCTAAGGACCCTGGGACTAAACACCTCCCTCTGCAACTGGATCCTGGACTTCCTGACGGGCCACCCCCAGGTGGTAAGGGTAGGTAACAACACACCCGCCACGCTGATCCTCAACACAGGGGCCCCTCAGGGGTGCGTGCTCAGCCCCCTCCTGTACTCCCTGTTCACTCATGACTGCACGGCCAGGCACGACTCCAACACCATCATTAAATTTGCCAAAACAACGAGACAGCCTATAGGGAGGAGGTCAGAGACCTGGCCGTATGGTGCCAGGACAACCACCTCTCCCTCAACGTGATCAAGACAAAAGGAGATGATTGTGGACTACAGGAAAAAGAGGACCGAGCACGCCCCCATTCTCAACGACGGGGCTGCAGTGGAGCAGATTGAGAGCCTCAAGTTCCTTGGTGTCCACATCACCAACAAACTAACATGGTCCAAGCACACCATGACAGTCGTGAAGCGGGCACCACAAAACCTCTTCCCCCTCAGGAGACTGAAAATATTTGTCATGGGCCCTCAGATCCTCAAAATGTTCTACAGCGGCACCATCGAGAGCATCCTGACTGGTTGCATCACTGCCTGGTATGGCAACTGCTCAGCCTCCGACCGCAAGGCACTACAGAGGGTAGTGCAAACGGCCCAGTACATCACTGGGGCCAAGCTTCCTGCCATCCAAGACCTCTATACCAGGCGGTGTCAGAGGAAGGCCCTAAAAATTGTCAAAGACTCCAGCCACCCTAGTCAGACTGTTCTTTCTGCTACCGCACGGCAAGTGGTACCAGAGCGCCAAGTCTAGGTCCAAGAGGCTTCTAAACACCTTCTACCCCCAAGCCATAAGACTCCTGAACATCTAGTCAAATGGCTACCCAGACTATTCACATTTCCCCCTCCCCTCTCCACACCACTGCCACTCTCAGTTGTCATCTATGCATAGTCACTTTAATGAACTCTACCTACATGTACAGACTACCTCAACTAACCGGTGCCCCTGCGCATTGATTCTGTACCGGCACCCCCCTGCATATATTCTTATTTTATTTTTTTACTGCTGCTCTTTAATTACTTGTTACTTTTATACCTTATTCTTATTCGTATTTTTTGAAACTGCACTGTTGGTTAGGTGCTCGTAAGTAAACATTTCACTGTAAGGTCTACGCCGGTTGTATTCGGCGCATGTGACTAATACAATTTGATTTGAGAACACATTGGGAGTGATCTTAGACCCTTCCTTTATACAGAGTTGTTCCAGATTGTTGATATCCTTCATCTGCACTTCAGGACTGCCTTCTTCAATTCAAACCACAGATTTTCAATGGGGTTCAAGTCCTGAGACTGCGCTATCCATTGCAAAATGTTGATTTTGTGGTCAAACCATTTATTTGTGGATTTTGATTTGTGCTTGCGGTTATTGTCTTGCTGGAAGATCCACTTGCGGCCAAATTTCAGCCTCCTTGCAGAGGCAACCATGTTTTGGGCTAAAATGTCCTGGTACTGGGTAAAGTTCAAAGGGCCACAGGACTAGTGGAAGGGAAACAGCCCCATAACATCAAAGATCCACCACCTTTATAGTCGGTATGGGGTTCTTTTCTGTATACGTATATTTTTCCCCGATGCAAAACACTACTGGTGTGCGTGTACTAAGAGCTCTACTTTCATATCATCCAACAAATGTAAACACATGGAGTTTGCTTAATGGTATTGGCACTTGGATTGGAACCAGTGCTATGGTCAGATGACATGAAAATAGAGCTCTTTGGCCAAGCACACCAGTGGTGGGTTTTGCATCCTGGGGCCCTTGTTAAGATCAACAGCATCATGAACTTTACTCAGTACGAGGACGTTTTAGACAAAAACCTGACTGAAACTTCCACCAAGACAATAAAAACAAGGCTTAGTGCCATTATCTTCGCACGGTGAGGTATTGAAAACAGGGGAGGCAATAATGTTGACCCCTAAAATCTTTCTCTGAACAATTGTATTAGTATAAAATAATTTCACTATTTTTGGAGCATACAATTGAGCTCAGTATTTGCACTTATTTTACACAGTATTTTTTGCTCAGCTTTATCAAGTATTCCAATAACTTTGGCTCTGACTGTTACTTTGTCTTATACAGTACAATGTATATTAATAGTATAGTATCTATTACATTATAAATGAGTGCACTAGCTATGTATTTCAGTATACATAGTGTACAAACTTTAGGAACACCTCCTTAATATTGAGTTGCACCCCCTTTTGCCATCAATTCGTCGGGCATGGATTCTTCAAGGTGTCGAAAGCGTTCCACAGGGGTGCTGGCCCATACTGACTCAAATGCTTCCCATAGTTGTTGTGTCAAGTTGACTGGATGTCTTGTGTGTGGTGGACCATTCTTGATACACACGAGAAACTGTTAAGCGTGTAAACCCCAGCAGCGTTGCAGTTCTTGACACAAACTGGTGCGCCTGACACCTACTAAAATACCCCGTTCAAAGGCACTTCAATATTTTGTCTCACCCATTCCCCCTCTGATTGGCACACATCCACAATCCATGTCTCAAGGCTTAAAAATCATTCTAGAATCCTTCTCCTCCCCTTCATATACACTGATTTAAGTGGATTTAACAGGTGATAAGAGATCATAGCTATCAGCTGGTCAGTCTACGTCATGGAAAAAGCAGGTGTTCCTTATGTTTTGTACACTCAGTGTACGTTATCATGCGTGGAAATGGCTTTACCCGACCCTTAGATAGGTGGTTGTGAAATTGTTAGCTAGCTAGCAGTGAGCTAGTAGTGTCCATCAGGATTAGGCATGGTGCTTACAATGTGGTGTCGCAGTCCCTTCCTTTCCTGCTCTTTAAAGGAACTGCAGAAGCTGCTTATGAACTTGTCCAGTTTCTCCGCATGGCGGCCCAGAAACTCTCTGACATCCTCCACATTCTTCAGACAGTACAAGCCTGGGCTGGGGGTCACCTCCACTGAGAGGGAGACAAGAAGAGTGAGAGTGAGATGGTGGCTGTAGGCGTTTGTATCTGGTTCAACATCAACTAAAATCGCACACCCACTAAATACACTTTTATGGCTTCTGGAGGAGAGCCGTACCTGGGCTTTGGTCTGTGTCGATGGGCCTGGCGATACAGAGGATGCTGTAGCTCTGCTCCTTCTCATTGTAAAAGGTCTCCTCAAACAGGATGGGCACGTTGGCTGGGGCCTGGAACCCTGCGCCGAGTCTGACCTGGCTGTCCTGGATGGTCAGCTCCTATCAGAGAGGAAGAGGAGGAGCAGACCCCAATATCCTCCGTTATAGCAGAGTAGAATCAACCAAAGAGATACAGTTAGGCCAGAGAATATGAAATAGTCTGATGTTTTGGTGTAGTGCACCAATGATTCAACACATAATGTACCATGTTAAAATAGAGGAATATGTTACACTGAGAAATTGTATACTAACTGTAGAATCAAGAGATGGCTAATACTTTTTTTTAAATTTAACTAGGCAAGTCAGTTAAGAACAAATTCTTATTTACAGTGACGGCCTACCCCGGCCTACACTGGGCCAATTGTGTGCCGGCCTATGGTACTCCCAATCACGGCCGGATGTGATACAGCCTGGATAGAGACTGTGGCGTTTCCAGATGCCGTTGTACTGGTCTGATGGAACTTACCTTCCCATCTACAGTCTGATATCCCTCTCCAGAGGGCTGTAAAACGTAGGTTTCAAACTGGGCTGCTGTGTACGCCCCAAGGGTTAGACTTCCACGGCACGGCACCAAAACCTGGGGGCACAGTAATATGATCATCAAGTTTTTTTTTGTTTTTTTTTTACATGTTTCTCGTGACTCTAAGAATTGATTTATCAATGGTTTCATTGGTAAAGTTTCTACAATAAAAAACATCTGATCTTACTGTGACATTGCTACTTCGCCCCGGGAAATAGCCTTGATTTCTTTATGATATGGCCTACTGCCCAGTGCCCACATGCAATCCAATACCCATGACCGTAGTGTCAGCACAAACTCGTTGCTTCTCTTTTAAAGCTTTTAAAAATCTCACATGATTGTAACACTGTAAATGCAGAAATATACACATTCATCAACTCAAAAGTTCTCTCAAAGTCACCACAGTATTTTGTCGACGTAGCCTAGTTAACAGGCCTATGCTTGTTGGCCAACTGGTAAAATATGAGGTTACAGACTAGTGAAAGTTAAAACTAATGCAATTTATGTTTGACTGAAAGATGCAGCTTGGTCATGTTCTCTCCCCTTGCACCTGGCTATCGGGAAAATTTGGGAAGTTTGTGCCTGTTTTTACTTTGCATAGGTCTATATGAGCCCAAGCCCACCCAAAAAAACGGAATTAAAATAATGATTGAGCCGTTATACAATACATTGCCTACCTTACATTACGCATGGCAGAAAAACATTGTCTTTGGTACATAATTAGTCTAGCCTATACTCCAAAATGTATTCTAGTAATCACCTTTGAGTGTGTACCATCTTATTATGCATACTGGATGGACTGGTTACCTTTTGCTACGCTCAAAATGTTCTATCCATGAATCTGGGAGAGAACGTATAGGCCTAAGCCAGTGGTCACCAACCCGTCGATTGGTTGATCTCCAAGGCATTCCTAGTCGATCACCAAACATCTCTGTAAAAAGAACAAGGATAAAGCCTTGCACTCCAATTATCTTTATTAGTTTTGTTCTGTTGGCGGTAGACGCACTTGATTCAGCAGCCATAGTTCCAGGAAGGCAGTGTTTTTTTTTTCCAACAACAAAAAAATATATATAAATGTATTTAAAAAATATATACATCTTCCTTTATTATTTTCCCCTAACCCTACCATCCCTCCCATAATTGGAGTAAACTAATCAACAACAACAGTTAGGCTTCAGCTTCCATACTGTCATGACTCCAAGGCCTCCGATCAGCTTGGAAAATGGCTGACAGCCAGACCCCCCGCTCTCCCACGTAAATCTTATGCAGCTGAGAACCCAAAAACTCTAAATGTCAAAAAGTGAATATTGGAACAATATTTCTAAGATAGGAATGGTCAGTGGGGATCTAAAGAATAATCATGTCAAATTGTTCTTCCAGTTTGTGATGTCATTAAAAACGGTATAACAAAAATACTGTAACTTGACAGTGTGAAAGCTCTTCAAGTTTACATCCTTTACATTGAGTAGGAAATATGAACAATTAAATTTTTTTGTTAACTTCTTTGGGCTGCAGGGGCAGTATTGAGTAACTTGGATGAAAGGTGCCCATTTCAAACGGCCTCGTACTCAATTCTTGCTCGTACAATATGCATATTATTATTACTATTGGATAGAAAACACTCTCCGGTTTCTAAAACCGTTTGAATTATATCTGTGAGTAAAACAGAACTCATTTTGCAGCAAACTTCCTGTCAGAAAGTGAAAAATCTCAAATCGAGGCTCTGTTCCAGGGCCTACCTAATCTTTTGCTTGAAATCTATTAGTATACATGCACTTCATACGCCTTCCACTAGATGTCAATAGGCAGTGAGAGAAGAAATGGAGTGTATAGTTGATCTGAGGTCGAATAAGAGCTCTTGGCATGACGTGACACCAATTTCCTGTTTTCAGGAAGGCGCGAGAAGGAACCGGGGATTGCCTTCTGAAAAGCTGTCGTTATAGACGGCTACTATCTCCGGCTTTGATTTTATTTGATAAATGTGACAATATCATCGTAAAGTATGTTTTTTCAATATAGTTTAATCAGATTATTGAATTTTTTTCGGGAGTTTTGGCGTGTTCCGTTCTTTGCGTTTGTTCACGATGGACAGCTTCGCGCCACTTGGCAAGTTTTGCTTGCTCATTCGAGAGGGAAAAATGACATTCTAAATCCAAACAACGATTGTTCTGGACAAAGGACCACTTGTACAACATTCTGATGGAAGATCAGCAAAAGTAAGACCCATTTATGATGTTATTTCCTATTTCTGTGGAAAATGTGTCATTGTGTTTTCCGCTTTGATTTTGGGCGCTCTCTCGCAATAACGTAAGCTGGATGTCGTACTGAAGTTATTTTTAGAATTCTAACACGGCGATTGCATTAAGAACTAAGCTATCTTTAATTTGCTGTCCAACATGTATTTTTTAGTAACGTTTATGAATAGTTATTTGATTAGATTAGGTGCCTCTCCAAGATTTCTCCGGACATTGTTATTGCATTTTGCCTAGTATTCACATTGTATAACCACGATTTGTGCCGCTAACTATGCACATTTTCGAACAAACAATATATGTATTGTGTAATATGATGTTATAGGACTGTCATCTGATGAATTTTGAGAAGGTTAGTGAAAAAATTCATATCTTTTGCTGGTTTATTCGTTATCGCTACTGTTGGCTTGAATCAATGCTGTTGTGTTTTTGGCTATTGTAATAAGCTAATATAATGCTATATTGTGTTTTCGCTGTAAAACACTTAAAGAATCTGAAATATTGGCTGGATTCACAAGAATATACACCATGTATTTTTCATAAATGTTTTATGATGAGTATTTAGGTATTTCAATTTGGTCTCTGTAATTGTTCTAGCTGCTTCGGTGCTATTTCCGATTGTAGCTGCAATGTAAAACTATGATTTATACCTCAAATATGCACATTTTTCGAACAAAACATCGATTTATTGTATAACTTGTTATAAGACTGTCATCTGATGAAGTTGTTTCTTGGTTAGTTAGGTTGGTTTTGTGCAAGCTACCTGTGCTGTGAAAAATGTCTGTGCTTTTTTGTATTTGGTGGTGAGCTAACATAAATATACGTGGTGTTTTCGCTGTAAAACATCAGACATGTTGGCTGGATTCACAAGATGTGTATCTTTCATTTGCTGTATTGGACTTATTAATGTGTGAAAGTTAAATATTTCTAAAAAATATCTTTTGAATTTCTCGCCCTGCACTTGAGCTGGCTGTTGTCATAAGTGTACCGACACCGGGCTGCAGCCATAACAGGTTAAGATAGAAAACTGAAATCACATTCCTAACAAGAACATAGTTATGTGCAAAGGACATGAAAACTAAGCGACACACACCGAATGAGGTCAGAAGAGCGTGTCAGTGTGATGGAACCGCCCTTTTCGGCCAGAGTGCTTAAAAGGACTCGCTAAGAATTAACATGCAGACCAGCAAACGTGAAGCGTGAGCTAAAAGATGTGAGAGTGTGGTCCACACGTTGAAATGGTTAGAAACTGGAATATCCACACAAGGTGAAGATAAAGACTAGACCATAACATTGCCAGTCTGCAGCTGGGCATGTAAAGTGGTCCTAGAACTTTGATTAAAGACACAAGGTGGGAAGGAAAGAAATCCCATCTCAGACAACCATTGGTGCATCTGAAGATCTGTTCTATTTTAACACAAGACCAAGATAACTACGAAGGACATTGTGACCTCGGGTGTAAGGCTCTGGTTGTCCACTAATCGAGCCATTCCCCATACAAGGATTGATTGGTTTCAACAGAGACGACGAACAAAGCCATCTACGCATTAATACATTGCATTTCTTACCAAAACGGGTGGCAACTTGTGTAAGGTATATGGTTACTGTGAGCGTTGTTTCCAAATGTATGATAAATGTCCCTTTTTCCCCTCTCTATTTTCCGCACGTGTAACATATCTTGTCAGTCCACTAGAGAGGACAAGTACATTAGAGTGTCTAGTTTGAGAAGCAGACACCTCATAAGTCCTCAACTGGCAGCTTCATTAAATAGTACCCGCAAAACACCAGTCTCAATGTCAACAGTGAAGAGGCGACTCCGGGATGCTGGCATTCTAGGCAGAGTTGCAAAGAAAAAGCCATATCTCAGACTGGCCAATAAAAAGAAAAGATTAAGCAAAAGAACACAGACACTGGACAAAGGAACTCAGCCTAGAAGGCCAGCATCCCGGAGTTGCTTCTTCACTGTTGACGTTGAGACTGGTGTTGTGCGGGTACTATTTAATGAAGTTGACAGTTGAGGACTTGTGAGGCATCTGTTTCTCAAACTAGACACTCTAATGTACTTGTCCTCTTGCTCAGTTGTGCACCGGGGCCTCACACTCATCTTCCTATTCTGGTTAGAGCCAGTTTGCACTGTTCTGTGAAGGGAGTAGTACACAGAGTTGTACGAGATCTTCAGTTTCTTGGAAATTTCTCGCATGGAATAGCCTTAATTTCTCAGAACAAGAATAGACTGACGAGTTTCAGAAGAAAGTTCTTTGTTTCTTGCCATTTTGAGCCTGTAATTGAACCCACAAATACTCAACTAGTCTAAAGGCCAGTTTTATTGCTTCTTTAAAATCAGCACAACAGTTCTTAGCTGTGCTAACAATTACGGATTACTTGACTAAATACGCGAACGAAAAGGAAGTACTTGGACATAAATGGACTTTATCGAACAAAACAAACATTTATTGTGGAACTGGGATTCCTGGGAGTGCATTCTGATGAAGATCAAAGGTAAGTGAATATTTATAATGCTATTTATGAACATCTTGGCCATGTTCTGTTATAATCTCCACCCGGCACAGCCAGAAAAGGACTGGCCACCCCTCATAGCCTGGTTCCTCTCTAGGTTTTGACCTTTCTAGGGAGTTTTTCCTAGCCACCGTGCTTCTACACCTGCATTGCTTGCTGTTTGGGGTTTTAGGCTGGGTTTCTGTACAGCACTTTGAATATCAGCTGATGTAAAAAGGGCTATATAAATAAATTTGATTTTGATATGATTATGCTCACTCAGCTGTGCCTCAAAAGTTATACAACAAATGATCCATTATACACGTGATCATATAACTAACATGTTGAAATATTTCAAAATGTTCTGAAAAGAACATTGGCAGGGCAATTCAAGCACAGCCAATCTGCAGTGATAATGTATTGGGCATATAGCCTACTACAACCCTCCTTGCTACAGAACTGTTTTTAACAGGTTAATGTTGCAAAGGAATATGTTTTTTTAAGTATTGATATAAAAAAATCTGAGCAGTAGATATGACCACCACAGCCCTAACATTGTCAGCTGGTGATTGTCAAGCAAATAACTGCCGGTCTCACAGTAATTGACCGTTAATTAACAAACACATTTAGCATCTCCTGGCTTCTACACACCCACTGAACATAATCATTTTAAAAAGTCTAATAAATCCATTTAATACAGCCTACACCATCACAATAAATCCATTATTTATTTTCAAAAACAGGTCTAAAGAAACATGATATAAAGAAAATGTAGTCCATTTCAGATTAACAGAATGCTATACTGAGTTGTCCTTATGTTAGGCTGTGATCTGGCTATGTCATATGGCTGTGGGCAACACTAGTTCATTTAGCAGACAAGATTTGCTTAGAATTCCATGGCATTATTTTATAGTATGAAAAAAATGAGAAAAAATAAGAAACCCGCACACTGCTCGATAGTATCACTGCCCTTTAACAAGCTTTACGTATCGGCCTCACGGCCTTCGTCAGAGCTTTTGTGAGTCTTTTTTAAATTGGCACACTTTTTCTAGCCCCACCCACATCCGTTCCAACGCATCGAATGGGGTTGGAGTCGAGGGAAAATAAATAAGTGCTACCAAATATAACAATATGCATTTCATAAATATTCAAATAAATTGTGTACATAAAACATATTAAACACGTCTGTAAAACCACAACACTTAACCAGCATGGCTACCACAGCATTCTACAGCGATATATCATCCCATCTGGTTTGTGCTTAGTGGGACTATCGTTTGTTTTTCAACAGGACAATGACCCAACACACCTCCAGGCTGTGTAAGGGCTATTTGACCAAGAAGGACAGTGATGGAGTGCTTCATCAGATGACCTGGCCTCCACAATCAACCGACCTCAACCCAATTGAGATGGTTTGGGATGAGTTGGATAGTAGAGTGAAGGAAAGGCAGCCAACAAGTGCTCAGCATGTGGGAACTACTTCAAAACTGTTGGAAAAGCATTCCTCATGAAACTGGTTGAGAGAATGCCAAGAGTGTACAAAGCTGTCAAGGCAAAGGGTAGCTACTTTGAAGAATCTCAAATATATTTTGATTTGTTTAACACTTTTTGCTTACTACATGATTCCATGTGTGTTTTCATAGTTTTGATGTCTTCGCTATTATTCTACAATGTAGAAAATAGTAAAAATAAAAATAAAACAGAATGAGTAGGCGTGTCCAAACTGTTGACTGGTGCTGTATAGCTGGCAAACAGTAGTGAATTTCATACAACTGTAACTTGATCACCTCACCAAGTTAGAGGAATGCTTTTTGTAAACAAACACACGTGACTGGCTCAAACAGCTGTTTTGGGAAACTAGTAAGCGTCATAATAAGAAATAATCTAACAGGCAAAATTATGAACACAATCTGCTTTATCTATTACCTAGTGCACACGTTGACTGCAGGTATCTATAAAATAAAATAACTAATATTAAAAAGTATAACCAACACTAAAATTGTATTGGAAACTCATACTGATGGTATTTCGAAATACCCGGGATACAGTATACCGCCCAACCAAGAGTTTCTCTCTGCATTTCCTTCATAACGCTAAGTTTGACAATTATTTGCTAGGAGATAGCAAGCTTGTCGACATGTTTCAGCTAGCTAATCTACCTATCTTGAAGATGTGCTAACAGTGCATGATGTTGGGTTCTAAGAATATGAAATATACTTATTCATGTCACTGAGGGCGAGAGGGTAATGTATAACGTTTACATTATATCAGGTATCCTATTGAAATATTGAGTGCAGGGAAGCGATCACATGTGGCAGGCATTGATAAGGGGAGAGAGCCATGGATTAGTGATGGGGGGGGGGGGTCGAGATCAGGTCATGTTAAGGGAGACAAAAGTTTATGGCCCGTATCACTTAGTGTCCTGCCTAGCAGTAAAGATGCAATGTTTGTACAGATGTGGAGGAGGACACTCAGCCTAGGAGAAAGGGTTAAATATCAGTGCTTGTGTGAAAAGGTTTTTGTCTGAATGTAGCTGTATTGACCCTCTGGGAAGAATAAACTTAGTTAAACTTTCATAGTGTCTGTAGAGTTTTTTTACTCTGAGAATTGGAACCTGACAATGGTAAACAACTAGCCAGCTATGAAGTTGACAGTCCAATCAAAGTCCTTAATCTTAGACATAAGACCTTGACTTATCTGTGGCCAATTACTTTTTAATTAAAATTCATTAACAGGCACCGCTTTGATTATATGCAACGCAGGACAAGCTAGTTAACCTAGTAATATCATCAACCATGTGTAGTTAACGAGTGATTATGTGAAGATTGATTGTTTTTTTATAAGATAAGTTTAATGCTAGCGAGTAACTTACCTTGGCTCTTTGCAGCCACAAGGTCCTTTTGATGCTGCACTCGCGTAACAGGTGGTCAGCCTGCCACGCAGTCTCCTCGTGGATTGCAATGTAATCGGCCATAATTGGCATCCAAAAAGGCCGATTACCGATTGTTATGAAAACTTGAAATCAGCCCTAATTAAATCGGCCATGCCGATTAATCAATGAAGCACCGAAGATGGACTTTTGCTGGCTAGCTCACCCAGCGGGTGCTGAGACAATCACGCGCAACCACAGAAAATCAATGACATCTACACTCTGTAATTAATTTTCTGTCTGCCCCTCCACCACAGAAAGCAAAGAGTGAGGCTGAAACAGCTGCATTTGGGAGCTGTCTTATTTCAACGAAAATGTACCAAAACAACAATACAATGGGAAAGCAACCACATGTGCTTTATTAGATCAATCAAATGTTTTAAATGTTATTATTTACTGATGATATACTGTTGTGACAGGAAATAACAGAATTGCATGCACATTTCCTAGATATTGGTGGGGCTCCACCCCACCTGCCACATCCCCACTGCTTGCCTGAACATGCTACTATTCTGCTGAGCCTAGTCCCTAATACATACAGTGGGGAGAACAAGTATTTGATACACTGCCGATTTTGCAGGTTTTCCTACTTACAAAGCATGTAGAGGTCTGTAATTTTTATCATAGGTACACTTCAACTATGAGAGACGGAATCTAAAACAAAAATCCAGAAAATCACATTGTATGATTTTTAAGTAATTAATTTGCATTTTATTGCATGACATAAGTATTTGATACATCAGAAAAGCAGAACTTAATATTTGGTACAGAAACCTTTGTTTGCAATTACAGAGATCATACGTTTCCTGTAGTTCTTGACTAGGTTTGCACACACTGCAGCAGGGATTTTGGCCCACTCCTCCCTACAGATCTTCTCCAGATCCTTCAGGTTTCGGGGCTGTCGCTGGGCAATACGGACTTTCAGCTCCCTCCAAAGATTTTCTATTGGGTTCAGGTCTGGAGACTGGCTAGGCCACTCCAGGACCTTGAGATGCTTCTTACGGAGCCACTCCTTAGTTGCCATGGCTGTGTGCTTCGTGTCGTTGTCATGCTGGAAGACCCAGCCACGACCCATCTTCAATGCTCTTACTGAGGGAAGGAGGTTGTTGGCCAAGATCTCGCGATACATGGCCCCATCCATCCTCCCCTCAATACGGTGCAGTCGTCCTGTCCCCTTTGCAGAAAAGCATCCCCAAAGAATGATGTTTCCACCTCCATGCTTCACGGTTGGGATGGTGTTCTTGGGGTTGTACTCATACTTCTTCTTCCTCCAAACACGGCGAGTGGAGTTAGACCAAAAAGCTCTATTTTTGTCTCATCAGACCACATGACCTTCTCCCATTCCTCCTCTGGATCATCCAGATGGTCATTGGCAAACTTCAGACAGGCCTGGACATGCACTGGCTTAAGCAGGGGGACCTTGCGTGCGCTGCAGGATTTTAATTTATGACGGCGTAGTGTTACTAATGGTTTTCTTTGAGACTGTGGTCCCAGCTCTCTTCAGGTCATTGACCAGGTCCTGCCGTGTAGTTCTGGGCTGATCCCTCACCTTCCTCATGATCATTGATGCCCCACGAGGTGAAATCTTGCATGGAGCCCCAGACCGAGGGTGATTGACCGTCATCTTGAACTTCTTCCATTTTCTAATAATTGCGCCAACAGTTGTTTCCTTCTCACCAAGCTGCTTGCCTATTGTCCTGTAGCCCATCCCAGCCTTGTGCAGGTCTACAATTTTATCCCTGATGTCCTTACACAGCTCTCTGGTCTTGGCCATTGTGGAGAGGTTGGAATCTGTTTGATTGAGTGTGTGGACAGGTGTCTTTTATACAGGTAACGAGTTCAAACAGGTGCAGTTAATACAGGTAATGAGTGGAGAACAGGAGGGCTTCTTAAAGAAAAACTAACAGGTCTGTGAGAGCCGGAATTCTTACTGGTTGGTAGGTGATCAAATACTTATGTCATGCAATAAAATGCAAATTAATTATTTAAAAATCATACAATGTGATTTTCTGGATTTTTGTTTTAGATTCCGTCTCTCACAGTTGAAGTGTACCTATGATAAAAATTACCGACCTCTACATGCTTTGTAAGTAGGAAAACCTGCAAAATCGGCAGTGTATCAAATACTTGTTCTCCCCACTGTACATAATGTAAAAGGCTGAGCACTATATGTAGGCCCACAGCCATAGCTGTCAGTCACTCACGATGCCATGGAGCTCTGCCACTCTGCTGCACAGGTCGGGTCGCTGCTTCTCCAGCGCCAGATAAAAAGGGTTGTTCTGGAGGTTCTCATCATACAGAGCCATAAGGAACTGGATCTCTGGCTCCTGGGAGGAAGAGAGGACAGTTTACAGTAAATATGTGGTGGGAGGGAAGGATTCCATACCAGGAACTTCAGCTGACAAAACATGCATTCATGTTCCTCCAAAAGGACCAGAGATTCAGCCCTGGACAGTGACCATATGGGACTCGTTTCAGGAAACTAAGCGTATGTCGCGTGTCACTACTTCACAGGAGAGCCATTTGAGCGTAAATGTTTTAATTTTTATCAAAATACATTTTGGGGCAGAAAAGTATTCTGGAACATGTGAACTTTCATGTTCCTTAATAACAAACATGTATGCCATCTGTAAATACAAATACAATTGTTAAAATAGAAGCATAGTTGGTTTAACCCCGGAAACAGGCAGGAACCTTCCCGTCTAGCCATGCCATGATTGGCTGAGATATGCCGAGAGATGATTGGTCTGCCATGTAGCAAGCTTTTGTCTATAACATGAGCTGGTCAGTATGTGTAGGTAATCCTTTCTAACACAGCTTTTTGGAAAAATATCACAAAGTAGAACTGGCTGAGTGTTGCTCTCCACATTCTGGAGGACCGAGTTTTGAAATCAGTGGAAATAAAGTATGATAGCTGAGGAGATGGAGAAAATTCTGACGTTTGTTTGCAAATAGTCAAAAAGAGAACACATAGGCTGTTGTAGAAAACACCTGTCTCCGGATTACATCTTCAAACTAAAGGAAAGGAAAGGGAAACCATGGCAACCGTGACAGAGTGGGAGAAGCGTCCATCCATGTATACAGGTAAGATAGTCTAGCTTGCTACACTTTCAGATATAATACATTTCTAATTGTCAAAAAGTAGTTCTCATTTCAAGATAAAGTGTACTAGCTAACGTCAGTTGGCTGGCTCGCTAGCTAGCTAACGTTACGTGCATGATCTGTGTACTCATATTATTCGTATCTCAGAGCCATTTGCATTGCTAGTTATAGCCTAATGTAAACATGTACACTACATCTTCTGTATTATGTGCATGTGACAAATAAACGTATATTTTATTTGATATAGTTTGTGTTTACCAGAGACGGTAATGTGATGAACACGGCCTGGACCAAAGTCAAATTAGGATATAACGTTAGGCCAACGAGACAGTGTCCAAGTTCTAAAATTCTCTGGTAGAATACCCTGCTTTTATTTCGTCACACTCACAATTGTAAGCTATTTTCTGTAATTAGCTCGCCATTAACTTGTAAATAATCATCTTGTTGTGAGTTTATTTTCCTGTAATAATGAAGACAAATGAGCTAAAGTGAAGACGTTGTCAGCTATATTATATGGTTAATATTTGAACTGGCTAGCCAGCTAACTTAACATTAGCTAGCTAGTTAACAAGCTAGAAACAAATCATAACATTGTTGATAACGTTGCTTTTAGTTGCCTGGTTAACTAGATTGACATCCTAAATTCATTTTTAAAAACAGGTGGGTTTATTGGTGTTAAAATACACTAGTTATACTGTTTTGGACCACCAGGCTGCTGATGTCGTGCAGTCTGTAGTTTTTGTGTTTATACTATTTAATAACGACAAGTTTGATGTTGGACGACAATAGAATGTTCATGATGTCACTGCGACAACTGTCGATAGACGCAGTATAAACCAGCCTTTAGTCTTGAAATCTTTGGTTGTTTAGAACACGGCCTCACATGTGAATCCTTAAAGAGATGGGTGCGGCTAAGGCTTAAGAGGGTGTGAACGATGCTGAATGAGTGTAGACAAAGAAGAGCTCTCCAGTAGGTGTACCAAAAGATTCAAGGGCCATTTTCTCAAAAGTGAAGTTACAAGTTTATCAACTTTCAAAGCAGAATTACTTTCCAATTGTTCCTCAACTGTAGTGCATGATATACCATTTTCTAGCTCTGAGTCTCTACTTTTATCCAATGTAAAAAACAATTACATTATTCGCTAGATAAGACTGAATCGAGCCGGTCGGTCACATATTAGAGTTGTTGACATGAAGTAGATTAGGACTAAACTGCTGGTTGGCTAAGAGGGGTTTCAATATCAATAGTGTCTGCCAAGTGGACAGACTAGTGTTGATGGCACCAGCACATGATTTGTTTGCACAAATGTTTAGTGACCTGACCTGTGCCCCACAAAGTACCTGCAATCCATACAGAACCAGACTAATAATGACTAGCCATCTTTTAAATTAGCATGCCCCTGCAAGGCTTGACATTCAGGTAAATTTGCAAGTGGCACACCGGTCCAGTGCCATCTGAAAGCTACTTGTGCGCATTCAAAAGAATAAAGGCCAGGGAAAGCGGATGTTACCGTTCATTTTCCTACAATGATCAACCCTCCATACACAAACAATGACATTTTAACTTGACAATATGACATTTACATTGATTATTTGGAGAAAAAAAGGCTGTAATATATTTAACGATTTTGAACAGTCAGTAGTACAGTAGGGCCCGTGTTTTGTTTTTCCAGGTTTCCGAGTTCTCAGGTTTTTACTGAAAATCACACTTGTTGCTCTCAGTCCAGAACAATTCTTAAACCACATCAGGAGACCACTTTTGAGGTCTTTAGTTGACCTTTAATTCAATTGCGCGCCTAGCAAGAGACCGTTGTTTGTACTGTACAATGTACAGTGTAGGCTACATGTGATGGCATAGTTTGCTAAACAAATGCCCCGCGATTGATACAAATCATCATGATTTCATTCTGCCAGGTAGACCTACTTTGCAGTCTACAGTTAATTGGGAAGGTATTTTGGGAAAGTCTTTAGAAATGTTGATTCAAACAGTGCATGATGACAATTGCGCAACCCGAAGATTCAACCAAGACGTCATACTTTTTGAATACCTGGTTCGCATACCCATTGTTGCATACCCATTGCTGTTTGAAAAAATAATCTTGATATAAAGAATAATTGTGAACCAGAAACTAATCTGACCAGCGAACATTTTTTCCACTGGCACCCTAGCAACAATTAAAATGTGGTGTGTGGGGTGTAGCCTACGTGTCCATCAAGCTGCCTCACGCTACAGAAACAGGAGATAGAGCAGCCCATAGGGCAGGAGCCTGTCTTGGTCAAGGCTTAGGCCTACTTTACTTGAAGAGGACAAAGAAGCAGAGACAGAAACAGCTAGGTCCAGAAGCTCGCTCTCCTCTTTCCTGAGGCATCTTAAACCACAGCAGGAACAACAGGAAGATTGTCTCTCTCCAGGGACACTTTTCACCTCCCTCATTCCGCCAGCCAGCTGCCTCTCAGCTGAGCTTGTTAACGTTCTCGGAAATTAAATTACTAAAAGTTAGTTCACCACATAATTGCATGATCCACAAGGCAGGGCGTAAGATTCTGCCTCTGTATGACTTGCTTGGGAGACCTTGTCACAGACATCAAATTTCAATGAAGCAGTCAGTCGCCCACAAAGACACACAGGAATGATCTAACTAACAGGTTGTTGGAGCGGCAGGTAGCCTAGTGGTTAGAGCGTTGGGCCAGTAACAGAAAGGTTGCTGGATCGAATCCCCGAGCTGACAAGGTAAAAATCTGTTGTTCTTCCCGGTAGGCCATCATTGTAAATAATACATTTGTTCTTAACCTTTCACGAGTATCAATCCCGGATCCGGGAGCACCCCCCACCCCCCACACACTGATTAGCATAGCTAGCATAGCTTCACAAGTAGATAGTAGCATCTAAATATCATTAAATCACAAGTCCAAGACACCAGATGAAAGATACAGATCTTGTGAATAAAGCCACCATTTCAGATTTTTAAAATGTTTTACAGGGAAGACAAAATATGTAAATCTATTAGCTAAACACGTTAGCAAAATACACCACTATTCTAACTCCATCAGTTTCTTACTCCTTCAGGTGCTATCACCAATTCGGCTCAACTAAGATATTGATAGCCAATAACCTATAAAAAAAAACATCAGATGACAGTCTGATAACATATTCATGGTATAGGATAGTTTTTGTTAGAAAAAAGTGCATATTTCAGGTAGAAATCACAGTTTACAATTGCACCGACCATCACAAATCGACTAGAATTACTAGATAGAGCAACGTGTATGACCAATTTACTCATCATAAAACATTTCATAAAAATAGACAAAGCATAGCAATGGAAAGACCCAGTTCTTGTGATTTCAGACCATATTTCAGATTTTCTAAGCGTTTTTCAGCGAAAACACAATAAATCGATAAGTTAGCATACCACATGTGAAAACGTTACCAGAGCATCGATTCCAGCCAAAGAGCGCTATAACGTAATCACCGCCAAAAGATATTAATTTTTTCACTAACCTTCTCAGAATTCTTCCGATGACACTCCTGTAACATCATTTTACAACATACATATACAGTTTGTTCGAAAAGGTGCATATTTAGCCATACAAAACCGTGGTTACACAATAAAAATACTAGGAAATCAAGCCTCAATATGTCTGACGTCATCTATCAGAGTGATCTAGTTTAATTGAAAGCTAATCATATACTTGACTAAAAAATACAGGGTTGACAGGAATCGAAAGACAAATTAGTTCTTAATGCAATCGCTGATTTACATTTCTAAAATTATCCTTACTGTGCAATACAGGGTTCGCCAAGCGAAGGGATAGAAAACAAAATGGCGAAATATGCGTTTAAAATATTTCGACAGAACAACGATTTATCATATTAAATATTACTTACTATGAGGTGATTTTCCATCGGATTCTTGGGCAATGTATTCTTTCTTGGGTATAATCTTCTTTTGGTCGAAAGATGTCCTTTGTCCGTCTAAATGCCCGCTAACGTTCAACCAGGACCCCGAAATGTGCCCGGTGCTTCACATAGAAATGCATCAAAATCGCACTAAACGGATATAAATTGCTATAAAACGGTTTAAATTAACTACCTTATGATGTTTCTAAGTCCTATATCGAATTAAATTACAGACGGATACATTTCAAGTTGATAACCGAGCCTGTGAAAATGGCATCCGGAGGTCCCATCCTGCGTAAGGGCGAGCGTCGAAAGGGGGGCTACTCTCACTCCTTGGTCTTTTATAACCTCTGAGAGCTACCTAGAAGGCCCATTCCACTTCTCATTGGTTACTGACATCCAGGGGAAGGCGGGTGCAGTTCGTGTCGTTCCATAGGATAGACAGAGACCTTAAAAACTGATCTGAAACCAGAGCTTCGCTCTCAGACCTTTCACTGTCTGTCATGGATTTCGCTGTAGAAAGAGTTCTGGGTCACCCACAGACATAATTTCAACGTTGTATGAAACTAGAAGGTGTTTTCTATCCAATATAATTAATAATATGCATATTGTACGAGCAAGAATAGAGTACTAGGCAGTTTAATTTGGAGACGACAAAATGCTAATTCGGAACAGCACCCCCTGTAGTCGCAAGAAGTTTTAACGGACTTGCCTAGTTAAATAAAATGTTTAAAAATAAACAGTGAGGTGTGACTTTTCTTTCGAGGTCAGTCTCATTACTGGTTGAATAGGCCTAATAGAAGAGGAGATTGTCTTGTTGGTCTCTGAGGTATCAAAAGCTAAGAGTGCTAAGAGGGCAGATGGTAGCTTTGTAGAGGACACTTGGACATGGTTGTGCATAAACAACACATTTTGTGTGCACTGTCTTGTACATCAGGGGTACTCAAGTATCATTTGAGAAGGTCTGGTCACACAAATTTCCTTGGTGACAAAGTCCCGGATGGATAATGACATTTATCGGCGTAGTAACAAATCCCCACTTCACAACCATCTTGTTGGCGGAGAGAAAATGTTGCAGTTTTAAAGTCAATTTCCGCCAATTATTTTTTGTTGTTGCATGAGGCAGGGATTTTTCCCCTCTGTTTTAAAGCTAATTTCCTGCAATTCTATGCATTCTTCCATGGCGTATGTTTGTTTATATGATACCAGGGGTCGAAGCCCGACCGAGTAAATTAGAAAAATAAAATTACAAAATTCGGGACCTGCAGCCCGTGTTGACCCTGTTCTGGGTTCGGACCCGGTCCGCCAGTTGAGTATGGGGGCTCTACATCTCTGCTTGTTGAGTCAAGTTATAAATGTTCTCCAATCCTGTAAATGTTTAGATGTTAGCCTCATCTCCTTTTCAATCAAAAACTATCTCAAATAAAATGTTATTGGTCACATACACATATTTAGCAGATGTTTTTAGCAGGTGTAGCGAAATGCTTGTAAATATGAGATTTAGCCAGGTCATACGGCAGGCACTGCGTCGTCACATGTTCTTCTGATGTTAGATTCCAATCAATCCATTGAAAACACCATAAAAACATGTGAGCATCATCCCCAACATGGGGAACAAAAAGAGTATGAAATCCATTCAAGTCTCATCTAAGATCGGTTCATCAGGCTACTCACTTGATTGGTCCTCGTAAACACGCGTTGAAACGCTGAGATCAACATCATCTTTACGAATCCTAGGAATGATAATGCCATGGGGAGGGGGTCTTCACAGCAGCAGCTGGGAATAGGGCTCATCTAGACCAGCCTCTTTGGAGTCTGACCGGGCTTCATAGTGAAGCAGTAACTGTCTTAGTGTGAAGGAAGCAGCACCACTCCACCTCCACCCTCATCTCACTGTGCTGCTGCCTCCTTGGTATCAGATGCATGCTGCCTGCTGGCCTGAAACCCTGAAGAATGTGCCATCTAACCATGTGACCGGTCGGCTGGGTCTGAACAGCCCTGTTTGGGGGGAACCTTCCTTCACAGGTGTGGGGAGTGAACCGCACGGCTTGCAGCACATTTTCCACTTCAGGAAAGCCAAGGCAGGCATTTCATGATGGGTGGGTTGGTGATGGGATCTGGCCTTTGTCAGCATAAATACAAATGTCCGTTCTCGTCAAGATAATGGGAAATAAAGTATTCTCAGTCTGGCCTTTCATCCTGTTTGGTCACACTGTATAGACCATCACCTGTCAAACTGAATCCACGGTGGGATGAGTGTCTGCAGGTTTTCGCTCCTCTCTTGTACTTGATTGATCAATTAAGGTCATCGATTAGTTAGGAACTCCCCTTTCTTGGTTGTCTAGGTTTTAATTGGACACACATTGATAGGAAATAACAAAAACCAGCATAAACTCATTCCATGGAGGGGCGAGTGTGACACCCCAGCTGTACATCAATCTAATATTGATGACAAAAGGTTATCATGAGGTTGTCAAGTGTTCTACTTATATATCAGTACACTCGTAACAACTTAAGCATTACGAAAGTTCAATTAGATCAAATAAACCTTAACTAGCAAATAAGCCATTCATTTTATGGTTGAACAAATTCGACACATTGAACTCCGTACAAAAACTCCTTGCTTGGTGGGCGAAACAATGAAAAAAGACGGTACTTGCTGGTGGGAGACAGATTTTCCTCCGAGTTGTGCCTCTCACTTCCTCTCTGAACATACTGATAGGCTCCAGGACGAGCATAAACGATTATCGCAATTCAAACACAAGGTTTCAAACTTACCGATTCAATTGCACTTTAAACAAAAAAAAACAAAAAAAACATAATTTCCTCTGCCAAAGCCATGGCAATGTTTACAGAGTCACACTCTCGTTTTAATTCATCAATACAGCCAACATCACCATCTAAAACATCCATCCAGTTTCCCAACGACATTGCAGAGTAGGGCTATGTCATGTGCTTGTCCAACAGAATAATAAAATAACTGCAATTGATATAATGTAATTTAGAGTTCTGATCACTACTTCAGTATCCCATGGATAACATTTCAAAACTGGATATAGTTTTATGTGCCCACAAATCAAATTTCGTGGATGACCATCTTAAATGTGCTATCAAAGGCTTTTAAAATACCCTGGTGACGTATTGAATTCCAACCACCATTTTGTGTTCTACTTGTAGCCCTGGTTGCCCTGAAAAGAAATGGTAAAACACTTAATTGTGAGGCTAAATATATGGGCTGGTCATGTAGATAAATGAAAGTCAGATAAATGAAAAGCCCATTTTTGCTGGGACTGATACAGTTAATCCTCGCTAGCGATACAGTTTTTGGAAGCCCTCTCATATAAGCGAGAAAGAATCTTTCAAATACAAAAGATACACTTACTGTACACAATTTAGTAAAGTTGAACCAGGCTGTTTTCACAACGACACATCCTCTCACTATGTGCTCGCATTTCCATTGGAAACTACAATTCAACATTTCCGGCTGGATCGCAAGTGCTTCTCAAAATACAGCCGGGTGCAACTTTGCTAAACAGCGTACACTAAGTGTATCTTTTGTATATGCAATCGAGGCATATTTGCGATTAAACACTTTTTGGGCAACATCTGTGCATTTCTCTAACGCGGCAATAAGGGACGTGGAACAACTACTGTAATGCAATTACATTTGAGTCATAAGGGCTCTTGGGCCAATTCTCTTTGAAAGATTAAACGGCAAAAATCTGTCACGGTACACATAGAATTGTGTAATTACGCGCAGCAACAGTTCCTGGTTTGGGTTTTTGTCGTAGATTTTTGGACAAATCAGGATTGGACGAAGGCAGTGCTTGAACTGGTGATTTTCAAGCCCGGGTGCAGATGATAAACCAATTTCCACTAGATTCCACAGCCACAAAGTCTAAATTGTCTGTTCATTAAAACAAAATCAAATGTTTTGGGGGGGAAAGGGAGATACCTAGTCAGTTGCTCAACTGAATGCATTCAACCTAAATGTGTCTTCCACATTTAACCTAACCCCTCTGAATCAGAAAGGTGCGGGGGGCTGCTTTAAAAATCGACGCCATCTGTGCCCGTTGCTGTTGAAGGTTAACTGCCTTGATTTCCCCATAGAAATGGCTGAACGAACCAGAGGTAACTCATTTCCGGTTCTTAGGACTACAAGCTGACGAGCTCTACTGCATTCCGCCCAGCAATAAAAACAGGAAGTGACAAACTTTCATGAGATAAGAGAATTTTACTTCTGGGTAACAGAGATTACACTACTGACCTCATGGTCTAGGAATTCTCAAGACAGACTGGTGACCTTTGACACAGGCTACAGACTCCTTGGCCAATACTACTAAATGAAAAACTGGTCTATTATATGTAGTATATGGAGCTATACATCTTTAACACAATTGTCCATAACTTCCCAATAGTATCAGACTCTCAAGGTTTATTAAGGTCACTGTTTGAATTGTACCTGCAAGCACTGTATTATTTTACCATTCTTTGGTTTGATATTCAAGTATAGAGTAAACGGTATGTCAGTTTCCATTGCCAAGTTAATTCTACAGAGCATGACAGCCCCTACATATACTTTTTTTCTGCATTCTTGGGGGAACTTCCATGTCGGTCTCAACCATTTTTGGATGTACAAGTAGCCCAAGTCACATGTTGCTCTGCACCCACTCATGTGCAATTGATCATTAGGCCTATGTTCTTATTAGTCTTCCCAAGACCTCACTGTGGATAGGCTGGTCATGGCTAGAAAGAATACAGCTTTTGTTAAATTGACGTCAAAAGTCGTTTGTTTTTAGTTAACCATAACCGAATTCTCCTAGCCTGCTACAAAAAGTCAAAAGCTGTATCCCATCTAGTCACAACGGACAGGCCAGGTGGCCCAGGGATACTATAGTGCCACATGTTGAGAACTTCCAGGTAATGGCTAAACAAGATTGACGAAAATTGTGAAATGTGGTAGCAATTTCGTGTGGTAAGCTGTACGTGACAATCAATGTCAAACAAATGCTTGCTTTGAAAGTGGAATCAAGCAAAACAGCATTGAAATCCATAACAGCTGCCCGGATCGAGAGGAACACTTCACTTAAAGTCGTAGCAATCAAGTCACTGTTCTGCCATTTCGACATTGACCATTCCCAGCATATATATATATATATATATATAGCAAATGGATTGCAACATCTACATGGGTAGAGGTTTCAATGCCAAATATTTGTGTTCTTACATTAGCTAGCAAGTTAGCTAGCTAACGTTAACTTAGCTAGCTAAAAGATGAGCAGCTAACGTTTTCTATCACAACAACAGCAACGTTGGCTTGGATGGACATTCATACAAACACAATATAGCTATGTCCATAACGTACCTCTTTATCTGCTAAACACTCCGGAATTGCATTGCAAATTGCACTTCTTCAAAAGCCTGACCGTAAACAGAAGAAAGTCTACCATTTGATGCCAGTTTGGCTGTCAGCACTACCGGTCTCTCGAACTTGATGACGAGGAAAACATTCGCTAATGTGGTTTAGTCAACCAATCAGGCGCAGCAAACCAATCCCGCAAATCCTAACATGTCGGTCGGGGCTGAGGGATCGTGAAAACGTCAAAGGAAAGGATGACACCACCGTGCAGTGTATGAAATCTAATTACAGTATACGGCAAGTCAACATGTGGTCCTAAAATAATATAGGACTGCCCTGAGAAATCTATTTGGATCACCATAAATTTGCAGAATAAGATTGTCAAAGGTGGTTTGTCCCCCCCACCCTACCACTGACTGTTGTAATGGATTGAAGTGTTGCATTTGTTTGGTAGATACAGAAGTTATTGTTACAGAACAACGTGATCTATATTTACGTGTGATAAAACAACAAACATGTAGTTCCCCTCAGGTCTTCATCCTTCCAAAATATGTTTTTTCCTACCATCTCCTTTAAAGGGATAAGGCTTAATTTGGTCATCGGTTAACATAGCACTGATCTGTATTGCAAAAATAGCTCTGATTTTGCTTAATTAACTGGTTCACATAACATTTCCCCATTTTGTTTAGGTGGGGTGTGGCAAAGTTCAATGGGGGGATTTCGTGTCTCCTCAGTAGTGGGGTTTTCCTATCTTTACCAACAAATTAGAGCAGTTTGCAGCTGAAGGTGCAGCAAGCTCATTGATGATTCGTTTTTTTTGTGGCAGTTATCTTCGCTAAAGGCTGTTTATCGAAGTATTATGCTGCATTTCTAACCAAGTGGGAAGGTGGTAATTACCAGTTGTGGAATCGTATAGGATTTGGATGCATTCACATGCTTTGATCTCATTGTGAAACACAGATTGGCTAATGGCCAACAAGCTGTGTCAACCATAAACTAAAAGTACAGCAATCATGCTTGGCAACAAATATAGTGTTCAAAAACCATATTAATATATTCACAGGAGGTTGGTGGCACCTTAATTGGGGAGGACGGGCTCGTGGTAATGACTAGCGGATTAGGTGGAATGGATTCAAATACATCAAACACATGGTTTCCAGTTGTTTGATGCCATTCCATTTGCTCTGTTCTGGCCATTGTTATGAGCCGTTCTCCCCTTAGCAGCCTCCTTTCTTTTTATAAATAAAGTTTTCTTATTGCATTTAACTGCTGACAATGCTGTTATCAAGGTAATTTCCATAGTAGGTGATGTCAGAGTTTTGTCACAGTTTTTTTAAGGTAAGAAAATATTTGGTAAATAAATAATGTAATAAACTAAAGTTAAAAAAAAAAGTAAGACAATAAAATTAAATAAACTAAAGTTTAAAAAAAGTAACAATAAAATAATAATAAGGCTATATACAGGGGGTAACGGTACCAAGTCAATGTGTGGGGGTACAGGTTAGTTGAGGTAATTGAGGTAATATGTACATGTAGGTTGGGGTAAAGTGACTATGCATTGACAATAAACAGCGAGTAGCAGCAGGGTAAAAAAGGGGGTCAATGCAAATAGTAAGGGTAGCCATTTGACTCTGTTTAGCAGTGTTATTGACATTGGCTGGTATAGAGGTTCTAGATGGCACGAAGCTTGGCCCCAGTGATGTACTGGGCCTTACGCACCACCCTCTGTAGCGCTTTGCGGTCAGATGCCGAGCAGTTCCCATACCAAGTGGTGATGCAACCAGTCAGGATGCTCTCGATGGTACAGCTGTAAAACCTTTTGAGGATCTGAGAACCCATGCCAAATCTTTTCAGTCTCCTCGGGGGGAATAGGCGTTGTTGTACCCTCTTCATGACTGTCTTGGTGTGTTTGGACCATGATAATTTGTTAGTGATGTGGGCACCAAGGAACTTGAAGCTCTCGACCCGCTCCACTACAGTCTTGTCGATGTGAATGGGGGCGTGCTCAGCCCTCTTTTTCCTGTAGTCCACGATTAGATCCTTTCTCTGGCTCACGTTGAGGGAGAGGTTGTCTTCCTGGAACCACACTGCCAGGTCTCAGACCTCCTCCCTATAGGCTGTCTCATTGTTGTCAGTGATCAGGCCTACCACCGTTGTGTCGTTGGCAAACTTAATGATGGTGTTGGAGTTGTGCGTGGCCACATAATCGTGGGTGGACAGGGAGTATAGGAGGGGACTATGCACGCACCCCCTGAGGGGCCCCCTGTTGAGGATTAGCGTGGCAGATGAGTTGTTGCTTACCCTTACCACTTGGGGGCAGCCCGTCAGGAAGTCCAGGATCCAGTTACAGAGGGAGGTGTTTAGTCCCAGGGCCCATAGCTTAGTGATGAGCTTTGAGGCCACTATGGTGTTGAACACTGAGCTATAGTCAACGAACAGCATTCTCACGTACAGTTGAAGTCGGAAGTCATTAAAACTCGCTTTTCAACCATTCCACAAATTTCTTGTTAACGAACTATAGTTTTGGCAAGTCGGTTAGGACATTAACTTTGTGCATGACACAAGATATGTGGAATTTCACATCTAAAACAAGGATACTCATCATTGTGGCACAATGCTAGGCCATGGATTTTTTATTTAACCATTTTGACGAACATATCAAGAATATTTCAAGGGCATCTTTTTTACATCTTCGTAACATTGCAAAAATCTGAAACTTTGTTTTTATTTAATTTTTCTCCCCAATTTCGTGATATCCAATTGCGATCCAATTACGATCGTTTCTCATCGCTGCAACTCCCCAACGGGCTTGGGAGAGGCAAAGGTCGAGTTATGCATCCTCCAACACTTGACCCACCAAACCGTGCTTCTTAACACCCGCCCGATGACCCCGAAGCAAGCAGCACCAGTGTGTCGGAGGAAAAACCGTTCAACTGACAACCGAAGTCAGCCTGCAGGCGCCTGGCCCACCACAAGGAGTCACAAGAGCACAATGAGCCAAGTAAAGCCCCCCCGGCCAAACTCTCCCCTAACCCGGACGACGCTGGGTGCCGCTCTATGGGACTCCCGGTCACGGCCGGTTGTGACACAGCCTGGGATCAAACCCAGGTCTGTAGTGACGCCTCAAGCACTGCGATGCAGTGCCTTAGACCACTGTGCCACTCGGGAGGCAATCAGAAACGTTTTATCAAAAAATTATGCAGAAAAGCTAATCCATGCATTTGTAACCACTAGATTAGACTACTGCAATGCTCTACTCTCTGGCTACCCTGATAAAGCACTAAATAAACCTCAGTTAGTGCTAAATACGGCTGCAAGAATGTTGACCAGAACCCAAAAATGTGATCATATTACTCCAGTGCTAGCCTCTCTACACTGGCTTCCTGTTAAGGCTAGGACTGATTTCAAGGTTTTATTGTTACCGAACTAAGCATTACATGGACTTGCTCCTACCTCTCTCCCTGATTTGGTCCTACCGTACAAAACCTACTCATACGCTACGGTCACAAGACGCAGGCCTCATTATTGTCCCTAGAATTTCTTAGCAAACAGCTGGAGGCAGGGCTTTCTCCTATAGAGCTACATTTTTATGGAATGATCTGCCTATCCATGTGAGAGACGCAGACTCTGTCTCAACCTTTAATTCTTTACTGAAGACTCATCTCTTCAGTAGGTCCTATGATTGAGTGTAGCCTGGCCCAGGGGTGCGAAGGTGAATGGCAAGGCACTGGAATGACGAACCGCCCTTGCTGTCTCTGCCTGGCCGGCTCCCCTCTCCCCACTGGGATTCTCGGCCTGACCCTATTACGGGGGATGAGTCACTGTCTTACTAGTGCTCCTCCGTGTCGTCCCTAGGAGGGGTGAATCACGTCGTGCCAGGCTTTTTTGAGCTATACTCGACTTGAGTGGGTTGTATCACTAACGTGATCTTCCTGTCCAGTCTTGCATCCCCTCGTGCTTGTGGAGGTGGAGGAGATCTTCATGGACTATACTCAGCCTTGTCACAGGGTAGTAAGTTGGTGGTAAATTGATATCCCTCTAGTAGTGTGGGGGCTGTGCTTTGGCAATGTGCGGGGTTATATCCTGCCTGGTTGGCCCTGTCCGGGGGTATTGTCGGACGAGGCCAGTGTTCCCGACCCCCCCCCCCCTGTCTCAGCCTCCATTATCTATGCTGCAATTGTCTATGTGCTGCGGGGCTAGGGTCAGTCTGTCCTATCTGGTGTAATTCTCCTGTCTTATCTGGTGTCCTGTGTGAACTTAAGTATGCTCCCTCTAATTCTCTCTCTCTCCCTTCCCTCCAGGAGGACTTGAGCCCTTGGACCATGGACCCTCAGGATTACCTGGCCTGATGACTCCTGGCTGTCTCCAGTCCACTTGGTTGTGCAAAGCTCCAGTTTCATGCTACCTTGTCCTGTACCTGCTGTTTTCAACTCTCTCTCGCTCGCTCTCTCACTCCCTCCCTCTCTCTCTGTCTACAGCACCTGCTGTCTTGACCTCTGAATGCTCAGCTATGAAAGCCAACTGACATTTACAACTGAAGTGCTGACCTGTTGCACCCTCTACAACCACTGTGATTATTATTTGACCCTGCTGGTTATCTTTAAATGTTTGAAAATTTTGAAGAACAATCTGGCCTTAATGGCCATGTACTCTTATAATCTCCACCTGGCACAGCCAGAAGAGGACTGGCCACCCCTCATAGCCTGGTTCCTCTCTAGGTTTCTTCCTAGGTTCCTGCCTTTCTTGGGAATTTTTCCTAGCCACTGTGCTTCTACATCTGCATTGCTTGCTGTTTGGGGTTTTAGGCTGGGTTTCTGTATAAGCACTTTGTGACATCTGTTGATGTAAAAAGGGCTTTATAAATACATTTGATTGAATTTGATTGATTGACCTGGCATCTAGTACCATACCCCGTTCAAAGGCACTTAAATATTTTGTCTTGCCCGTTCACCCTCTGAATGGCACACATATACAATCCATGTCTAAATTTAGGAGTTGACCACAACAGTCACGGGCTTCATCAATAAGTGCATAGGGGATATCATCTCCACAGTTACTATAAGAACGTATCCAAACCAAAAAAACATGGATTACAGGCAATATCCGTGCTGAGCTAAAGGCTAGAGCTACCACTTTGTCACGCTCTGACCTTAGTTCCTTTTTTATGTCTCTATTTTGGTTTGGTCAGGGCATGAGTTGGGGTGGGTATTCTATGTTTTGTGTTCTATGTTTTCTATTTCTGTGTGTTTGGCCGGGTGTGGTTCTCAATCAGAGGCAGCTGTCTGTCGTTGTCTCTGATTGAGAACCATACTTAGGTAGCCTTTTCCCACCTGTGTTCTGTGGGTAGTTGTTTTCTGTTTTTGTGTCTGTACCAGACAGGACTGTTTTGTTTCGTTATTTCTCTTTGTTATTTTGTTTAGTGTTCTGTTTTAATAAATTAACATGAACACTTACCACGCTGCGCTTTGGTCCGATGATTCCTCATCTTCAGACGACGAACGTTACACACTTACAAGGAACGGGACACGGACATGGACGCATACCAGAAAGCTCGCTACGACCTCCGACGAGACATCGAAAATGCAAAGGGCCAATACAGGAGGAAGGTGGAATCCTATTACACCTTGTGGCAGGGTTTGCAGATTATAGCTGATTACAAAGGGATGATTTGCCCAGTGATGCAGAACTCCCAAATGAGCTAAATGCCTTTTATGCTCGCTTCGAGGAATATAACAATGTGCCTTGCTTGAACCGGGTGACTGTGTGATCTCGCTCTCCGTGGCCGATGTGAGCAAAACGTTGAAACATGTTAACAAACAGATGGAATACCAGGGCGCGTTCTCAAGGCATGCACAGACCAGCTGGTAGGTGTCTTTACGGACATTTTCAATCTCTCCTTGTCCCAGTCTGTATTCCCAACATATGTCAAGCTGACCACCATTGTCCCTGTTCCCAAGACCTTCAAAATAACCTACCTAAATGACTATCGCCCTGTAGCACTAGTATCTGTAATTATGAAGTGCTTTGAAAGGCTGGTCATGATACACATCAACACCATCATCCCAGACACCTTACACCCACTCCAATTCGTATACTGCCCCAACAGATCCACAGATGACGCAATCTCAATTGCACTTGACACTGCTCTCTCCCACCGTGACACGAGGGGAAATATCTATGTGAGAATGCTGTTCAGACTACAACTCAGCATTCAACACCATAGTCCCCTCCAAACTCATCACCTCCAAACCTCTCCCTTTGCAACTGGACCATGGACTTCCTGACATGTGATTAGGGTAGGCAACAACACCTCCACCACGCTGACCCTCAACACAGGGACCCGTCAGGGGTGTGTGCTTAGTCCCCTCCTGTACTCTCTGTTCACCCACGACTACGTGGCCACGCACAACTCCAACACCATCATCAAGTTTGCTGACAACACGATGGTGGTAGGCCTGATCGCCGACGGCGATGAGTCAGCCTACAGGGAGAAGGCCAGGATAACAACATCTCCCTCAACGTCAATAAGACCAAGGAGCTGATCGTGGACTTTAGGAGAAAGATGGGAGAGCACGCCCCCCATCCACATCGATAGGGCTGTTGTGGAGCGGGTCAAGAACTTCAAGTTCCTTGGCGTCCACATCACTAAGGACTTAACTTGGTCCACACACCCGCACAGTCGTGAAGAGGGCACGGCAACGCCTCTTCCCTCTCAGGAGGCTGAAAAGATGTGGCATGAACCCTCGGCTCCTCAAGAAGTTCTACATCACCAGTTGGTATGGCAAATGCACCACCCTTGACCGCAAAGCGCTACAGAGGGTGGTGCGGACAGCCCAATACATCACTGAGGCCGAGCTCCCTGCCGTCCAGGACCTCTATATCAGGAAGTGTCAGAGGAAGGCTCGAAAAATTGCCAAAAACCCTAGCCACCCAAGCCATCCACTGTTCACTCTGCTACCGTCCAGCAAACAGTACAACACACACACATGTTTACACTCATCATTTGTTGTTGCTACTCTGTTCATTATTTTACTCTTATCTACCCTGATGCCTAGTCACTTTAACCTGCCTTCATGTACATACAGTATCTACCTCAAATACCTCGTACCTCTGCACATTGATATGGTACTGGTACTCCATGTATATACAGTTGAAGTCGGAAGTTTACATACACTTAGGTTGGAGTCATTAAAACTTGTTTTTCAACCACTCCACAAATTTCTTGTTAACAAACTATAGTTTTGGCAAGTCGATTAGGACATCTACTTTGTGCATGACACAAGTAATTTTTCCAACAATTGTTTACAGACAGATTATTTCACTTATAATTCACTGCATCACAATTCCAGTGGGTCAGAAGTTTACATACAAAGTTGACTGTGCCTTTAAACAGCTTGGAAAATTCCAGAAAATTATGCCATTGCTTTAGAAGCTTCTGATAGGCTAATTGACATCATTTGAGTCAATTGGAGGTGTACTTGTGGATGTATTTCAAACTCAGTGCCTCTTTGCTTGACATCATGGGAAAATCAAAAGAAATCAGCCAAGACTTCAGAATAAAAATTGTAAACCTCCACAAGTCTGGTTCATCCTTGGGAGCAATTTTCAAACGCCTGAAGGTACCACGTTCATCTGTACAAACAATAGTACGCAAGTATAAACACCATGGGACCACGCAGCCGTCATACCACTCAGGAAGGAGACAAGTTCTGTCTCCTAGACATTAACGTACTTTGGTGCGAAATGTGCAAATCAATCCCAGACCAACAGCAAAGGACCTTGTGAAGATGCTGGAGGAAACAGGTACAAAAGTATCTATATCCACAGTAAAACGAGTCCTATATTCACATAACCTGAAAGGCCGCTCAGCAAGGAAGAAGCCACTGCTCCAAAACCGCCATAAAAAAAGCCAGACTACGGTTTGCAACTGCACATGGGAACAAAGAAAGTACTTTTTGGAGAAATGTCATCTGGTCTGATGAAACAAAATTTGAACTGTTTGGCCATAATGACCATTGTTATGTTTGGAGGAAAAAGGGGGAGGCTTGCAAGCCGAAGAACACCATCCAAACTGTGAAGTACGGGGGTGGCAGCATCATGTTGTGGGGGTGCTTTGCTGCAAGAGAGACTGGTGCACTTCACAAAATAAATGGCATCATGAGGAGGGAAATTATGTGTATATATTGAAGCAACATTTCAAGACATCAGTCAGGAAGTTAAAGCTTGGCCGCAAACGGGTCTTCCAAATGGACAATGACCCCAAGCATACTTCCAAAGTTGTGGCAAAATGACTTAAGGACAACAAAGTCAAGGTATTGGAGTGGCCATCACAAAGCCCTGACCTCAGTCCTATAGAAAATGTGTGAGCAGAACTGAAAATGTGTTTTATGAGCAAGGAGGCCTACTAACCTGACTCAGTTACACCAGCTCTGTCAGGAGGAATGGGACAAAATTCACCCAACTTATTGTGGGAAGCTTGTGGAAGGCTACCCGAAACGTTTGACCCAAGTTAAACAATTTAAAGACAATGCTACCAAATACTAAATGAGTTTGGGAATGTGATGATAGAAGTAAAAGCTGAAATAAATCATTCTCTCAACTATTATTCTGACATGTCACATTCTTAAATTAAAGTGGTGATCCTAAGACAGGGAATTTTTACTAGGATTAAATGTCATTAATTGTGTCATTAATTCCTCTACTTGTGTTATTATTTTATTTGTATTATTTTTAAATTATGCATCGTTGGGAAGGGCTCGTAAGCAAGCATTTACACGTAAGCAAGCATTTACAATTTTACAAACAAACAAGCAATCGATACTACCGGTAAGAACAAACAATCGAAACTGCCGGCGGACAGCCAGTAGACAGATTTCCATTGACCCAGGTTTATTCGACAAAAGCAATGTCGTGACATTGTTTTGTTGAAAATTGGAAACAGCAGCAAGACAGTTCTCTTTGGTTTCCACTAGATAGCACAGCCACAAAGTCAACTTAATTTAAGGTTAGGCATAAGGTTAGCAGTGTGGTTAAGGTTAGGTTTAAAATCAGAAGTGTAGAAATGGGCAAGGTTTAGCTATAATCATGACTTTGTGGCTGGGGTAACTAGTGACAGCCGTTCTCTCCCAGTCTGTTCCATTTTGAACGTGGTGTTGTTGAATTTGTATTTTGTATTTGTATTTATTATGGATCCTCTTCCAAGGGGAATAAATACAAAATTAAGGCAGTTTATACCATTTTAAAAACATTACAATACATTCACAGATTTCACAACACACTGTGTGCCCTCAGGCTCCTACTCCACCACTACCACATATCTGCAGTACTAAATCCATTTGTATGTATAGTGCATATGTTATCGTGTGTGTGTGTGTGTATGCATGTGACTGTGCCAATGTTTGTGTTGCTTCACAGTCCCCGCTGTTCCATAAGGAGTTTTGTTGTCTGTTTTTTAAATCTAATTTTACTGCTTGCGACAGTTCCTTGATGTGGAATAGAGTTCCATGTAGTCATGGCTCTATGTAGTACTGTGGCCTGCCATAGTCTGTTCTGGACTGGGGACTGTGAATTGACCTCTTGTGGCACTCTGAAACTAACTGCAGCTCTTTGTTGAGTGTTGCAGTCATTTCAGTCGCTGTAGTAGCTGACGTGTATAGTGTTGAGTCATCCACATACATAGACACTCTGGCTTTACTCAGTCAGTGGCATGTCGTTAGTAAAAAATTTAAAAAGCAAGGGGCCCTCTCCAGCCTCTAGGTCACCAGGCTGCTCGTTATGGCGCACACCTGTCACCAGCGTTACGCGCATAATGGCACTCAACTGGACTCCATCACCTCCTTGATTACCTGCCCTTTATAGGTCACTCCCTTTGGTTTCTTCCCCAGGCATTATTGTTTCTGTTCCAGCGTCATATCTGTGCGTTGTTTGTGTTTTCTATTACGTTTATTTATTAAAACACTCACTTCCTGAACTTGCTTCCTGACTCTCAGCGCATATTGTTACAGCTACCTTGGGGAATTCCTGATTCTAACTGGATTATATTTGAGAGGCTTCCATTAAAGAACACCCTCTGTGTTCCGTTAGACAAGTAACTCTTTATCCACATTATAGCAGGGGGTGTAAAGCCATAACACAAGTTTTTCCAGCAGCAGACTGATCGATAATGTCAAAAGCTAACAAGACTTCAGTGACACTCGTTCTCTCCCAGTCTTGATTCCAGGAACTGGACGTGAGAAACATATTTGAGGAAGAACTTGGTGTGGTGGACTTTCAACCTTTTAACAAGAGCTGCATCCTGTATGTCTCTGAAACTGACAATGTGGTTGGTAACAACTACAAAAGAAACCTTGTTCGGTTTAGAAATATAAGTCTTCTTTTGGTGTTTGGCACTACACCATTAAACCACTACGACTTGATTATGCTGCTACAGGTAACTGCCAAAATAAAGGAAACACTTGAGTTAATGAGGGATACAAAGTATATTAAAAGCAAGTGCTTCCACACAGGTGTGGTTCCTGAGGTAATTAAGCAATTAACATCCCGTCATGCATAAAAATGCCAAATGATGGAATTTCTCATGGAAGAATGGTGTCACATCCCTCCAATAGAGTTCCAGACACTGTGCCAACGCACATTGAAGCTGTTCTGGCGGCTCGTGGTGGTCTAACGCCCTAATAATACACTACAGTCGTGGCCAAAAGTTTTGAGAATGACACAAATATTAATTTTCACAAAGTCTGCTGCCTCAGTTTGTATGATGCCAATTTGCATATACTCCAGAATGTTATGAAGAGTGATCAGATGAATTGCAATTAATTGCAAAGTCCCTCTTTGACATGCAAATTAACTGAATCCCAAAAAAACATTTCCACTACATTTCAGCCCTGCCACAAAAGGACCAGCTGACATCATGTCAGTGATTCTCTCGTTAACACAGGTGTGAGTGTTGATGAGGACAAGGCTGGAGATCACTCTGTCGTGCTGATTGAGTTCGAATAACAGACTGGAAGCTTCAAAAGGAGGGTGGTGCTTGGAATCATTGTTCTGCCTCTGTCAAACATGGTTATCTGCAAGGAAACACGTGCCGTCATCATTGCTTTGCACAAAAAGGGCTTCACAGGCAAGGATATTGCTGCCAGTAAGATTGCACCTAAATCAACCATTTATCACATCATCAAGAACTTCAAGGAGAGCCGTTCAATTGTTGTGAAGAAGGCTTCAGAGCGACCAAGAAAGTCCAGCAAGCGCCAGGACTGTCTCCTAAAGTTGATTCAGCTGCGGGATCGGGCACCACCAGTACAGAGTTTGCTCAGGAATGGCAGCAGGCTCGTGTGAGTGCATCTGCACGCACAGTGAGGCGAAGACTTTTGGAGGATGGCCTGGTGTCAAAAAGGGCAGCAAAGAAGCCACTTCTCTCCAGGAAAAACATCAGGGACAGACTGATATTCTGCAAAAGGTACAGGGATTGGACTGCTGAGGACTGGGGTAAAGTCATTCTCTCTGATGAATCCCCTTTTCGATTGTTTGGGGCTTCCGGAAAAAAGCTTGTCCGGAGAAGACAAGGTGAGCGCTACCATCAGTCCTGTGACATGCCAACAGTAAAACATCCTGAGACAATTCATGTGTGGGGTTGCTTCTCAGCCAAGGGAGTCGTCTCACTCACAATTTTGCCTAAGAACACAGCCATGAATAAAGAATGGTACCAACACATCCTCCGAGAGCAACTTCTCCCAACCATCCAGGAACAGTTTTGTGACGAACAACGCCTTCTCCAGCATGATGGAGCACCTTGCCATAAGGCAAGAGTGATAACTAAGTGGCTCGGGGAACAAAACATCAATATTTTGGGTCCATGGCCAGGAAACTCCCCAGACCTTAATCCCATTGAGACCGTGTGGTCAATCCTCAAGAGGCGGGTGGACAAACAAAAACACACAAATTCTGACAAACTCCAAGCATTGATTATGCAAGAATGGGCTGCCATCAGTGAGGATGTGGCCCAGAAGTTAATTGACAGCATGCCAGGGCAGATTGCAGAGGTCTTGAAAAAGAAGGGTCAACACTGCAAATATTGACTCTTTGCATCAACTTCATGTAATTGTCAATAAAAGCCTTTGACACTTATGAAATGCTTGTAATTATACTTCAGTATTCCATAGTAACATCTGACAAAAATATCGAAAGACACTGAAGCAGCAAACTTTGTGGAAATTAATATTTGTGACATTCTAAAAACTTTTGGCCACGACTGTATATTGTTGTTTTCTTTATTTTTGCACTTACCTTCACATCCTACAGCATAATCTAGTTCAGATAGCCCGTGTTGTGTATGGCTGAACTACTGATATATAATATTGTAATGTATCTCTATACGACATCTGTTTTTCTATGGTGATGTTCTAATCTTGTCTCCCTCTCTATGCAAGGCCAACAGCCGCCTTCAGGGCATCGTGGTGGTGGAGAAGACCCGGCTCAGTGAACAGTACTTTCCTGCCATGCAATAGTTTGTGGTGTATGAGCTCGGTCTCAAACTGCTACCTGTTGCTAGCCAGCTGGAAGCCTCCCAGCCAGCTGGAAGCCTCCCAGCTTCTCAAACAGTAAGTCAAACTTTCACACATGAGAGAAAACGAGTGAAGAGTTTGGTCTAGCATTGACACTTTGCAAAGATTATCCTGATTCCACAAATATGTGTTAAACTCAAACTGACATACAGTCAGATCGACCATAGTCTAACGGAGAGAGTAAAGACAACCCGTTCCTCAGGAGGAGTGTGTCTCGGCTGCTGGACCCCCTGGTCATGTCCCTGGTTCAGCAGATCCCTGGAGTAGGGATGGTCAAAGCCATGGCCCTGCTCCAGCACTACTCCAGTATCCACCAGCTGTACAACGCAGGGACCCATGAACTGGAGCCCATCGTGGTCCAGGCCATGGCTCAGCACATACGCAACTTCTTCCACAACTCATTAGTCTGACTCTGACAGCACGGCACAGCTCATTGACAAATCATTACCTGTTTATGTTCAAGTGTGTACGGAGGGGGCACACGTGAACCTGACACAATATTTTTTTCACATCTCGATGGAATGAAACATGCCTTGTTTATACAAACAAAATGTTTTGGTGTTTCTCTGTGTATGCAAAATGTGTTGCAGTTCTTGGGCCATTGGAGCGCTGCACTGGAAGTGTGCGTGTGTCTGACTGACCACTAGATGGAGTAAGATGCCTTTTCCTTATCCAGAACAATTCATAAACTTCCATTGGAACAATACAACCTTAAGCAAGGCCTGTGTTACTGATAGCGGGTGCCAACGGAAATACTATATGACAACCTTTTTCCAACCCTTGTCAGGGCTTCTTGGAGCTCAAACAGAAACCACAGATCCCCTGGCTTAGTTCAATCCAATCCATTTGCACTGAAGCATTTTGTCTCAATGGAGGAGTACTTTCTTGGCAAGGCTGTGGGAGGCCTTCTTTCCAAATCCACAGTCAGTACTGCCTTTTATTCCAGTCTGACCATGTGACCTGGGCTGGCTGCATAGAGCTTTCCCTGGCCAGTGACTTCCCCCTGTGACACTCCATTCCATCCCAATCCAACAAGAAGTAACATTGGCATGCTGGCCAAAGCATGAATTGACTGAATTAATTAACTGCTACCTCAGCTCATATCCATTCTTAAAAACTGGAACTTACATTTTCTTTATACTGGACCTAAAAAAATGTAACTTTGCTAATTTTGGGATTTTATTAGTGTTATTACATTTGGTCTGGACAGTCTTTGTTTGCTTTTTTTGTTTATGTATTGTTTCATTTCAGAGCGTCATCTAAACTTTTGACCCAGTGTGATGCTGTGAACCTTTGCACTTCACAATGGGATAACACCCTGCTGGCAGTGAAACAGCAGTCGGTTAAAAGAAGACTTCTCTCTCTTTCTTTATCTCACTCCTTCCCTCTGTTCACATTTCCTCAGTTACCCAGAGTGGCTCCTGTGATGTATTGGTTTTCTGCTCGGCCTCCTCCTTTAAGCGTCGCAGCACACTGTTGGCAGTGTTCGTCCTTCCTCACTTCCTGCACACAAAGCAGCCGGCCGTTTTATTGGCCTTCTGACAGGATCAGCTGAATCCAGGCCCTTTATTGGGCAGTCTGTGGTGTTAGCGAGAGAGGCAGAGAAAAGACCTGGTACGAGCGCTCAATTTGACTTCCTAAATTCCACCAGGGTCCTTTCAGAGACGAAGGGAAACATGAAGAAGACCCTCTTTGGGAAGCATGCGCTGGTGGGGCAGAGGAGCAAGTCCGCCTCTCTTTGAGTTTCTTCTTCCGAACAGTTCATCAGGAGGCTGTTCAGAGTTGCATCAATAACATGACTGGGCCTAATTTTAGATACAAAAGGAAACAGAGGGGCGGAGTTGTGTGAATGGGAGTGTATCCGACATGAAACGTATTTGCCAAAATATTTTATGTTCACAAGTAAATTATTTAAAAGCAGGTACATGATTTTTTTTTTTTAAATGGGGGGGGGGGAATCCCTGTCATCCACATGTTTTGTAATCTATTTACACTTTATTTTTCCCACAATTCAAAACAGTAATTTTGTTAATTGATTAAGCTACTTTTCTTTGGAGTCAGTTTGAGATCAATTCTCTCCTATACTGTAGTAGATATAGGCCTGCAATACACGGTGTGCATGCTCGTTACATTTTGCTTTGATGGACTGAAGATAGTTCAATCAAACCTTGCATTTGCTCTTTCACTCCCTTTGAAATATTGATTAGCTGGTCAATCATTTAGTATGTTCCATAATGGCGTGCAGTTGTGTTAACTGTGGTCATTGTTTAATCATTTTCTTTAACATGTATTCATTTTTATTTGACGGTCTGGTTGCAATTCATTAGATTAAATACCTTAAAATTCCCTATCAATAATATTTGAGAAGATTAAGTGAATTTGTGTACTCTGAAATGGGGGCCTGAACACTGAGCAATCGAGATTATGCAGACACAGTTGTGTTCAAGATGGGGGGCTTACTCAACTAGGAGAGTGTCCCAACCCTGTGATGCACGCAAGCCTCAGCTATTATCGTCGGTATTGAAACAGAACATTTGGTAAAAAGATGGACGTCGAAGTTCGAAAGGATCTCCGAGTGAGATTTAGTGAAAAACGTCCAGCGACGCTCAAGTAGTTGATGGCACGAGAGTGGGTTAGTTAGCATTCTACCCTGGACAGCGACAGATTGTTGCGCATGCGCACCCTATTCAGCGTGCATCAATACAGTGTGTGAGTTCAAGAGAGGAATTCGAGAAAGCCTTTGATATGGTCGCAGACATGGATGGAGAAAAGCGGAAAAGAAGTATCTGCTCACGGCAAGAGCCAGCAGCTGCACTGAAGATCTTGAAAGATGGGAACAACAAGCGTGACGAAATCCCTGATAGAGTGACTCTGAAAAAAGAAATAGGACTTTTAAGCGCCTGTACAATAATCATAGGTAAGGTTGGTAAAAGTGTATTGCATTTTAGAATCTATTACTTGGGGGTGTTTGGTCATTGCTTTATTTTATAAAAATAACTTTGATGTAAGTTTGCCATTTACAGCCAATTTGCCTTTGCTGAATAGAACATTCCTTTTCCATTGATGGATTATGTGTCATTAAAGTCAGTATCCTATATTTGTAGTGGTTAGAAATAGGCCCATCTTCTCACCTGTCATGATAAGAAGATGGTCCTATTTCTGATGTCATGCGAGTGCGACTACATGAGAAATCGATGTGCATCAAATGTCTACCTCAATGCTTACGTGGCCAAAATATATTAATTAGTAGCACATTGGTTGTCAAGCAGAAGAAAATTGTCTGCTGAAGCAGAGGAAATGGCAGGGGCTGCTGTAATAAATCTAATCCACTTGCTGAAGGGTGCAAATGAAGATATAGGCCCAAGTTACACCTACAGTAGGGTAAATGCCACTATACAGTTTGGAAGAGGCATATTGATCATGAATGATAAATGTAACTTTAGTTGGTTTTGGATATGCTGATGTAAATCCTGAGGTGTTTATTACATATGTTCTGACTTTAGTTTCAGAGTTACTGTAAAATGATTATTAAACTAATAGTTGTATAAGAATAGGCCTATGCTCTTTATGTCATTTACACAGACAGTGATGCTTTTCATTTACATTTACTCCCCAACCTACTCTTGTGTCTTTTAGTTAGTTACACTAGTGCCGTTTTGGATCAAGATCAGTCCTGAATTAAGACCTCAAACACGAGGAAAAAGTCAGAAATCCCTTTGAATCAGGCTCCTGCCTCCTTGTGTGTGTGGAAGAGAGACCGAGTACAGACTGCCGACTGTTGAGCAATCCAGACCAGGAAGCCCATGCTAGCATCCACCCTGTTGTTTCAAAGTTATACATCTTACTCCCCAACCTGGACTCAGGGGTAGACGTAACATAGTAAATGTAAAACCGACCCACTTCAGTTAGTATGATATGTTAAGTTTCGTATGTATTAATTTGTGGATGTCCATTAGGGAGTGAACATTATTTATAATGAGGGTTACATGGAGAAAATCGGACCTCTCTGAAATGAAAATGGATGGCTCTCCCTTTAACAAATATATTTTACTTAAATCCTGAACCTTTGAAAAAAAACAAGTGACCCTCCCCTATACCAAAAATAATAATTAAAACAAAGGTGATAGCAGAGAACATGTTTACCGTTTACCGTACCTTCTTGGACAGACCAGAGCCTTAGATATGGATTTTTAGAAACTGTTCTTTGTCCTGTAAGCATTACATGGCAACGCAAGAGTTTTGATTCACAGACCATCGTGGACAAGATTAGGGGTAGAGAGATCTCCTTTATAGTAAAATCATTGCATGAATCTATCATCGTATTTGCAGATCAGAAAAAAAATTGCAGTTTATAAAAATGTCATGCAATTCTATGTAATTTTACATATTAACACAATATTTTTTAATACCACACAAATTACCGAAATTACAGGCAAAACATTGACAGAGAGATATTTGTTCATCTTATCATATTTCTCCAATGCCAAATCAGTGCGCCTTGTTTGCAACTGAACTGTCCCTGTTTGCAAATAATTACATCTGAGACGTCATTAGGAATCTGAGCATGGTACTTTTAAAATGTGGGCCGACCTTTCCACCCCAGGCAGAGTAGCCCTACCAATGCAGAAAAATGTAAGTTTTAACTGCTGGCTACTCTTCTTCCGTGGCTTAACCCAACGAGAGAATGTCACAAGTGTTTCCCTAAAAGCTGTCTGGGTTTAAGCATTTTCTATTGCACAGAAAGTGACTAGCTTAAGCAAGTGACATAATTAGATTACAGTGCATTCTGAAAGTATTCAGACCCCTTGACCTTTTCCACATTTTGTTACATTACAGCCTTATTCTAAAATTGATTAAATAGTTCCCCCCCCTTAATCAATCTACACACAATACCTCATAATGATAAAGCAAAAACCTAAATTTTTTTACATTTCTTTGCAAATTCATTCAAAAATAAAAAACAGATACAGTGGGGAGAACAAGTATTTGATACACTGCCGATTTTGCAGGTTTTCCTACTTACAAAGCATGTAGAGGTCTGTAATTATTATCATAGGTACACTTCAACTATGAGAGACGGAATCTAAAACAAAAATCCAGAAAATCACATTGTATGATTTTTAAGTAATTAATTTGCATTTTATTGCATGACATAAGTATTTGATACATCAGAAAAGCAGAACTTAATATTTGGTACAGAAACCTTTGTTTGCAATTACAGAGATCATACGTTTCCTGTAGTTCTTGACTAGGTTTGCACACACTGCAGCAGGGATTTTGGCCCACTCCTCCCTACAGATCTTCTCCAGATCCTTCAGGTTTCGGGGCTGTCGCTGGGCAATACGGACTTTCAGCTCCCTCCAAAGATTTTCTATTGGGTTCAGGTCTGGAGACTGGCTAGGCCACTCCAGGACCTTGAGATGCTTCTTACGGAGCCACTCCTTAGTTGCCATGGCTGTGTGCTTCGTGTCGTTGTCATGCTGGAAGACCCAGCCACGACCCATCTTCAATGCTCTTACTGAGGGAAGGAGGTTGTTGGCCAAGATCTCGCGATACATGGCCCCATCCATCCTCCCCTCAATACGGTGCAGTCGTCCTGTCCCCTTTGCAGAAAAGCATCCCCAAAGAATGATGTTTCCACCTCCATGCTTCACGGTTGGGATGGTGTTCTTGGGGTTGTACTCATCCTTCTTCTTCCTCCAAACACGGCGAGTGGAGTTAGACCAAAAAGCTCTATTTTTGTCTCATCAGACCACATGACCTTCTCCCATTCCTCCTCTGGATCATCCAGATGGTCATTGGCAAACTTCAGACAGGCCTGGACATGCACTGGCTTAAGCAGGGGGACCTTGCGTGCGCTGCAGGATTTTAATCCATGACGGCATAGTGTGTTACTAATGGTTTTCTTTGAGACTGTGGTCCCAGCTCTCTTCAGGTCATTGACCAGGTCCTGCCGTGTAGTTCTGGGCTGATCCCTCACCTTCCTCATGATCATTGATGCCCCACGAGGTGAAATCTTGCATGGAGCCCCAGACCGAGGGTGATTGACCGTCATCTTGAACTTCTTCCCTTTTCTAATAATTGCGCCAACAGTTGTTTCCTTCTCACCAAGCTGTTTGCCTATTGTCCTGTAGCCCATCCCAGCCTTGTGCAGGTCTACAATTTTATCCCTGATGTCCTTACACAGCTCTCTGGTCTTGGCCATTGTGGAGAGGTTGGAGTCTGTTTGATTGAGCGTGTGGACAGGTGTCTTTTATACAGGTAACGAGTTCAAACAGGTGCAGTTAATACAGGTAATGAGTGGAGAACAGGAGGGCTTCTTAAAGAAAAACTAACAGGTCTGTGAGAGCCGGAATTCTTACTGGTTGGTAGGTGATCAAATACTTATGTCATGCAATAAAATGCAAATTAATTATTTAAAAATCATACAATGTGATTTTCTGGATTTTTGTTTTAGATTCCGTCTCTCACAGTTGAAGTGTACCTATGATAAAAATTACAGACCTCTACATGCTTTGTAAGTAGGAAAACCTGCAAAATCGGCAGTGTATCAAATACTTGTTCTCCCCACTGTATATCACATAAGTATTTAGACCCTTTACTCAGTACTTTGTGGAAGCACCTTTGGCATTGATTACAGCCTCAAGTCTTATTGGCTATTACGCTACAAGCTTGGAAAACCTATATTTGGGGAGTTTCTGAGTTTCTCCCATTCTTCTCTGCAGATCCTCTCAAGCTCGGTCAGGTTGGATGGGGAGCGTTGCTGCACAGCTATTTTCAGGTCTCTCCAGAGATGTTAGATCTGGTTCAAGTCCGGGCTCTGGCTGAGCCAATCCTGCGTGGTCTTGGCTGTGTGCTTAGGGTCATTGTCCTGTTAAAAGGTGAACCTTTGCCCCAGGCTGAGGTCCTGAGCATCCTGGGGCAGGTTTTCATCAAGGATCTCTTTGTACTTTGCTCCGTTCATCTTTCCCTCGATCCTGACTAGTCTCCCAGTCCCTGCCGCTGGAAAACATCCCCACAGCATGATACTGCCACCACCATGCTTCACCGTAGGGATGGTGCCAGGTTTCTTCCAGACGTGACACTTGGCATTCAGGCCAAAGAGTTCAATCTTGGTTTCATCATACCAGAGAATCTTGTTTCTCATGGTCTGAGACCTTTAGGTGCCTTTTGACAAACTCCAAGCGGGCCTTGGTCACCTCCCTTCTCCCCCGATTGCTCAGTTTGGCCGGGCAGCCAGCTCTAGGAAGAGGTGAGGAGGTCTTGGTGGTTCAAACTTCTTCCATTTAAGAATGGTGGACGACACTGTGTTCTTGGGGAGCTTCGATGCTGCAGAATTTTTTGGTACCCTTCCCCATATCTGTGCCTCGACACAATCCTATTCCCCCAAGGTCATAAGGGAAGGGTAAGTGGACGAGGGTGTGTCTTTTATGAGTTTGAAACGCAGCCTTGGTTTTAACTTAGCAGCCCTTCACTGACATGGAAGTAGGCTATTTAAAGAGTGCATGGTGGGTGGAGGAATTGACCGACAAATCTGTGGATATAGCAGCCTATAGCCTAATTTCGTCTGTCAAACAGGTAGGCCTACCTCTTATTTCTTCAATAGGAAGAAAAAGGTTCCAACACAAAGCCCTCTTGTTGTTAGTAAAGTCTAATTAAAATGAAGATGGTTTAAATGAATTATGCCTACTCGAATTTGCCTACTTTCAGCACCATGAGCTGTCCATTTCCGACTGATTGTGCCGCGGCTGCTGCTTCAAGTTTCAGCACCACAATGTAAGTTACTTGAATCTGACTTATTGTGAGGTCAATATCAAATCAAATCAAATGTTATTTGTCACGTTAAGAATACAGCAGGTGTACCTTTGTCACGTTCTGACCTTTATTTCCTTTGTTTTGTTTTTATTTAGTATGGTCAGGGCGTGAGTTGGGGTGGGCAGTCTATGTTTGTATTTCTATGTTTTGCTATTTTCTGTGTTTGGCCTGATATGGTTCTCAATCAGAGGCAGCTGTCAATCGTTGTCCCTGATTGGGAACCATATTTAGGTAGCCTGTTTTGTGTTGGGTTTTGTGGGTGGTTGTTTTCAGTCTTTGTGTGTCTGCACCAGATAGAACTGTTTCTGTTGTCACTTTTGTTGTTTTGTATTTTGAGTGTTCACCTTTATTAAAGTAAGATGAACAATTATCACGCTGCGCATTGGTCCTCCGATCCTTCTAACTTATCCTCCTCAGACGAGGAAGACGACAGCCGTTACAGAACCACCCACCAAGAAAGGACCAAGCAGCGTGGTAACAGGCAGCAGCAACAGGAGCGGCAGCGATATCTGGAGAGATGGACTTGGGAGGAAATACTGGACGGAAAGGGACCCTGGGCACAGGCTGGTGAGTATCGCCGCCCCAAAGCTGAGCTGGAGGCAGCGAAAGCAGAGAGGCGGTGGTATGAGGAGGCTGCACGAAAGTGCGGCTGGAAGCCAGAGAGGCAGTCCCAAAAATGTCTTGGGGGGAGGCACACGGGGAGTGGTGTTAAGCCAGGTATGAGACCTGAGCCAACTCCCCGTGCTTACCGTGGAGAACGTAGTACCGGGCAGGTATCGTGTTATGCGGTGGAGCGCACGGTGTCCCCGGTGCGTGTGCATAGCCCGGTGCGGTACATTCCAGCACCTCGTATCGGCCGGGCTAGAGTGGGCATCGAGCCAGGTGCCATGAAGCCGGCTCAGCGCATCTGGTCTCCAGTGCGTCTCCTCGGGCCGGTGTACATGGCACCAGCCCTACGCATGGTGTCCCCGGTTCGCCAGCACAGCCCGGTGCGGGCTATTCCACCTCGCCGCACTGGCCTGGATACGGGGAGCGTTCAGCCAGGTAGGGTTGGGCAGGCTCGGTGCTCGAGACCTGTAGTGCGTCTCCACGGCCCAGTCTATCTGGTGCCTTCTCCACGCACCAGTCCGCCTGTTGCAACCCCTCGCACCAGCCCAGTACCACCAGTGCCAACACCACGCACCAGGCTTCCTGTGCGTCTCCAGAGCCCTGTAAGCCCTGTTCCTCCTCCCCGCACTCGCCCAGTGGTGCGTGTCCCCAGTCCGGTATCACCAGTTCCGGCACCACGCACCAAGCCTCCTGTGCGTCTCCAGAGCCCTGTACGTCCTGTTCCTGCTCCCCGCACTCGCCCAGTGGTGCGTGTTCCCAGCCCGGTACCACCAGTTCCGGCACCACACACCAGGCCTACTGTGCGCCTCAGCAGGCCAGAGTCTTCCGTCTGTCCAGCGCCGCCTGAGCTGCCCGTCTGTCCAGCGCCGCCTGAGCCGCCCGTCTGTCCTGAGCCATCAGAGCCGCCCGTCTGTCCTGAGCCGCTAGAGCCGTCCGTCTGTCCTGAGCCGCTAGAGCCGTCCGTCAGTCAGGAGCTGCCAGAGCCGTCCGTCAGTCAGGAGCTGCCAGAGCCGCCCGCCAGTCAGGAGCTGCCAGAGCCGCCCGCCAGTCAGGAGCTGCCAGAGCCGCCCGCCAGTCAGGAGCTGCCAGAGCCGCCCGCCAGTCAGGAGCTGCCAGAGCCGCCCGCCAGTCAGAAGCTGCCAGAGCCGCCCGCCAGTCAGGAGCTGCCAGAGCTACCCCTCAGTCATGAGCTGCCCTTCAGTCATGAGCTGCCCTTCAGTCATGAGCTGCCCTTCAGTCATGAGCTGCCCTTCAGTCATGAGCTGCCCTTCAGTCCGGAGCTGCCCTTCAGTCCGGAGCTGCCCCTCAGTCCGGAGCGGCCCCTCAGTCCGGAGCTGCCTCTCAGTCCGGAGCGGCCCCTCAGTCCGGAGCTGCCCCTCAGTCCGGAGCTGCCCCTCAGTCCAGAGGCGCCCCTCAGTCCAGAGGCGCCCCTCAGTCCAGTGGGGTCATTTAGGAGGGTCGCCGTTCCTAGGAGGCCACAGAAGCGGACAAAAACTATGGTGGAGTGGGGTCCACGTCCAGCGCCAGAGCCGCCACCGCAGACAGATGCCCACCCAGACCCTCCCCTATAGGTTCAGGTTTTGCGGCCGGAGTCCGCACCTTGGGGGGGGGGGGGGGGTACTGTCACGTTCTGACCTTTATTTCCTTTGTTTTGTCTTTATTTAGTATGGTCAGGGCGTGAATTGGGGTGGGCAGTCTATGTTTGTATTTCTATGTTTTGCTATTTTCTGTGTTTGGCCTGATATGGTTCTCAATCAGAGGCAGCTGTCAATCGTTGTCCCTGATTGGGAACCATATTTAGGTAGCCTGTTTTGTGTTGGGTTTTGTGGGTGGTTGTTTTCAGTCTTTGTGTGTCTGCACCAGATAGAACTGTTTCGGTTGTCACTTTTGTTGTTTTGTATTTTGAGTGTTCACCTTTATTAAAGTAAGATGAACAATTATCACGCTGCGCATTGGTCCTCCGATCCTTCTAACTTATCCTCCTCAGACGAGGAAGACGACAGCCGTTACAACCTTACCGTAAAATGATTACTTACAAGTCCTTAACCAACAATGCAGATTTTTTTTTTAAAGTAAGTAGGAAGATATTTGCTCAAAAAAATGTTTTCATAATAAACTAGAGTAAAAAAACATATATATAAATACTAAACAAATAACACAATAAAATAACAATAATAAGGCGATATACAGGGGGTACCGGTACCGAGTCAATGTGCGGGGGTACAGGTTAGTTGAGGTAATTGAGGTAATATGTACATGTAGGTAGGGGTAAACTCACTATGCATAGATAATAATTAGCTAGTAGTAGAGGCGTGAAAAAGGGGGTTAATGCAAATAGTCCGGGTAGCCATAACTGTTTAGCAGTCTAATGGCTTGGGGGTAGAAGCTGTTCAGGAGCCTTTTGGACCTAGACTTGGCGCTCCGGTATCACTTACCGTGCGGTAGCATAGAGGAACAGTCTATGATTTGGATGGCTGGAGTCTTTGACCATTTTTAGAGTCTTCCTCTGACACTGCCTGGTATAGAGGTCCTGGATGGCATCCCCAGGGATGTACTGGGCTGTACGCACTACCCTCTGTAGCGTCTTGTGGTAATAACTCTGATAAAAACATCATGGGCAATAAACATAATGTTTTTAATCAAATCTATTATAGTAGTAGCAAGCTATCAAAGTTGACCATAGGCTATAGGCTAGTCCGTACGCAATATTGTGAATTATTTGGACTAGGCCTAATAAAATAAAAAGAAACGGAAGAAGCCTTTGACTCTCCTCCTGAATTTCCACTATAGACCTACACAGCACAGCACACAAAACAGTTTTTGATAAGCAAGAGCAGAGCAGGCCGGGGCTCAGGGTTGGCATATCCATTGCAGTGTGTAATGCAGCCTCGTATCATTTACACCATCCCAGCAGCTATCTTAGAAAAATAACTTTGCTCTGTGCTTCTCCGAGCATGCACTTCGTAGCCTATAGTCTATAGTCTATGGATCATTTGATTGAGACCACACTAAATAGCCTTTAGGCGCACTTGAAGGCTATTTATGCGCGCCTAGCTGAGAATCAGAGATGAGGGGCGGCATCGGGCGCACATCGATATGTAGCCTAATAAGCCATGAATTCTAAAACACTGAGAAATATTGAAATTTCATAAATTACAAATGACATGACCCTCCTCTGGACTAGATGAAAAAAACACTAAATCCTCCCCTTGACTGAAATTAAAAAAGCATGAACATCCCCCATTTTCCTCCAGGTACCCATTCTGTAAATGTTATCCATCCCTTATCCATATTGTATGATATGTTACAAATTAGAATTTGTATAATATGTTACCAATTTGCAAAAAATATTATATGCCACCAATTCCAATTTGTTGTGGCTAACATTGGCTAGGTGGATAATGCTAACGTTAGCTTGGTGGTTAGTGTTAACTAAGCTAGGGGTTAAGGTTAGGCTTAAGGTTAGGGGAAGGGTTAGCTAACATGCAAAATAGTTTCATAGTAGCTAAGAGTAGTAAGCAGTTGCAAAGTTGTTAATTAGCTAAAATACTAAAGTTGTCCGTGATGAGATTCGAACACGCAACCTTTGCGTTGCTAGATGTTCGCATTAACACCCGGCCAACCACCATACTTGAGTTTTTCCCTTAAGTAGCCTTCTGTGTTATGTAACCACACCAAACGTATTTACTTTCACTCTGTTACGTCTATTCTATGAGACCAGGCTTTACTCCCAGTCTTGGCATTTCTGACAGGGTCACAAACCAAAGGGAAAGCCGGTAGAGTCTAGAAATAACGTAATAGATACGTTTAATTGAATTCTCGAGGGCAACTTGACTGAGCTCGACAGTTATGGGTAAATCATTTACGTATGTCCAGTTTTGTAATTGAGGTCTGTGCCACTTGGCTGCCTTCTGCTGTGCTACTACCCTGAATGTGTTGGTTGGGATACACTTGATCTGCATCTGAAATTGCACCCTATTCCATAATGCCACTACTTTTCAACAGGGTGCCATTTCTGATACACCCTTGGATATGGTACAGCCATATTGGAACCCAGATCATTGTGTTACTTCAACAATGCGTGTGGATGATGTTGAAGCCTCTTGGGTTTGATGGTGGCACTTCCTACTATGTGACTGTCTGATCTGTTCCCTCACCTCAACAGTATGATTGTTCTATTTCTGAAGTCCTCCATGGACGATGTGTTAACTTGCGATGATCATCAGAGAAGGTTTATTTTTGTCACGTATATTTGAAGAGAGAAAGCTATGTCGTTTCAGGGTTTTGTCTTGGCTCAAAATGGGCTGTGGCGAGCACCCTCCAGCTCGCTCAGGGGGAAGTGTACAGAGCAGATGATATCACATCCCTCCCTTTCCACACTACAATATATCTAAACAGTCCAGCTAAAGTTCTTCTGCTTTATTGTTTCCCAAAACCTTTCAACATAACTGATTAACACATGATACAGTTTCTGTAAAGATTTACCTGCAAATAGGAAGATTTTATAATAGTCATATTGTTTTTAGCAATATTTCCATTTTGCTTGTTTTGTGTGTATTCTAGTAATACCTTCTCCCTCTCCACAGGGAACATAATTGGTTCTGGAATCTTCATCTCTCCTAAGGGGGTTCTAGAGCACTCGGGTTCAGTGGGTCTAGCACTGATTGTGTGGGTACTAGGGGGCTGCATAGCTGCCCTGGGTTCCCTCTGCTATGCTGAGCTGGGGGTCACCATCCCCAAGTCAGGGGGGGACTACTCCTACGTCACAGAAATATTCGGAGGCCTTGTTGGGTAGGTACCTCACATCCAATGTGTATAGTTTGTAAGGTTATTATGAAACAGCACGAGGTTGGATTTGCTTGGTTATGGGGGTCAGAAGGGTTGGTTGAATGTTCAATTGACTGTTCAGTTTATGCGATAAACAAATTGTTCATTGAAAACACAAAGTTGGATCAAAGCAGTGACATATTTGACTGTTTTTCTCCCTTCCCAGGTTTCTCCTCCTGTGGAGTGCGGTGCTCATCATGTACCCCACTACCCTGGCTGTCATCGCCCTCACCTTCTCTAACTATGTCCTTCAGCCTGTATTCCCCGACTGTGTCCCTCCCTACATGGCTACACGCCTGCTGTCAACAGTCTGTCTCTGTAAGTACCATGTTCCTGTGCCTGAACTCACTTATGTAAAGGAAATGTGTTAAATTAACATTAAGGTAACCCCAAGAATATCTACTGTGCGCCCCACCTGAGAATCTGTCTTTTTCAGCCATATATTTCCTGTGTTTGAGGGGTTCCAAACTCCACAAAATCCACTTGCTGGATTGATTGCTTTCATTTTACTCGTGCGACTCTTTCACAGTCTGGCTTGTGCCTGTCATTTTTTCCCGTTAAAGTTACGACCTGTCAAATGATCTGTCAAACACACCCTGGTAATGGCTGAAATAAGCTCAATGGAATACATTGTCTTTCCTTTGATGGGGATCTCGCTAAAAGAAGCATTCTTGCGTTTTTACAACCCGCTATTGAGTGTGCTCGGAACAAATGAATTAAGGGAATCATTCACAAACATTGGCACATTCTAAGATCCGATGACAGTATCGGTAATGTGTTTTCGGACCCTCCCTTGGTCGTATTCTCGCGGGGCAGAAATCTCAGAGATCAATTGGTAAACTCTGATTTACCACCCCAAAATACCCCTGCACAACGTCTATTTGCACCTCTACCAGATGGAAATTTCAAGTGTAATGGCTGTGCTCAATGCAATGGCACTTACAAATAACAAATCCTTCATACACCCCCAAACAGGGAAACAGATCCCAATCAAAGGTGTTATCACATGCTCTACTAAAGCAGTTATTTGTCTTTTAACTTGTCCTTGTGGTTAAGATTATGTGGGTAAAATGAAGCACGAATTAAAAGTACGAATCTAAAAACTTGACGTACCCGGTTGCAGCCCACTTTTTGGAAGCAAACCACTCGATTTCGTCCCTACGTGATATCGGCTTCGAACACGTCACCCTCCCTAGGAGAGGGGGTGACCTCAACTATTTATTGTGAAAACGAGAGGCTGCCTGGATCTTTAATTTAAAGACCCTTGCTCCCTTCGGTCTCAACGTAGACTTTGATCTGAACAATTTTTGTGATTATTTACATTTACATTTACATTTAAGTCATTTAGCAGACGCTCTTATCCAGAGCGACTTACAAATTGGTGCATTCACCTTATGATATCCAGTGGAACAACCACTTTACAATAGTGCATCTAACTCTTTTAAGGGGGGGGGGGGTTAGAAGGATTACTTTATCCTATCCTAAGTATTCCTTAAAGAGGTGGGGTTTCAGGTGTCTCCGGAAGGTGGTGATTGACTCCGCTGACCTGGCGTCGTGAGGGAGTTTGTTCCACCATTGGGGTGCCAGAGCAGCGAACAGTTTTGACTGGGCTGAGCGGGAACTGTACTTCCTCAGAGGTAGGGAGGCGAGCAGGCCAGAGGTGGATGAATGCAGTGCCCTTGTTTGGGTGTAGGGCCTGATCAGAGCCTGAAGGTACGGAGGTGCCGTTCCCCTCACAGCTCCGTAGGCAAGCACCATGGTCTTGTAGCGGATGCGAGCTTCAACTGGAAGCCAGTGGAGAGAGCGGAGGAGCGGGGTGACGTGAGAGAACTTGGGAAAGTTGAACACCAGACGGGCTGCGGCGTTCTGGATGAGTTGTAGGGGTTTAATGGCACAGGCAGGGAGCCCAGCCAACAGCGAGTTGCAGTAATCCAGACGGGAGATGACAAGTGCCTGGATTAGGACCTGCGCCGCTTCCTGCGTGAGGCAGGGTCGTACTCTGCGAATGTTGTAGAGCATGAACCTACAGGAACGGGTCACCGCCTTGATGTTAGTTGAGAACGACAGGGTGTTGTCCAGGATCACGCCAAGGTTCTTAGCACTCTGGGAGGAGGACACAATGGAGTTGTCAACCGTGATGGCGAGATCATGGAACGGGCAGTCCTTCCCCGGGAGGAAGAGCAGCTCCGTCTTGATTATGGTGATTTTACTATTCATTGTAAATGTTTGTAGGGCTATGTAGCCAAATTGTATCTATGATCGTATGCTATCCATTTCTGTTTTTTATATGTTCTATTTATATTTGTAAATTAACCAATGATATCAAGCCACACCCAGTCATGATTACAGACACCTGTGTGTGTCCTTTGAAACTATATGAACTAGTGACGCGCAGTGTTTGTTAATATACCCTGATGAAGACAGTTTGTCTGTCGAAACGTTGGTTATTAGGTTATTAAATGATTGCATCTGAGCTCCTAGAGCGTGTGCCTCTCCTTTTCTTTTTCAAGTGTTCTACTCCACTAGCCAGCACCTCGCCTAAACAGGTGTGCGTTTCTTTCGACCTCAAGTTGATCTGGTACAACAGAGTAAAATATCTCTTGCATAACCATTGCCTCGAAGCCTTTTAAAACTTTCAGAGTTGGAGACAGGAATATAAAAACAATGCATGGGTGTGTCAAATAGAAATTGGAAGGGAGAGACAGGAGGAAGGAGTGGGCAGTAAAGTTAGGGAAACAAAGACTGATGAAAGTGTAAAGTTTCTGAAGGATGTAGGAAATCATCCCAATGGACAAACTATTCCTGTGGTCAAATGATGCCATGGGATGTCAGGGTGACCTAACTTTCTGATTCGTAATTCTTTTTCAGTTCTTTTTCCAGAATATTTTATTTTTATCTGGTTATAGACTTATTTATTGGTTCGCTTAAAAAATATCAAAAAACATTTTACAACCAACCTGACCGTCATGCCACAAAGATATCAGAATGACATCACTGCAGCCAGTTTTGTAAACCTGAGGAAACTTGTACTTAGGGCTCTATTCAATCAGATCCACTTTAGCCGACATCGGCATAGCAGTTGTTTTGGCAGTGTCGGAGGTGGAACTGCGTTAGAGCTGTCAAATCCACAAGTGGCTCCTGGCATTATACCTGAAACGGAGTCGCGTTAACAGAAATCCCATGCAGCCTTGTGTACAAGTTGGAACACTGGAATGTGAGATGGAATCTACACCTCCATTAAGACGATAGAAACCCTCCTTATTTAGTTCAATAATTATTTCTATATAGCCTACACTTTCTCGTTCTGAACTTCTAACGCGAGCAGGTGTCTGCTTTTGCTGGTTAACACTGATTGAACCTAGGCCTCAGTTTCAATGTCAAGTACAGTGTCTGTCCCATTTGTTGAAGTTAGAGCCAATTTTGTCGCCTGTGATTTGTGTGTTGCTTTTCACCGGGTTGCATCCCTCACTCTATTGACCATGTGGACGTGCTAGTATTACTAATTACTTGGAACCAAGCCCAAGAGTACCTGCACTGTACCTCAATCAAGTTTATTTTATATAGCCCTTCGTACATCAGCTAATATCTCGAAGTGCTGTACAGAAACCCAGCCTAAAACCCCAAACAGCAAGCAATGCAGGTGTAGAAGCACGGTGGCTAGGAAAAACTCCCTAGAAAGGCCAAAACCTAGGAAGAAACCTAGAGAGGAACCAGGCTATGAGGGGTGGCCAGTCCTCTTCTGGCTGTGCCAGGTGGAGATTATAACAGAACATGGCCAAGATGTTCAAAATGTCCATAAATGACCATGCATGGTCAAATAATAATCAGGAATAAATGTCAGTTGGCTTTTCATAGCCGATCATTAAGAGTTGAAAACAGCATGTCTGGGACAGGTAGGGGTTCCATAACTGCAGGCAGAACAGTTGAAACTGGAACAGCAGCAAGGCCAGGTGGACTGGGGACAGCAAGGAGTCATCATGCCCAGTAGTCCTGACGTATGGTCCTAGGGCTCAGGTCCTCCGAGAGAGAGAAAGAAAGAGAGAAGGAGAGAATTAGAGAGAGCATACTTAAATTCACACAGGACACTGGATAAGACAGGAGAAGTACTCCAGATATAACCAACTGATCCTAGCCCCCCGACACAAACTACTGCAGCATAAATACTGGAGGCTGAGACAGGAGGGGTCAGGAGACACTGTGGCCCCATCCGATGATACCCCCGGACATGGCTAAACAGGAAGGATATAACCCCACCCACTTTGCCAAAGCACAGCCCCCGCACCACTAGAGGGATATCTTCAACCACCAACTTACAATCCTGAGACAAGGCCGAGTATAGCCCACAAAGATCTCCACCACAGCACAAACCAAGGGGGGGGCGCCAACTCCACTGAACCCTCTTAAGTAGAGAAAAAAAACACACAAAAACCCCATTGTACCATGAGTGAGCAAAATGTACCGTGAGTGAGCCGCAGAAAAACCAACAAGCCAACAGCGTTATGACCCATGAGGTGAAACAACAGTTTTTTTTTGTGCGTAATCCCTGCTTTTAGAGGAAATTATTCACACTTGTTTTTTGGGAACTGGATGCCAATGACCTGGAGAAAACGTGAGCTTTCTCTCAGCCTCTTCAGGGACCTGCCCACCTTTCCTTTCTGGGTTTTGTTCTGTTGCATTGGAAGCGGTTTGTTTTGGTGGCCTTGACAGCTCCCCTTTGTCTGGGAGAGCCAGGCCACCATGAGAGAGAGGCGAGCCAATGACAGTGATGGATGAGGTGAAACAATGTGCCCACCCCTTAGCCTTACCATTTCCCACATTCCGGCCTGCCATGGCAACTGCCAGGCCACTGCCACACCATCAACACCATGTGCCCAGGCGTGAGCCCTGACTGACTGGATAAGAGACCATGTCACAGTACTGTGCACCTCACGGCTTGGCTGGCATCCCTAATGCCACATTCCGATTGGGCAAGAGGTCCCCTATGTGAGGGCAAACATCACTTCTGACAAATCATTGTACATAACTTGGGTTTAGGGTTAAATAGTATTTTGTTTTCTCAATGAAACGCTTCAAGTATTGTGTGTGCATGTGTGTTTGCAGTGTTCCTGACCTGGGTGAACTGCTCTAGTGTGCGTCTGGCCACCAGGATCCAGGATGTTTTCACGGTGGGGAAGCTGGCAGCCCTGGGTCTCATCATAGTGGTCGGCCTGGTGCAGATCTGCAAGGGTGAGACACACACTCACCTTCTCTATAGAATGATTTTCATTAGCGCACACTGTAGCAAGGCGTTCTGCTACTGAAAACGAAAATGAGGGTTTCTTATTTAGCAAGTTCAGATAATACCTCCCAGTTTCGGACTGCTTTCTTCCATTATATGCCTACTGAACATGATCCAGGTGCCAAAGGTTAATAGCACCTTCAACAAACCAATAGGACCTTGCACGTCTGTGATGTTTACCAGTTTTTATTGATCAAAGAGGCTATCATGCTATTTCCCTAAAACATCCCCTCAAGACATTGATGGCGAATTTGTATCCCTTCAGGTAACTACGAGGGACTGACGCCTCAGGTGGCTTTTGAGTTCAGCAGGACGCCCTCAGTTGGGCAGATCGCTCTGGCTTTCCTCCAGGCCTCTTTCGCCTTCAGTGGATGGAACTTCCTGAACTATGTCACAGAGGAAGTGGTTGAACCGCGACGGTGAGTTTCTGGTTCACCAAACATTATTTGACTTTGCATTCTATTCTATTCGCAATTATCCATCCAATGCTGTGTACTGTATAACCAGTCCGGCATGAAAGCAAGCATTGTGGGGCGATGCACAGTTGTATGTTGTGATCTTGGGGTGGTATATCAATTGAAATATTGATAAGAAATGTAAGTGATATTATGCAAAATAAATATATATAGAGTTATATTTTTTTATATACACAATATAAAGTACACTACATGACCAAAAGTATGTGGGCACCTGCTCGTCGAACCACTCATTCCAAAATCATGGGCATTATTATGGAGTTGGTACCCTCTTTGCTGCTATAACAGCCTCCACTCTTCTGGGAAGGCTTTCCACTAGATGTTGGAACATTGTTGTGGGGACTTGCTTCCATTCAGCCCAGTCAATTGCAGACCATTCAAGTTCTTCCACACCGATCAAACCATTTCTGTATGAACCTCGCTTTGTGCACAGGGGCATTTTTATGCTAAAACAGGAAAGGGCCTTCACCAAACTGTTGCCACAAACTTGGAAGCACAGAATCATCTAGAATGTTATTGTATGCTGTAGCGTTTAGATTTCCCTTCACTGGAAGTAAGGGGCCTAATCAAACCATGAAAAACAGCCCCAGACCATTATTCCTCCTCCACCAAACTTTACAGTTGTCATTATGCTTCGGGGCAGGTAGCGTTCTCCTGGCATCTGTCAAACCCAGATTCAGCCGTCGGACTGCCAGATAGTGAAGCGTGATTCATCACTCCAGAGAACGTGTTCCCACTGCTCCAGAGTCCAATGGCAGCGAGCTTTACACCACTCCAGCCGACGCTTGGCATTGCGCATGGTGATCTTAGGCTGCTCGGCCATGGAAACCCATTTCATGAAGCTACCAACAAACAGTTCTTGTGCTGACGTTGCTTCCAGAGGCAGTTTGGAACTCGGTTGCGAGTGTTGCAACAGAGGAAAGACGATTTTTACGTCCTACGCGCCTTAGCACTCGGCAGTCCCATTCTGTGAGCTTGTGTGACATACCACTTTGCGGCTGAGCCATTGTTGCTCCTAACAGCACTTACATTTGGCCGGGGAAGCTCTAGCAGGGCAGAAACGGGTGTGGCTGAAATAGCCAAATCCAATAATTTGAAGGGGTGTCCACATACTTTTGTATATATAGTGTATATTGCATGTCAGCTGCCTTCTTACTTCCCCAACAATGCATGATTTATGACACTGTGGGTTGATTGCATGGTTTGTATACTATGTGGATTACCTCATCAGTAGTTTATGTACCTTGTGGATGACCTCTTCAGTCACTTTTGTACCATGTGGATTACCTCATCAGTAGTTTATGTACCTTGTGGATGTCTTCATCAGTAGTTTTTATACCGTGTGGATTACCTCATCAGTAGTTTATGTACCTTGTGGATGAACTCATCAGTAGTTTTTGTACCATGTGGATGTCTTCATCAGCAGTTTTTGTACCATGTGGATTACCTCATCAGTAGTTTATGTACCATGTGGATTACCTCATCAGTAGTTTTTGTACCATGTGGATTACCTCATCAGTAGTTTTTGTACCATGTGGATTACCTCATCAGGAACCTACCTCGTGCCATTTACATCTCAATCCCATTGGTGACCTTTGTGTACACGCTCACCAACATCGCCTACTTCTCCGCCATGTCACCCGAGGAGCTGCTCTCATCCAACGCTGTGGCCGTCGTGAGTAACGCTGTTCGCTTTGCTTTGCAACAAGACAAATATTGCCTGGAGTACTGTACTTTAATGGTGTCATTATTTGATGTATTGACCTTTAATGAATGTTCAACACAATGCATGTTCACATAAAGATGCCATTATTTATGAAAAATACTTTCCCTGCATCGAGCTATTCAAGGCTTGTTTTTTGTCCTAAATGTAAACCTTGTTCTGTTGCAGACATTTGGAGAGAAGCTCCTGGGGATGTTCTCTGTCATTATGCCCATCTCTGTGGCCTTGTCCACGTTCGGAGGCATCAACGGCTACCTCTTCACCTCCTCAAGGTATTTGTATTTGTATTTATTATGGATCGCCATTAGCTCTTACTCTTCCTGGGGTCCAGAAAAATTAAGGCAGATATACAATTTAAAAAATATTACAATACATTTATAACAGATTTCACAACACACTAAGTGTGTGCCCTCAGGCTCCTATTCCACTACCACATATCTACAACACAAAATCCATGTGTATGTGTGTGTGTGTATAGTGAGTATGTTATCATGTGTGTGTCTGTGTCTATGTTTGTGTTGCTTCACAGTCCCTGCTGTTCCATAAGGTGTATTTTTATCTGTTTAAAAAAAAATCTGATTCTACTGCTTGCATCAGTTACCTGATGTGGAATAGAGTTGAGCAGGTCAACCCTGGCAAATGTCCTGTATGTCCTCTAGGCCGTGTCTCAATCCACAAGGATGCTGCCTTTGGATTGAGACACGTCCTGGAAACGGAGGTGCATGCATGTTTTTTAAGTTCGTGAAATGATTGTACATGGGTCTATACGTCTTCTATGTTTTTATGTGTCTTTCTAGATTGTGTTTCTCTGGGGCCAGAGAGGGACATCTACCCAGCTTGCTGGCCATGATCCACTTTAAGAACTGCACCCCCATCCCAGCTCTCCTCTGCTGTGTAAGAAACGGATACTTATTTTCTACTATTTCTAGTGCACTCAACTCAATGCCGCTGTTACAGCCCTTAACCACTGTCTACGGTAGGCTTCCTCTGTATTCTATACCTCACTCAGGTATTTATCAGTTGTCCTTACCTCTCTTCTCTCTCCTCCTTCCCCCTGTCTGTCTCTGTCTATTTATCTCTCCCTCACTCCCTTTCTCCATCTCTCTTTGTCTTGCAGTGTACTGCCACCATTGTAATCCTGTGTATAGGAGAGACACACAACCTGATCAACTATGTGTCCTTCATCAACTACCTCTCCTATGGAGTCACCATCGCAGGCCTGCTCTACTATCGATGGAAGAAGCCCAAACTTTACAGACCAATTAAGGTATTATTACTCCGGTCATGGTTCAATCATGGCCCCTCTCTGACATTTCTGTCAAGTTTACAACTGTTTTTATATAGCAGGATGTCAGTTTGTGCTAGTTTGCATTAGAGATAAAGGATTGACACAGTAATTGACAAATAAGAGCAAACTACAGCAATACAGTGAACCTGTTCTCACCTACTGTTGAAAACTTCAGAGTATGAGCAGCTCTTTCCTCTGTCCTCCCCGCCGGGTGATTCACTGAAAGGTGGAGCGGCACGTGACACTCTCTCCATTATAAACATGAATCTGTTCTCATCCCTGCTCATCAGGTCAACCTCCTTGTCCCTGTCACCTACCTGATGTTCTGGGCCCTGTTGCTGGGCTTCAGTCTGTACTCTGAGCCAGTGGTGTGTGGTGTTGGGCTGGTCATCATGCTCACTGGTGTACCAGTTTACTTCCTGGGGGTGCACTGGAAATCCAAGCCAAAGTGTATCTATGACTTCATCGGTGGGTGTCCTCTTCAATTCTGCAAATACATGTTTGTCTTAATAATCGTGGGCTCTTACTTTTCCCCAAAAGTATCAGAATTTCTGGATTCAAATTCAACCAAGTGTTTAATAGTATCCAACCTCCCTAAACCCTGTATATGACAAGTATCAAACCATTCTTTATTTCAGTAGACCCAGATATATGGCATTTAAAAGGAATCCAACTATTTTAGTTGTCTGGTCAGACACCTTGATGTGATGCTAAATGTGGGCCCTGTTTTCTCACAGAGTCAGCGACCTACGTGGCACAGAGGCTGTGTTTCGTTGTCTTCCCCCAGTTCGACCCCATCGAGATCAGTCCGATCGAAGAATGGCCTGACAAATCTTCCAACATTCTCTCTGGGAAGTCTTAAACTGTTTTTGCCTTCTGAAGTATTTTTCTTTTTGTATATTCTGTCACTGTATGATGACATGGTCCGTTCCTTTTAGTGGAGCCCCTTGTCTGGTCTTTGGTCACCTGAGACTCATATCCTATTCTTTACTGCTAAGTGGAATTGCCTGCGTTTTGATGCACGGGCCACTTGCAAATGTTTTTCTCCTCTTTTTCTACTAAGTCGTCAAGTACAAGCTAATGCCAACAGTATCACGTTCTGAAACAGACTTCATATTCCCTAAGGAACTATTTGCGACTTTTCTGTAACTTTTCAACATTGGCAGTATTTTGGTTTTGACCTGAGATTTACTGTGTATCACTGTGCCTTATAGGGAGAAATGTGTTCCTTATTAATTAATGTTCTCTCTTAATGTATTTTGGAACGCTTAACGCTTTGTGTGTTCCTTATGAGAATTAGAAAAAGCACTGTGGTCTTCCATATTCTGCTTCTTGCCAGTTAATTTGCCACATGAAATGGGTTCCTCGGATTTGTGAACATATTCAGAACCATCTGTGAACATAGACTTCAGAGCCTTTGACTTGATTCCTTTGGAAATTAATCTCTTTAGCCAGCAGCAGAAAACAAGATAGATTTGTTCTGATTGTATACTACTGATGATAGATAGGTTGTAGTTGATAGTTGAGGGTCACTGTGTTTTTACTTAGTTTAATGCTTGCCATTGCCTTTTACACTACTGATTCTATGTCATGCTATAAATACATACAACTGTAATGTTCACAGCTGACTAAATGACCCAAACTCAAATTTATCCGTGGAAGTAAAACTCCTCACAAAATGCTTGCTGCACTTTTCTAATGTTTGTTTCTAAACTAAGATTGTAATATCAAGTTAACTTATTTTATGTTTTATTTCTACCACACTTAAAACTAAACATCCTTACATGTGCTGGGAACCTGACAAAAACATACAAAAGGCATTTGCTTTTCCAGTGGAGTACTGTACTGCCATTGAATTTCTCAGCCCCAAACAGAGTTCTGTAACAACTATTTGTTCTTCATTATGGCCAGGCCCTTGACTGTTACTGTAAAACAAAACTTGGGATTTGTTGTATTTCTTTTTAAATAGATTTGAATTGGCATACCTTGATAGATACTGTATTGTACTAAATGGATAGGTACAGTGGCAAGAAAAAGTATGTGAAGCCTTTGGAATTACCTGTTGATCTGCATAAATTGGTCAGCAAATTTGATCTTATCTTCATCTAAGTCACAACAATAGACAAACACAGTCTGCTTAAACTAATAACACACAAACAATTATATCATGTCTTAATTGATCACACTGTGTAAACATTCACAGTGCAGGGTGGAAAAAGTTTGTGAACCCTTGGATTTAATAACTGGTTGACCCTCCTTTGGCAGTAATAACCTCAACCAAACATTTTCTGTAGTTGCGGATCAGACCTGCACAACGGTCTGGAGGAATTTTGGACCGTTCCTCTTACCAAAACTGTTTCAGTTCAGCAATATTCTTGGGATGTATGGTGTGAACCGTATTCTTGAGGTCATGCCACCGCATCTCAATCGGGTTGAGGTCAGGACTCTGACTGGGCCACTCCAGAAGGCGTATTTTCTTCTGTTGAAGCAATTCTGTTGTTGATTTACATCTGTGTTTTGGGTCATTGTCCTGTTGCATCACCCAACTTCTGTTGAGCTTCAATTGGCAGACAGATAGCATTACATTTTCATGCAAAATGTCTTGATAAACTTGGCCATTTTTTCATCGATGATAGCAAGCTGTCCAGGCCCTAAGGCAGCCCCAAACCATGATGCTCCCTGCACCATACTTTATAGCTGGGATGAGGTTTTCACGTTGGTGTGCTGTGCCTTTTTTTCTCCTCACATAGTGTTGTGTGTTCCTTCCAAACAACTCAACTTTAGTTTAATCTGTCCACAGAATATTTTGCCGGTAGCGCTGTGAAACAACCATGTGCTCTTTTGCGAACTTCAGACATGCAGCAATGGTTTTTTTGGACAGCAGTGGCTTCTTCCGTGGTGTCCTCCCTTGAACACCATTCTTGTTTAGTGTTTTACGTATCGTAGACTCGTCATCAGAGATGATAGGATTCTTCTTAACCTCATTGAGTATTCTGCGCTGTGCTTTTGCAGTCATCTTTGCAGGACGGCCACTCCTAGGGAGAGTAGCAACAGTGCTGAACTTTCTCCATTTATATACAATTTGTCTTACTGTGGACTGATGAACATCAAGGCTTTTAGAGATACTTGTGTAACCCTTTCCAGCTTTAAGTCAACAATTCATAATCTTAGGCCTTCTGAGATCTCATTTGTTCGAGACATGGTTCACATCAGGCAATGCTTCTTGTGAATAGCAAACTCAAATTTTGTGAGTGTTTTTTATAGGGCAGGGCAGCTCTAACCAATATCTCCAATCTTGTCTCATTGATTGGACTCCAGGTTAGCTGACTCCTGACTCCAATTAGCTTTTGGATAAGCCATGTCGTGGTAATTTCCTGTATTACTAAATGATGAGAGTTTACAAACCACACACAAGTCAGAGTTATATTTTAATGTCCATCTTTAATTATATGAGCTTCACCATAGCCCTTTGACTCTCAGATCAATTCAGTGTCTATAAATGAATTCTCTGAGAGTACTTACAAAATAATTCTTAGTATCTTTTATAGCCAAGATACACCCCTCTCAACTCACATGATGAACCACAGATCTTAGAAACTTCACAAAGGGCCTTTTACTTGAAAGAGGAGTATCCCATAGCCACATAGCATTAGCTATAAATTATCATTCAGTTTGGTCTCTTTAGACGAGGTTCTACTTCTCGTTATTGGTACTTCCTATTACCAAAACATTACCTCATCCAATGGCATATATCAATTGTCAATTCTAGATACTCCCATCTCAAATACACCCCGTCTTCTCCCCACTCCTGGAGAAGCTCACTAAGGGGAGTGAACCTCTAGGTCATATACTATGAAAGATAAGTTCAACATCAGAGGGGTGGTATAATGGTTCCAGACACTGCCATACTCCTCCCCCCCAATGGGAAAATGAGGGAGTGACTGGAGTACCGACATAGTGGAGCCCTTCACATTGTTTCACAGATATATTCACCTATGAAAGACAATGTTCAAACCTGACTTCTCCCTTTCTGATATTCTGCATATTACCAGATATGTAAAAGACAAGCCTGACCTCTCCCCTCTCTGGGCCCCAAGTGACTTTTCCCTAGAGGAGAAAGGAAAATGCAACTGCCAACAGTATAGTCCAAAAGAAGACATTCTAATGACAAGTATAAAATACATAAAACATCTTATTTATCTACGTTACCTAACTAATTCTGATTCAGCTACGACAGTCATTAGCCTAGGGGTTCACATACTTTTCTCAACCTACACTGTGAATGTTTAAATTATGTATTCAATATAGAAAATAAAAATACAATAATTGGTGTGTTATTAGTTTAAGCACACTGTGTTTGTCTATTGTTGTGACTTAGATGAAGATCAGATCACATTTTATGACCAATTTATGCAGAAATCCAGGTAATTCCAAAGGGTTCACATACTTTTTCTTGCCACTGTAGATAGTTATATACTGTAGATAGATAGAGTTGAAGTCCGAAGTTTACATACACCTTAGCGAAATACATTTAAACTCAGTTTTTCATAATTCCTGAAATTTAATTCTCGTAAAAATTCCCTGTTTTAGGTCAGTTAGGATCACCACATTATTTGAAGAATGTGAAATGTCAGAATAGTAGTAGAGAATAATTTCTTTCAGCTTTTATTTCTTTCATCACATTCCCAGTGCGTCAGAAGTTTACATACACTCAATTAGTATTTGGTAGCATTGCCTTTAAATTGTTTAACTTGAGTCAACATTTTTGGGTAGCCTTCAACAAGCTTCCCACAATAAGTTGGGTGAATTTTGGCCCATTCCTCCTGACAGAGCTGGTGTAACTGAGTCAGGTTAGTAGGCCTCCTTGCTCATAAAACACATTTTCAGTTCTGCTCACACATTTTCTATAGGATTGAGGTCAGGGCTTTGTGATGGCCACTCCAATACCTTGACTTTGCTGTCCTTAAGACATTTTGCCACAACTTTGGAAGCATGCTTGGGGTCATTGTCCATTTGGAAGACTCATTTGCGACCAAGCTTTAACTTTGACTGATGTCTTGAGATGTTGCTTCAATATATCCACATAATTGTCCTCCCTCATGATGCCATCTATTTTGTGAAGTGCACCAGTCCCTCCTGCAGCAAAGCACCCCCACAACATGATGCTGCCACCCCCGTGCTTCAAGGTTGGGATGGTGTTCTTCGGCTTACAAGCCTCCCCCTTTTTCCTCCAAACATAACGATGGTCATTATGGCCAAACAGTTCTATTTTTGTTTCATCAGACCAGAGGACATTTCTCCAAAAAGTACGATCTTTGTCCCATGTGCAGTCGCAAACCCTAGTCTGGCTTTTTTTGGCGGTTTTGGAGCAGTGGCTTCTTCCTTGCTGGGCGGCCTTTCAGGTTATGTCGATATAGGACTCGTTTTACTGTGGATATAGATACTTTTGTACCCGTTTCCTCCATCATCCTCACAAGGTCCTTTGCTGTTGTTCTGGGATTGATTTGCACTTTTCGCACCAAAGTATGTTCATCTCTAGGAGACAGAACGCGTCTCCTTCCTGAGCGGCTGCGTGGTCCCATGGTGTTTATACTTGCTTACTATTGTTTGTACAGATGAACGTAGCACCTTCAGGCATTTGGAAATTGCTCCCAAGGATGAACCAGACATGTCGAGGTCTAGAATACTTTTTCCTGAGGTCTTGGCTGATTTCTTTAGATTTTCCCATGATGTCAAGCAAAGAGGCACTGAGTTTGAAGGTAGGCCTTGAAATACATCCACAGGTACACCTACGATTGACTCAAATGATGTGAAGTAGGCTATCAGAAGCTTCTAAAGCCATGACATAATTTTCTGGAACTTTCAAGCTGTTTAAAGGCACAGTCAACTTAGTGTATGTAAACCTCTGACCCACTGGAATTGTGATACAGTGAATTATAAGTGAAATAATCTGTCTGTAAACAATTGTTGGAAAAATTACTTGTTATGCACAAAGTAGATGTCCTAACCGACTTGCCAAAACTACAGTTTGTTTACAAGAAATCTTTGGAGTGGTTAAAAATCGAGTTTTAATGACTCCAACCTAAGTATGTAAACTTCAGACTTCAACTGTAGATACGAAGATACCAGAAATTACTCAAGGAAAATATGTTATGCCAATAACCAGATAAAATGATTTATGATTAAGATACACTACATGAGGGCCTCCCGGGTGGCGCAGTGGTCTAGAGCACTGCATCGCAGTGCTATGCTGCGCCACCAGAGTCTGGGTTCGCGCCCAGGCTCTGTCGCAGCCGGCCGCGACCGGGAGGTCCGTGGGGCGACGCACAATTGGCTTAGCGTCGTCCGGGTTAGGGAGGGTTTGGCCGGTAGGGATATCCTTGTCTCATCGCGCTCCAGCGACTCCTGTGGCGGGCCGGGCGCAGTGCGCGCTAACCGAGGGGGGCGGGTGCACGGTGTTTCCTCCGACACATTGGTGCGGCTGGCTTCCGGGTTGGAGGCGCGCTGTGTTAAGAAGCAGTGCGGCTAGGTTGGGTTGTGCTTCGGAGGACGCATGACTTTCGACCTTCGTCTCTCCCGAGCCCGTACGGGAGTTGTAGCGATGAGACAAGATAGTAATTACTAGCGATTGGATACCACGAAAATTGGGGAGAAAAGGGGATAAAATTTTTAAAAAAGAAAAAAAAAAAAAAAAGAAAAAAAAAAAAAAAAAGATACACTACATGACCAAAAGAATGTGGACACCTGCTCATTGAACATCTCATTCCAAAATCATGGGCATTAATATGGAGTGGGTCCCCCCTTTGTTACTACAACAGCCTCCACTCTTCTGGGAAGGCTTTACGCTAGATGTTGGAACTTTGCTGCAGAGACTTTCTTCCATTCATCCACAAGAGCGTTAGTGAAGTCGGGCACTGATGTTGGGCTATTAAGCCTGGCTCGCAGTCGGCGTTCCAATTCATCCAACAGGTGTTCAATGGGGTTGAGGTCAGGGCTTTGTACAGGCCAGTCAAATTCTTCCACATCGATATCAACAAACCCTTTCTGTATGGCCCTCGCTTTGTGCACGGGGGCATTGTCATGCTGAAACAGGAAAGGGCCTTCCCCAAACTGTTGGCAAGAAGTGGTAAGGACAGAATTGTCTAGAATGTCATTGTATGCTGTAGCGTTAAGATTTGCCTTCACTGGAATTTAGGGGACTAGCCCGAACCATGAAAAACTGCCCCAGACCGTTATTCCTCCTCCACCAAACATTACAGTTGGCACTATGCATTGGGGCAGGTAGCGTTCTCCTGGCATACGCAAAACCCAGATTTGTCCGTTGGACTGCTGGATGGTGAAGCGTGATTCATCACTCCAAATAACGTGTTTCCACTGCTCCGGAGTCCAATGGCTGTGAGCTTTACACCACTCCAGCCGATGCTTGGCATTGCGCATGGTGATCTTAGGCTTGTGTGCGGCTACTCGGCCATGGAAACCCATTTCATGAAGCTCCCGACGAACAGTTCTTGTGCTGACGTTGCTTCCAGAGGCAGTTTGGAACTCGGTAGTGAGTGTTGCAACCGAGAACAGACCATTTTTACGCACTATGCGTTTCAGCACCTGGCGGTCGCCTAAACATTTCCACTTCACAATAACAGTACTTATAGTTGACCGGGGCAGCTCTAGCAGGGCAGAAATACGATGAACTGACTAGTTGGAAAGGTGGCATCCTATGACGGTGCCATGTTGAAAGTCACTGAGCTCTTCAGTAAGGCCATTCTACTGTGTTAGTCAGTGTTTGTCTATGGAGATTGCATGGCGGTGTGCTCGATTTTATACACCTGTCAGCAATAGGTGTGGCCGAAGTAGCCAAATCCACAAATTTGAAGGGGTGTCCACATACTTTTGTATATATAGTGTATCATTATTTAGTTTGTAAGTACAACATTGAGTTATCTCTCTCTCTCCAACAGCTGCCATAACCATTAAGCCCCAGTCAGGTAAAACACACTGCTTATACAAGGTTTATTACTACTTTATATGCAGTTTAGTTTAGATTTCTAGAGCAGTCTTGGTATGAAGAGATTTTACACTGTAAATTATTTGTAAAGCATCAGGTGTTTACAATGGGTTCAGTACTTGGAATGTATTTTAGTGCACTTTTTTGTAAATGAGAAAATAACAATAATAGCACAATAAAATCAAATACCTATCGGAAATGTTTTTTCTCATTGCCATTCTCATTTACCATGCTTTTTCACACACACTATAAAGTATTCAACTGTTTAAATGTGCCAATAATGTACCGGTATCTGCCAGCCTGAGACAAAAATAAAAAGTATTTACGTCCCTTTAAAATATTTTACCATCGCATTGTTGAATACATGTTTGTCATTGGCTTGAAGGGCATTCTAGAGCGTGTATTATTTCCATATAAAGAACGGTATATTTGCACGAATTCAATGGCTATAGTTCATTTTTACATGAATGAATGCCAAGAGTGTGCAAAGCTGTCATCAAGGCAAAGGGTGGCTACTTTGAAGAATCTCAAATATAAAATATGTTTTTATTAAATTTGTTTAACGCATTTTTGGTTACTACATGATTCCATATGTGTTATTTCAAAGTTTTGATGTGTTCACTATTATTCTAAAATGTAGAAAATAGTCAAAATAAAGAAAAACCCTGGAATGAGTAGGTGTGTCCAAACTTTTGACTGGTACTATATATTTTTTGAGGGGCCTATTTTGTATGTTATTTGTGGCATTAATATGTGTCACATATCAGTTTGCAAACAATGTAAAAGCAGCATACCAACATGGTCTCTTTTTTTCTTTCTTGAGTTAAGGCACCTCCAAAATGCAGGTGTTTCAGCCTAGTGCTTTCTGTGGTGGTGGGGCAGGCAAATGTGGAGTGTAGGGGTTGGTAATATTCTCTAGTTGCGCCGTGATTGGCTCAGTGTTCTGTCACTAATGGGGACACTAAGTCACCGCAAAATCTAAGGGTTGAGCTCGAAAATTCAAGCTCCTTTGGTGCTGCCATAGAATTACATTAGAAGTGCCCATCCAAGAAGGCTCAAGGTCATTAGCCACAGATAAAATTACGTCAAATCATGTTAAATCTACAGTAGCTTGATTGGACTAATCATACTTTCAAAATCTTAGCTAGCAAGCTAGCAGTCATGATGAATCAAGTCGACAATCTACTGGCAAATCCTTTTCAAACCTTGTCATATGAAGATAAATAATGAAGAGAAATTATAGATAAAATGTATCGGAGATAAAATAATGGCACCGAAGACGATGGCTGCCGTTTTTAGACAACACTATCAACCAAGACCGCACTCAACGTGCTGTATAACGCCATAAGCAAACAAGAAAATGCTCATCCAGAAGTGGCACTCCTAGTGGCCGCGACTTTAATGCAGGCAAATTTAAATCCGTTTTACCTAATTTCTACCAGCATGTCACATGTGCAACCAGAGGATAAAAAAAAACTCTAGACCACCTTTACTCCACACACAGACACGTACAAAGCTCTCCCTGGAAAATCTGACCAATTAAAGCAGGAAGCACCAGTGACTACAATAAAAAAGTGGTCAAATTAAGCAGATGCTAAGCTACAGGACTGTTTTGCTAGCACAGACTGGAATATGTTCTGTGATTCCTCTGATGGCATTAAGGAGTACACCACATCAGTCATTGGCTTCATCAATAAGGGCATCGATGACGTCCCCCCCACAGTGACTGTACAGCACATTAATCCGCTTTACAGGGGGTTTAGAGCCTACGTGGCATACATAAGCAGCGCGTGAGTTTTGAGTTTGGGGAAGATCATTTTCCCCATAAAAATGCACCTTCATAATAAAAGCATCACGTGATGGAGAGCCATGTGAGTGAGAGGTGCCTCAGATTGCGCAGCACTCAGGAAGAAAGGCACAACGACCACAGGCTGCAAAAGGGATGGATTTTTTAGGGTTCATTACGGCCACAAAGGGGATGCCACCGTGAAATTCGAGGCATTATCAAGTGCTTGTCAGATTGTGAATGAGAGACTAATGAAGTGTGTACAGCCTGCTCAAAATACAAAGCAGAGCTCATGCCTTTCAAGCAACTTTTTTCAAATCATCATTAGTCACATCATGCAGCCTTACAATGTATTAGAAATCTAAACATATAGCCCAATGTTTGTAGAACAACTGAAGTTACATTAATACCTCTAAATGAAGCTTACAGGAGTAGCTACTTCTTGTTAACTGCTCAACACAGAATAGCCACATGTGCGCACTCCCTCAAATCGTTTGGAGAAAATATTTATATATTTTTCAGCTTCGTTCAATTGTTTTCTTCATACTATAAAATAATATAAAATAATGCCACGGAATTCGAAGCAAATCTGGTCTGCTAAATGAACTAGTGTAGCCCACAGCCATTTGGCATAGCCACATCAGGACCTCAGAGTATGCTATTCTTTTCTTCTGAAATAGAATACATTTTTTTCATATCATGCTTCTTTAGACTTAAATCAAATCAATTTATATAGCCCTTCGTACATCAGCTGATATCTCAAAGTGCTGTACAGAAACCCAGCCTAAAACCCCAAACAGAAAGCAATGCAGGTGTAGAAGCACGGTGGCTAGGAAAAACTCCCTAGAAAGGCCAAAACCTAGGAAGAAACCTAGAGAGGAACCAGGCTATGAGGGGTGGCCAGTCCTCTTCTGGCTGTGCCGGGTGGAGATTATAACAGAACATGGCCAAGATGTTCAAATGTTCATAAATGACCAGCATGGTCAAATAATAGTAATCATAATGAACAGGTCAGGGTTCCATAGCCGCAGGCAGAACAGTTGAAACTGGAGCAGCAGCACGGCCAGATGGACAGGGGACAACAAGGAGTCATCATGCCAGGTAGTCCTGAGGGCATGGTCCTAGGGCTCAGGTCCTCCGAGAGAGAGAAAGAAAAAGAGAATTAGAGAGAGCATACTTAAATTCACACAGGACACCGGATAAGACAGGAGAAATACTCCAGATATAACAGACTGACCCTAGCCCCCCGACACGTAAACTACTGCAGCATAAGTACTGGAGGCTGAGACAGGAGGGGTCAGGAGACACTGTGGCCCCATCCGATGATACCCCCAGACAGGGCCAAACAGGCAGGATATAACCCCACCCACTTTGCCAAAGCACAGCCCCCACACCACTAGAGGGATACCTTCAACCACCAACTTACCATCCTGAGACAAGGCCGAGTATAGCCCACAAAGATCTCCACCACGGCATAACCCAAGGGGGGCGCCAACCCAGACAGGAAGACCACGTCAGTGACTCAACCCACTCAAGTGATGCACCCCTCCTAGGGACGGCATGGAAGAGCACCAGTAAGCCAGTGACTCAGCCCCTGTAATAGGGTTAGAGGCAGAGAATCCCAGTGGAGTGAGGGGAACTGGCTAGGCAGAGTCTAAAATAAATAATGGATTTATTGTGAAGGTGTAGGCTATAATACATGGATTTATTCAAAAAAAATTAAATGTAGATGTTCCAAAGGTATGTGTGGAAGCCAGGAGATGCTAAATGTGTTTATGTTAATTAACGGTCAATTATTGTGAAACTGGCAGGCATTTGCTTGACAATCACCGGCTCACACATCCCTAGGCCTGATCACCGACAATGATAATAGGGAGAAGGTCAGAGACCTGGCAGTGTGGTGCCAGGACAACAACCTCTCCCTCAACGTGAGCAAGACAAAGGAGATTATCGTAGACTACAGGAAAAGGAGGGCCGAACACGCCCCCAGTCACATCGACGGGGCTGTAGTGGAGTGTGTCGAGAGTTAAGTTCCTTGGTGTCCACATCACCAACAAACTATCATGGTCCAAACACACCAAGAAAGTTGTGAAGAGGGCACGACAACGCCTTTTCCCCCTCAGGAGACAGAAAAGATTTGGCATGGGTACCCAGATCCTCAAAAAGTTCTACAGCTGCACCATCAAGATCATCCTGACCGGTTGCATCACCGTCTGGTATGGCAACTGCTCGGTATCCGACCGTAAGGCGCTACAGGCGGTAGTGCGTACAGACTAGGTACATCACTGGGTCCAAGCTTCCTGCCATCCATGAACTATACACTAGGCGGAGTCAGAGGAAGGCCCAAAAAATAGTCAAAGAGTCCAGTCACCCAAGTCATAGACTGTTCTCTCAGTCACCAAGTCTAGGTCCAAAAGGCTCCTTAATAACAGCTTCTACCCCCAAGCCTTAAGACTGCTGAACAATTCATCAAATGGCCACCCGGACTATTTGCATTGACCCCCCCCACTTTGTTTTTACAATGCTGCTACTCAATGTTTATTATGTATGTATAGTCACCTTAACCCTACCTACATGTAAAAATTACCTCAACTAACCTGCACATTAACTTGGTACAGGCACCCCGTGTATAAAGCCTCATTATTGTTATTTTACTGTGTTACTTTTTTTCTTTTTTTAAACTTTAGTTTATTTAGTAAATATTTTTGAATTGTTGGTTAAGGGCTTGTAAGTAAGCATTTCACGGTGAGATCTACTACACCTGTTGTGTTCGGCGCATGTGACGAATACAATCTTATTTGATCACTGACGTCATCATGATTCGACCCTGTATTTTTCCGAGTTCCCAGTTGTCCTAAAAGCACCATAAATCCAGAGAATGCCAGACTGACGACAAAGTTGACGACAAAATTTGCCCACGAAGGACCGCCGCGCCACCTTCCTGTTCAAATGAGCACAGCACAACAAGGTGAGTACAAAAATGTCTTGTATGCTGCTGCATAAATTATGTAATATACCAGGGAGATATGTAGTTATACTGTAGCTAAGAAAGTAATACTAACGTTAAGTGTATGTTGTGTAGTAAGCTTTACATGCTAAAATCGCCACTGCTTACATGTTCTATGTTTTTGGCTGCTTTTGAAAGCAAAATACAAATTGAGAACAGTATTGGCATTGTTGAACTCGATTTTCATTATGTCAAACTAGGACTGATGGTTTGGTTACCACGGCAACTACTGTAGCTATCTAGTAAACTTGCTAGCTACTTCAGTGGATGTTAAACACATTTCTACCGGCAAATTAACACATTTCTAGCGACAAATGTGTTAAAGTATAGCCATGGTATAAAAGGGTAATCAACTCAGGGGTCTATGGAAAATAATAGAATTCCTTGGAAGGACAGTTGTACCTCGCTAACGTTAGCTGTTCTTGGAACACACCTTCCGTGTCTTTCATTATTTTCCATAGAATGCATAGCCCATCGTTGATTATCCCTTACATAACTTATGTTTGTTTTTTTAGGTTCGCCTGGTTTATACACAATATACAGTGAGGTATGCAGCACACAACACACCAGGGACTTATTCAATGGAATTATTATATTTAGAACACATTACTCTTATAGTGGGTATACCTGTTCTATGCGGTATATTTCGATACTGAGTCGGCTAGGTTTGATGACCCAAGGAAATAGCGAGTCAACACGCGTCTTTGGAAGCTTCTAATGAAGACCACTGCAATGCACTTTCTGTAAATGACGGTGAGTTATTTTAATTGTTGATTAAAACTTCATATCGTAAGTGCCAGATGTGTGTCCTCCAATTATTTTACGAGCAATATATGCCACTCGCTGTTTATTATCGACGCGTAGTCACTACACCCCTACCTACATGAACAAATTACCTCAACCTTTACCCATGCACACTAACTCGGTACCGGTACCTCCTGTATGTTATTGTGTTACTTTTTATTATTATTTTTTATTATTATTATTTTTAAACTTTAGTTTATTTGGTAAATATTTGCTTAACTCTTCTTGAACTGCACTGTTGGTTAAGGGCTTGTAAGTAAGCATTTCACGGTAAGGTCTACACCGCATGTGACAAATAATGTTTGATTTGATTTACACGTTTCTCTAGTTGAACGCAAGCAAACTGCTACAGCACTATGGAAGGCCAAGAGTTTCAAATCGTCTTACTCGTAATTATCATTTTTCACTTCCTTTTTTCTAGTGTCAAATGTCATTTATTGTACACGTGATTTTTTTCACGTGTGTTTCCAGGCGATTTGAACACTTGTTTTGGGCATTTTTACGCACGTTCATTACACCTGTTCATTGTGCATTTGTGACTCACCACCTGGATTCGGTCTTATGTAGCAACATTTTAATTTATTTTAATTTTATTTTTTACATTGGATAAAAGTAGAGACTCAGAGCTACAAAATTGTATATCATACACTGCATTTGAGGAAACAATGGGAAAGTAATTCTGCTTTGAAAGTTGATCAACTTGTAAACCCTCCTTTCAGTGTTTTGGTACTACTATTGAGAGCCCTTCTTTGTCTACACCCATTCAGCATTGTTCACACCTTCGTAAGCCTTAGCCCCACCCATCTCTTTAAGGGTTGATCCATGTGTTCTGTACTAACCTGCCAGCTACTTCCAGACATCTAAGAGACAGAGAACAGCTCACTGAACATTACTCGCCCTAGCAGAGCTGGTTAGGCTGTTATGTTATCCAGAGCGTTGGTGACTGCAACAGTGCTGTCAGATTGTCCGCTCATAACTTCCTAGCGTTTTGCGTTCTAAGTGCACACTGGACGCTCTGGCGAATAATTAGGGTTGTTCCGAAAGCTCTGACCTCACAACGACAGTCAAGCACCCAAGCTAACTGGTTAACATTGGCTAGCTAAACTCAGCAAAAAAAGAAACTTCCTCTTCTGTCAACTGTGTTTATTTTCAGCAAACTTAACATGTGTAAATATTTCTATGAACACAAGATTCAACAACTGAGACATAAACTGAACAAGTTCCACAGACATGTGACTAACAGAAATGGAATAATGTGTCCCTGAACAAAGTAACAGTCAGTATCCGGTGTGGCCACCAGCTGCATTAAGTACTGCAGTGCATCTCCTCCTCTTGGACTGCACCAGATTTGCCAGTTCTTGCTGTGAGATGTTACCCCACTCTTCCACCAAGGCACCTGCAAGTTCCCGGACATTTCTGGGGGGAATGGCTCTATCCCTCACCCTCCAATCCAACAGGTCCCAAACGTGCTCAATGGGATTGAGATCCGGGCTCTTCGCTGGGCACAGGGACTATGGTGGTCTGGTTGAAACATGTAGGTATTACAGACTGGGTCAGGGAGAGGTTGAAAATGTCAGTGAAGACACTTGCCAGCTTGTCAGCGCATGCTCTGAATACGTGTCCTGGTAATCTGTCTGACCCCGCTGCCTTTTGAATATGAACCTGTTTAAAGGTCTCGGCTACGGAGAGCGAGATCACAGTCTTCCAGAACAGATGGTGCTCTCATGCATGGTTCAGTGTTGCTTGCCTCGAAGTGAGCATAGCAGGCATTTAGCTCTAGCTCGTCTGGTAGGTTAGTGTCACTGGGCAGGTCGCGGCTGGATTTCTCTTTATAATCTGTGATAGTTTGCACGCCCTGAAACATTCCACTCGCTCCAGAGCCGGCATAGTAGGATTCGTTCTTAGTCCTGTATTGACACTGGCTCATCGGAGGTCGTAGAGGGATTTCTTATAAGCGTCTGGATTAGTGTCCCGCTCCTTGAAAGCAGCAGCTCTAGCCTTTAGCTCAGTGCAGATTAGAGCCCTGCACGGGCATGAATTTTAAGCCCAAGCTTTACCCATATTTTGATTCGTTAAACACTTTTTTGGTTACTACATGATTACATATGTTATTTCATTGTTCTGATGTCTTCACTATTATTCTAGATTGTAGAAAATAGTACAAATAAATAAAAACCCTGGAATGAGTAGGTGTGTACAAACTTTTGACTGGTACTTTATGACTTTTGACTGTAAATATGACATATTGTACATATTATTATGACTGTACATATTATGACAGTAGTGTGATGTTTGTGTGTTAGGAGGGAGTACCCTGGCGAGTTTAGCCTTAAGATATTCCTGGTAGAGTGGAGACGCAAGAAGAAACTGGAGCAACCACGATATGAGATGGTAAGTTGACCACTTTATATTAGCCATGGTCTTACAACATACAAGCTGTCAAAACCATTTATGTGTAGTGTTGATATGTGCGTTTGGTTTCTAACAATGTATTGTGTATGATGTTTTCAAGTACAGCGCTCTCAAGACCGGGCGTTCCAATCCATAGTTACAGTGACGGAGAAAAAGTACAGATCCACTCTGCGGTGAGTTTAAACAGTGCCTTCAGAAAGTATTCATACCCCTTGACTTATTCCACATTTTGTTGTGTTACAGCCTGAATTGAAAATGTATTAAATATATATATTTTTTTTTTACCCATCTACACACAATACCCTATAATGACAAAGTGAAAACATGTTTTTAGAAAATGTATTGAAAATATATTTGGAATGTCAGCATGGTGGTGGCAGCATGGTGTTGGCCGCATCATGCTATGGGGATGCTTTTTAGCGGCAGGGACTGGGAGACAGGTAAGGACAGGGGGAACAATGAATGGAGCCATATACGGGCAAATCCTCAATGAAAACCTGCTTCTGAGTACAAATGACCTTAGGCTTGCGGCGAAGATTTACGTTCCAACAGGACAATGACCCCAAGCATACAGCCAAAGCAGTGCTAGAATGGCTTCAGAACAATAATGTGAAAGTCATTGAATGGCCCACCCAAAGCCCAGACTTCAATCTCATTGAAAATCTGTGGAAAGACTGGAAGAATGCTGTTCAACACTGCTCCCCATCAAACTTAACAGTGCTTGAGAAAATCTGCAAGGAAGAATGAGGGGAAAAAATCCCCAAATCCAGATGTGCAAGTGCTTCTACAGAGTATTGACTCAGGGGTTTGAATACTTATGTAAATGAGATTTCATTTTCAATCAATTTGCACACATTTCTAAAAACGTGTTTTCACTTTGTCATTCTGGGGTATTGCGTGTGGGTGGGTGAGAAAAACATATATTTAATCCATTTTGAATACAGGCTGTAACAACAAAATGTGGAATAAGTCAAAGGGTATGCATACTTTCTGAAGGCACTGTAGTGAATGTGTTAGTCACCCAGGGAGTGACCCAAGTTAAACCCTGTGAATGTAATGCTTGATAACACTGTTATAATAATGCATATTACGTAACGATGCTATAATAATGCTTAATAGATGCATTATTAACTCATAATAATGCTAAATGACTTAACACAACACTTTCTCTTTTATTATATCCATGCAGGGAGAAGTCAAAGAAATATGCAGAGCAGGCTGCTGCTATAGTATGTCTACGTGTTCTGGGACTGCCAGAGGGGCGGACGGGTGAAGAGTACTCTGGGTTGGTGGGCAAGAGAAAGAGGGAGAAGAAGAGGAATGAGAAGCCAGATGACGAGGACACCACTGTAGAGTATGGAGCCAGGAAAAGACCCGGCTAAAATTCCAAAGGCGCAACAGCTGCGGAAGACATCAGGGCACCAGCTGTTCCAAATGGTGTACAGCACAAGACAAGCACAGAGTGATACTGCACTGTGTAAAATGACTAATGCTTTACGACCGCAATAAGACGGTATGCTCCTTTTATATTAAATGGTGGCGGATTTGCAGCAGGGGTCAGCTCTTGCCAGGGGGAGTGATTGATACAGTAGCGGCCATATTGTTGTGAGTTTGAGACATTGCCTACAAGAGCAGCGTACAGTGAGTAACTGAGATATTCTGTCAGCTCCCGCCCCAATAGTCAAACATCAATCAGCATGAGGCGTTCAATGCTATTTATTTTCCCTCCTGGATTATTTTGTTTTTAGACAACAAGCATGTTTGGTGTTTGTGTGAAGAAGGCATGCTCTACAGGGGATTAAGAAACGTCCCTATTCTTAATTTTTTTTTTTTTTTAATGTTTTGATTTGATAACCAAAACTATTATTTTGATTTGTTTATGAAAAAAATGGTCAAATACGTAACAAGACAGTATGGCAGTCAACTTGAAATCACACATTCTCCTTATGCTTGCAATACTGAATGTTTTCTGCTGTAAAGTCACGATAGAAAACCACTTATCAACTTTCAGCACCACATCATATTGACCAGAAGCAAGGTAATTATTGGTTATGTTTTATTGTTATTGACAGAAGTGTATGTACTGTGTAATAAAAGGTGCCAGAGGAGGGCAGTACAGGAGCTGTATAAAGTTAGTTAGTATTCTCAGACAGTATTTATTGTACCATTGTCTTCTATGGGGCTTAACACAATTGTTGAAAACGTACTTTTTTGCAGTTTTCATCCTTATAAAGTGGTTGTTGCTCTATCATTGTTAAGCTATAAAGGTTTATGTTTTGATTGTAGTATGAGTGGTGTGTCTGCTGTTGGTTCACGGATGGTTTCTTTGTTTTTAAAACTGTTTGCTTCTAATGAGATAAGTATTCGTATCGTTGATTGATTGCAGTCTCCAGAAATACATTCATTGTCTTGCCACGTGATTTGATACTGTAACATTGTCTAGTAGCTTGTAGGCCTACAGTACTCTCTCACCAGCTACTGTACGCGGGGTGATGCCGGGTGTAGTATTTTGCTGACGTCATGAACGGAGCTGTCTGTAATGCTTTGTTTGTAATGTGGAAGTTTGGAGTAGACTACTAGCCTACTTCATCAGTCATCAAGAGTAACTACGGTCGAACTATTGTCTATGCGTCTTTTTTAGTCCGAGAACTGAACTGGTGAAGTATCAAGAGAATATAATATAATCGTAATAAATGTCGACTGGAGAGGACACGCATTTAGGAATCGCTTTAGTTATTTACAACTTCGGATAGGCTTCTTGTTGCTGTTTATAGTGTAAACTAAAATAATTTCCTCCTGTTGTATCGTTTACCTTTTGAATCCAGTTTTGAAACAACCCAGGAATAAAGAACTGTAAAGAACCGACTCGTAAGACCGAATGACTACTGTAAATTGTAGCGGCAATGAGGAACTGGACTTCAGACTTATTTTCGGAGAGGACGAGCAACAACAGCTAGGCCCCGCAGGTGAGTTTTTAAAATTTTGTTTTACAATGTATCCGTATTCCACAAAGCCTTAATAGAATGTTACAAAGTTACCCATTTGGTGCAAATGTTCTGTTTGTTTCGCCTTGGCTAGATTGCGGTATCTGGTCATAGAGCCGAACCACGACTGTAAGGCTGCATTCATTGACCAATATCAAATCATATTTTATTGGTCACATACACATGGTTAGCAGATGTTAATGCGAGTGTAGCGAAATGTTTGTGCTTCTAGTTCCGACAATGCAGTAATATCTAACAAGTAGTCTAACAAATTCACAACAACTACCTTATACACACAAATGTAAGGGATGAATAAGAATATGTACATATAAATATATGGATGAGCGATGGCCATGCGGCTTAGGCAAGATGCAGTAGATGGTATAGAGCAGTATATACATATGAGATGAGTAATGTAGGATATGTAAACATTTTTAAAGTGACTAATGATACATTTATTAAGTCCATTTATTAAAGTGGCCAGAGATTTGAGTCTGTATGTTGACAGCAGCCTCTCTATGTTAGTGATGGCTGTTTAACAGTCTGATGGCCTTGAGATAGAAGCTGTTTTTCAGTCTCTCGGTCCCAGCTTTGATGCACCTGTACTGACCTCGCCTTCTGGATGATAGTGGGGTGAACAGGCAGTGGCTCGGGTGGTTGTTGTCCTTGATGATCTTTTTGGCCTTCTTGTGACATCGGGTTCTGTAGGTGTCCTGGAGGACAGGTAGTTTGCCCCCGGTGATGCGTTGTGCAGACCGCACTACACTCTGGAGAGCCTTGCGGTTGAGGGCGGTGCAGTTGCCGTACCAGGCGGTGATACAGCCCGACAGGATGCTCTCGATTGTGCATCTGTAAAAGTTTGAGTGTTTTAGGTGACAAGCCATATTTCTTCAGCCTCCTGAGGTTGAAGAGGCGCTGTTGCGTCTTCTTCACCACGCTGTCTGTGTGGGTGGACCATTTCAGTTTGTCCGTGATGTGTATATCCTGAGGAACTTAACTTTTTACCTTCTCCACTACTGTCCCGTCGATGTGGATGGGGAGGTGCTCCCTCTGCTGTTTTCTGAAGTCCACGATCGTCTCCTTTGTTTTGTTGACATTGAGTGAGAGGTTATTTTCCTGACACCATACTCCGAGGGCCCTCACCTCCTCCCTGTAGGCCGTCTCGTCGTTGTTGGTAATCAAGTCTACCACTGTAGTGTCGTCTGCAAGCTTGATGAGTGAGTTGGAAGCGTGCATGGCCACGCAGTCATGGGTGAACAGGGAGTACAGGAGAGGGCTGAGAACGCACCCTTGTGGGGCCCCAGTGTTGAGGATCAGCGGGGTGGAGATGTTGTTTCCTACCTTCACCACCCGGGGGTGGCTTGTCAGACAGTCCAGGACCCAATTGCACGGCCTGGGGTCAAGACACAGGGTCTCGAGCTTAATGACGAGTTTGGAGGGTACTATGGTATTAAATGCTGAGCTGTAGTCAATGAACAGCATTCTTACATATGTATTCCTCTTGTCCAGATGGAATAGGGCAGTGTGCAGTGTGATGGCGATTGCATCGTCAGTGGACCTATTGGGGCAGTAAGCAAATTGGAGTGGGTCTAGGGTATCAGGTAGGGTGGAGGTGATATGCTCCTTGACTAGTCTCTCAAAGCACTTAATAATGACAGAAGTGAGTGCAACGGGGCGATAGTCATTTTGTTCAGTTACCTTAGCTTTCTTGGGAACAGGAACAATGGTGGCCATCTTGAAGCATGTGTCGGCTATTGTAGCCCTCTACATAACCTAGGCTATCAATTGAGTAGCCGAATAAGCCTAGAGTAGCCTACAGAATAAGTTGAATAATAATGTACTTTTTATATCTTTAAATGTTAGGATTAAGTTCTAACATAAAATACCACACTAGTATTTTATTATTGTACTGTAATCAATGTGCATAATAACCAGTGACGATTTTTTTTACACGCATGCCAGCAATGCATGCCACAATACTAAACAATACATTCATTGCATTATAACGATGACAAACAGTGCCCACAAACTGTTAGGGCCTACATAAAGCTGTCCCAACACCTTACCACTGCTACACCTGGCTATCAGCGGAGCCTTGTCTGGCAGCGAAACAGTTCATTCAGCCTCTTTTACTGCCTTTTAAAAATATAGCTGATATGGATGACTTGCTTAAACAAATGTGGTTTCTAATGACAATTGAGATGTACAAACTATGGCATAAGGGGACGACGAGCGGATAAGAGGCAATCAGTAATATCGATTAAGACACGGGCGTAGTCAATAAAACTGTTTGTTCAGCACTTTTGAAATGTACAGCGACAGAATTCAGACCAAGTCACAACCATAGGATAAATAAAGGGGGCATATAAGCAGACAATGGAAGCTCTTACAATATTCGATGATGACATTTCTCTAAAACAGGCTATAGACTAAATGTGCACCACCAGGTCAGAACAGTAAGTTATGAGGTGAAAAGGGAACAAATTATTAGGGTGCGTAACATGTCCTAATAACAGCTTACTACACAACATACACTTAGTATTACTTTCTTAGCTACAGTTTTCATATCTCACTGGCATATTACATCATCTATACAGCAGCATACAAAACGTTTTGGACTCACCTTGTTGTGCTGTGCTTACTTGAACAGGAATGTGGCGCGGCGGTCCTTCTTGTGGGCTATAGAAAGAGGCCCAAAATCCCGACTCGGAATTTAGAGTTGGATGACCAATTCCGAGTTTGCAGTTGTTTTGAATGTGGCAGAAGTCATGCTGGATTGACAGCATGGCCAATGTATTCAAACTTTTCTGGTCCATGGCGCTACCCCTTTTTTCGTGAGATCCAATTGGTAGTTACAATCTTGTCTCATCGCCGCAATTCCCCTACGGACTCGGCGAAGGTCGAGAGTGAAGCTGCACTGCCTCTCGACACACTGCTTGCTCAACTCGGAAGCCAGCCGCACCAATGTGTCGGAGGAAGCAATGTCAAACCACCACAGAAAGCACTGAGCTAGGCTAAAACACCTGCAGTTTGGAGCTGCCTTTCTCAAGAAAGCAAAAAAGAGACCATGATTGTATGCGGCTTTATTAACAAAATTATATATTTAGGATATGTGACACGTATTAATGCCAAAATGACATGCAAACAGAATATAAATATATATAATTATTATTATTATATTTTTTATTTTGTTATTTTTATATTAGCTTAACAGCCCTGAATGACTCATCGCCACTAATAATGACACACCAGACATCTTGAATGACATGGAGTTTATTACACAGTTGCATTTGATTATATCTAATCAGATCCTGGTCCAGTTTAAATTAGGATATATGCAAAATCTGAATGTCTCAATATACAGTATCACGGTGTCATTTGTAGAGTAAAACACTATTGTATTGACAACTGCCCATTTTGTCATTTGAGGGGTCTTGCGCAGAGATTTCAGGAGAAAAGCCTGGGGAAAGGGTCAAATGTCAGTGACATTGGGGTTTGTTTTGCCTTGGCTAGATTGCGGTATCTGGTCATAGAGCCGAACCACGACTGTAGGCTGCATTCATTAACCAATGTGTCGGCTATTGTAGCCCTCTACATAACCTAGGCTATCAATTGAGTAGCCGGATAAGCCTAGAGTAGCCTAAAGATTAAGTTGAATAAGAATTCACTTTTTATATCTTTAATATCTATTGTAATAGAAGAGAATAAAACATGATAGCCCTGTTTTCCATCAGCCTTTTCTCTTGTCTGTTTCCTTCCTTATTTCCAACTCCTGTAAATGGCACCCGCATCTCAGTCAGGCGCCAACACATTCTACCACTCAGCCAGAGGGGCCGCCGAGCCGGTGTTGCATCAGATAACGTTTATATTCATTACATTCATTTTGCAAATAAGTCGAGGCGAAGAGCCGTTCTTTTATGTGCTCCATATCGTGGTACACACAGCCCTTGGACATCTCACCATCTTTGCATTTTGTGTGCAGACCAGGCCAGAGCAGGACAGTGTGTGGTTATGTTTGTCCTTGTGTGAACTAGTGTAGACAGTAGGCTGTGGAGTTTAAAAGTATCGACACGACCACTTATCGCAGGCATTTTCCTGATATTGTTCATGAAGATAAGTAGCCTATACTAGAAAAATGTGAGGTTTGAGATTAAATAAGTTTGCTAATATGGGTAATTTGGACCATTGATGGCTACAATCATGAAACTAGTAGTAGTAGGATGATTTAGAAAAACATGGTGCACATGAATGTTATAAATGTATCATGTACAGATTCTATTACAATAGATATGTATCATTCTATTTATTGTTATGGAATAAATGCAGGCAATTTATCATGATATGGAATTTTGTCCATATTGCCGACCAGCTCTGGCATTTATGACAACATTCCCAGTGGGTTATGGATGACTAGTCGAGGCTGTCTGTGTTAAAGGATCGATCAAAAGAGAGAGTAGTCGATAGTGAGTAGTTGATCAGAGAATTATCATTTGTTTGCCTGTTATCTCCTCTCTGGAGTAATGCAGGGAGCAATGGCACCCTTTTTATCTGCTGCTGTATGCCCTAAAGACTAGACACTTTGCATTGATAATGAACCTCCCCCCCAATTTGCCTACACTCCTATCTAGAACCAAAAAGGGTTCTTCGGCAGGCCCCATAGGAGAACCCTTTGAAGAACCACATTTGGTTCCAGGTTCCCTTTCCAGAGGGTTCTATGTGGAACCCAAAATAGTTCTACCTGGAACCAAAAAGGGTTCTCCTATGGGGACAGCCGCAGGAGCCTTTTGGAGCACTTTTTTCTAAGTGTACTTTTTTTATACCCAGGTCCAGACCCTGGTGACAGCACGCCATACTATACCACCCAGTCTATGGTCAATCAGCCTATTGGCCAGGTCCAAGACTTACAACAGAGCCAGCAGCACCATCAGGCTGCTTCTCAACAAGCTCCTCTCCAAACCTACGGTAACTACCACCCCAGCTCCAGCTATGAAGTTCACAGTTCCAGATACTGTCCCATGGGACACCTCCCCAAGGCTTTCGACTGCCCAAGCATCCAGATCACATCTATCAGTCACAGTCACCAAGAGCTGGGCTCCAGCCAGGATGCCGTGCCCATCAGTGGGGCAGACGGCGGGGGGGAGTGCGGTCGTGAACGGTCCTGGTCCAGGGATCACCTCTACCTACCCCTGGACCCCTGTTACAGGGACTCATCGTCCCTGAACCCTAGCCCTTGCAGTAGCCTGTCCTCCAGGAGCTGGCTGTCCGAAGTGTCCTCCTGCGAGTCCTTCTCGCACGTTTACGACGACGTGGAGGCTGAGCTGAACGAGGCGGCCGCCCGATTCACTATGGGTTCCCCGCTGGCCTCTCCCCTGGCCTCCCCTGGCTGCTCCCCACAAGGCCAGGCCGCAGGGGGATTCGGGGTAGAGCTGTGGCAGCAGCAGTACTTCATGAACACCCACTCCCTCTCGCCCCACCAGTCCCCTCGCCAGTCGCCCCGTCAGTCCCCCTGTCACTCTCCGCGCAACAGCGTCACAGACGAGAACTGGCTTAACCCGCGCCCCACCTCCAGGTCCGGCTCAAGGCCCACATCACCTTGTGGGAAGAGACGACACTCCAGCGCAGACGTCTATGGACAGGGACCTTCCCCCACCCCATCCCCTCATCAGTCCCCCTGCCCCACCCCCAGCCACTCTCCCAGGGGCAGCGTAACAGAGGACACCTGGGTGGTTGGAAGCCCTGGTGCCATGGGGGCCCTCCTGTACAACCTCCCTGAGGTAGACGTTCCCTCCAAAACCAGGAGGACCTCTCAGCAGGCTCACATGGGTCTACTGCATGGACAGGGAGACTCAGGGCTGGTGCCCGAAGACCAAGGAGTCGTGTTGCCTTACCTGGACTCGCCTGCAGATGAGTCTGGGTCTACTCTAAAACAGGATGGCCTTTTTGAAGAACTTTTTCTCTCGGTTCCCTCACACTTCACCTGGAACAAACCCAAACCTGGCAACGCACCCCTTTTCAGGTTTGTTATTCATAATTACATAAGCATCAATTCTCACGTGTGCTTCATCATGCTAACCACCAGTTGAACACTCTCATTTCTGCGATCACTCAGCATGGTGCAGACATTGTACTACCATAGCAACCCTAGCAAGGGCCAGGAGATCATAACTAGAGGTGAAGAACAAGATACCGACCCCTATGATTTCTTAACACCAAATCTGAATGACTGTATGTTTATGAGAAATAATGTCTGGGTTGTAGTCGTTAACGCACACTGTAGCAAACATTCTTGAAATGGAAAATTAGCATTTCTTATTGGGCAAGTTCAGGTAATCCCTCCCTGTTTCAGTCTGTTTTCTTCCATTTGCTGCCTAAGTAATATGACCCTGTGTTGCCTTCCCACCCAGGACCTCATCCCTACCCCCACTGGACTGGCCCCTGCCTAGCCAGTTTGGCCAGTGCGAGTTGAAGGTGGATGTGCAGCCACGGGGCCACCACAGGGCCCACTACGAGACAGAGGGGAGTCGGGGGGCCGTCAAGGCTGCCTCAGGAGGACACCCTGTAGTCAAGGTTAAGAGAAAGTCTTTCACAACCTCATGACACCAGACCTGGGTCCAAATAGTATTTGCACTTGTAAAGCTCAATCTAGCACAGCTAAAGTATTTAAACACATACTATTTGAATCGAGGTCTGCATGACAAAAGTACAGTTGAAGTCTGAAGTTTACATACACCTTAGCCAAATACATTTAAACTCAGTTTTCACAATTCCTGACATTTAATCCTAGTAAAATTCACTGTTTTAGGTCAGTTAGGATCACCACTTTATTTTAAGAATGTGAAATGTCAGAATAATAGTTGAGAGAGTGATTTATTTCAGCTTTTATTTATTTCATCACATTTCCAGTGGGTCAGAAGTTTACATGCACTCAATTAGTATTTGGTAGCATTGCATTTAAATTGTTTAACTTGGGTCAAACGTTTTGGGTAGCCTTCCACAAGCTTCCCACAATAAGTTTCCCGCTCAGCCCAGTCAAAACTGTTCGCTGCTCTGGCACCCCAATGGTGGAACAAACTCCCTCACGACGCCAGGTCAGCGGAGTCAATCACCACCTTCCGGAGACACCTGAAAGGAATACCTCTCTCCCCACCTCTTTAAGGAATACCTAGGATAGGATAAAGTAATCCCTCTAACCCCCCCCCCCCCCTTAAAAGAGTTAGATGCACTATTGTAAAGTGGTTGTTCCACTGGATATCATAAGGTGAATGCACCAATTTGTAAGTCGCTCTGGATAAGAGCGTCTGCTAAATTACTTAAATGTAAATGTAATAAGTTGGGTGAATTTTGGCCAATTCCTTCTGACAGAACTGGTGTAACTGAGTCAGGTTTGTAGGCCTCCTTGCTCACACACACTTTTTCAGTTCTGCCCACAAATGTTCTATGGGATTGAGGTCAGGGCTTTGTGATGGCCACTCCAATACCTTGACTTTGTTGTCCTTAAGCCATTTTGCCACTACTTTGGAAGTATGCTTGTGGTCATTGTCCATTTGGAAGACCCATTTGCGACCAAGCTTCAACTTCCTGACTGATGTCTTGAGATGTTGCTTCAATATATCCACATAATTTTCCTCCCTCATGATACCATCTATTTTGTGAAGTGCACCAGTCCCTCCTGTAGCAAAGCACCCCCACAACATGATGTTGCCACACCCGTGCTCACGGTTGGAATGGTGTTCTTCGGCTTGCAATCTTCCCCCTTTTTCCTCCAAACATAACGATGGTCATTATGGCCAACAGTTATATTTTAGTTTCATCAGACCAGAGGACATTTCTCCAAAAAGTACGATCTTTGTCCCCATGTGCAGTTGCAAACCGTAGTCTGGCTTTTTTATGGCAGTTTTGGAGCAGTGGCTTCTTCCTTGCTGAGCAGCCTTTCAGGTTATGTGAATATAAGACTCGTTTTATTGTGGATATAGATACTTTTGTACCCGTTTCCTCCAGCATCTTCACAAGGTCCTTTGCTGTTGTTCTGGGATTGATTTGCACTTTTCGCACCAAAGTACGTTCATCTCTAGGAGACAGAACGCGTCTCCTTCCTGAGCGGTAGGACGGCTGCGTGGTCCCATGGTGTTTATACTTGCGTGCCATTGCTTGTACAGATGAACGTGGTACCTTCAGGCTACCATTTTTTTTCTGAGGTCTTGGCCTATTTCTTTTGATTTTCCCATGATGTCAAGCAAAGAGGCACTAAGTTTGAAGGTAGGCCTTGAAATACATCCACAGGTACACCTCCAATTGACTCAAATTATGTCAATTAGCCTATCAGAAGCTGACATAATTTTCTGGAATTTTCCAAGCTGTTTAAAGGCACAGTCAACTTAGTGTATGTACACTTCTGACCCACTGGAATTGTGATACAGTGAATTATAAGTGAAATAATCTGTTTGTAAACAGTTGTTGGAAAGATTACTTGTGTCATGCACAAAGTAGATGTCCTAACCGACTTGCCATAACTAGAGTATGTTAACAAGAAATTTGTGGAGTGGTTAAAAAACTAGTTTTAATGACTCCAACCTAAGTGTATGTAAACTTCCGACTTCAACTGTATGTATAGAGGGTCTCTGTCGGCTCTGACCAAGAAGATCAATATGATTGCGCTAGACTTTATGCCTGGTTCACATAACAAGTTGTGTTTTGATAAACTGCTGTTTGCAATTGTAACCTCGAGGTGTCAATCAACGTGTGACATCCTGCGATATCGAAGGAAGTGTTCTTGTTACAACGAACTGTCTTGAGTGGGCGTTTTGTGCAATTACTCCCTCCCTGTTATTACTTGAATCAGACATTTGTTTAACAATGTTATCAGGGGTTTGTGACACTTGTTCATATATTAGGCTCAGTAAATATGGGGGGTGACGTAGCTTATGCAAACCCAACCAACCACAAGAGCACTGGCAGCCCTAATCTCATACTGTAGTTTCTCGCTCTCTTGCTCGCCTTCTCTGTAAACGACAGATACATGGTGAGCCTCAGACAGACAGCCTGTTATTGTAGCCCAACAGCTCTTCATTTAACACAGGAGCGTGCACGCATGTGTGTGTGTACATGTGAGCTTTATGTTCTGTATATTCAAGTCCACATCAAGCATTGCCTTGGAAGCCATAACTCTAGTAAACAACTAGACTGTGCTGCGACTCACTACGTGAGAGAGGAGGCATCCAAGGTGTATGCATTTAAACCCATGGATGGATCACAGCTCGTACTCTAGTTACTCCAAAGTGCTGCACATACACCAACAACTACACCCTTTGATCTCTTACCATTTTAAGTCGTATGTGCTTGGGGTATCACACTGGGCATCACACTGGGTATATCACCAGAGCGTATCACCTAACGTTTAGCAGAGCACTACTTGCCAGTGGGGCTGGAATACAATCCCTGGATCAGGGCTCAGAGTATCAACTAACATTGAGCAGAGCTCTATTTGCCAGTAGGACTGCAGTGGGACTGAACTACCATCTATGGATCAAGGTGCAGCCAGGCTGGAACAGATGCAGGCTGAGATAAGCAAAGCTTTATTAAGGCCTGGCTCTCATGTAATATATACCAGCTAGTTTATTTTGGGGTGGCTTCATTACTCTCGTGTTAAAGCCACACAGCTTCACACTCTAGTCCTCTGTAATGCCACAAGCAGTGTTTCCCTGTACATTACATCACGTAGGCGTGTTGGACATTCCTCAACCTCATGCTGGCTCTTCAGGGGCACAACACATTTTTGGTGACCTCAAATGGTTTCAATTGGGTAATTTCATTGCAGGCAATCCAGGATGTGAATTGCATAGTGCAGGTCACATTTTCGACATTGTCTGGGTGTATTGCGATCTGTACAGAGCATTGGCATTGGTTTGGCATACTGTTTCTAAACAGATCCAAACACAGTTATTCAAATGTACAGTGCAAAGAACAAGAGTGCTCATAAGAAGAAGTGAAACATGGTGCGTTCATATATTTGTTAATCAAATGCGGTAGAATGCTTATTTGATTTCTACGGCTTGGTGTCATTTACAGCTCCTTGGATACGACGAGAAGCCAGTCAACCTGCAGATTTTCATTGGAACGGCAGACGATCGGTACTTGAGACCACATGTCTTCTACCAGGTGCACAGAGTAACGGGAAAGACGGTGGCTACTGCTTGCCAGGAAAGCGTAATAAGCAGTACAAAGGTTCTGGAAATCTCTCTCCTCCCCGAAAACAGTATGTCCACCAGGTACTGGTCATAACCATGTCATATTTATGTTTTCAAAGCATCACAAGGCTAAAAGTAGAACATTTGGGCTTGTAATTTATTGGTATTATGATCTCAAATGTAAAATGGCTACCACTGTGAATTCTCATAATTTTTGAACGATTTAGAACAGATGATAGCATGTTAAAAATGGGAATGGATTTTCGTCTCAGAATAAGCATATTTCTACACCTAGAACAAATAGAAACAGACAGACCATAACTATTTTGTCAAGGACATGTGGCTGCCTTTCCATAATAGAAGAATCCAGGCATTATTTTCTCACACTATCTGATACTTATTTGTCACTATTCAACAAACTACATAACATCACAAAATGACGTGAAGAATGTGAACTATTTAAAGCATTATGGTCATTCTTTATTGAGGGCGGCAGGCAGCCTCGAGGTTAGAGCGTTGGGCAGTAACCGAAAGGTTGCTGGTTTGAATACCGGAGCCGAGAAGGTGAAAAAAAATCTGTTGCTGTGCCCTTGAGCAAGGCAATTAACCCTAATTGCTCCAGGGGGGCTGTACAATAGCACCCTGGCCATGACCCCACACCCTGAGGGTGTCTCAGGGGGAGTTGGGATAGGCAAAAAAGCACATTTCCATTACACACTTGTGTGTAACAGGAAAAATATAAGCACCCCCAAAAGTATGATTATTATTAGCTTACTGTAAATTTTCAAATGGAAATGTTTATATTGGCCTTTATAGAATGTTGTCTCATGCTTGTATTTCTCCCTCTACAGTATTGACTGTGCAGGCATCCTGAAGCTGAGGAACTCTGACATTGAGCTCAGGAAGGGGGAGACTGACATCGGGAGGAAGAACACGTGTGTGCGAGTGGCATTCCGTGTGTATATCCCTCAGCCCAGCGGCAAGGTCCTGTGTCTGCAAGCTGCCTCTATTCCTGTGGAGTGCTGTGAGTATCTTTATTCAGTAGGCCGGCCTACATACTGTAGTAATAGTACCAGTCAAAAGTTTGGACACCTACTCATTCAAGGGTTTTTCTTTATTTTTACTATTTTCTACATTGTAGAATAATAGTGAAGTCATCAAAACTATGAAATAACACATATGGAATCATGTAGTAACCAAGAAAGTGTTAACAAATCAAAATATATTTTATTTGCGACTGCACTTGAAAAAACGTTCAAAGTTCTTGAAATTGTCTGGATTGACTGACCTTCATGTCTTAAAGTAATGGACTGTCATTTCGCTTTGCTTATTTGAGCTGTTCTTGCCATAATATGGACTTGGTCTTTTACCAAATTGGGCTATCTTCTGTATACCACCCCTACCTTGTCACAACACAACTGATTGGCTCAAAGGCATTAAGAAGGAAAGAAATTCCACAAATTAACTTTTAACAAGGCACACCTGTTAATTGAAATGCATTCCATTTGACTACCTCATGAAGCTGGTTGAGAGAATGCCAAGAGTGTGCAAGCTGTCATCAAGGAAAAGGGTGGCTACTTTGAAGAATCTCAAATATAAAATGTACTTTGATTTGTTTAACACCTTTTTGGTTACTACATGATTCCATATGTGTTATTTCATAGTTTTGATGTCTTCACTATTGTTCTACAATGTAGAAAATAGTAAAAAATAAAGAAAAACTCTTGAATGAGTAGGTGTGCCCAAACCTTTGACTGGTACTGTACATGCTTTCAAAGATCCACATACATAATTCATACATAATTAGATCCACATACATAATTCATTTTCAAACTCATTCTGAGTTTTTCCCGATTATGGGACTTGACCAGAAATAATCTTTATTTATATAATCTATATTAAATTATTGGTATAATAATTAGTTAAAGGCTATAACTTGTGGCCAGAGCTCCTCTTAAGGATCAGACCCTTTTTTTCAATTTTCACCTAAAATGACATAGCCAAATCTAACTGCCTATAACTCAGGACCTGAAGTAAGGATATGCATATTATTGATACCATTTGAAAGGAAACAATTTGAAGTTTGTGGAAATGTGAAATTAATGTAGGAGGACATAACACATTAGATCTGGTAAAAGATAATACAAAGCAAAAGACATGTGTTTAAAAAAAATAAAATTGTACCATCATCTTTGAAATACAAGAGAAAGGCCATAATGTATTATTCCAGCCCAGGCACAATTTAGATTTTGGCCACTAGAATGCAGCAGTGCATGTGCACAGATTTAGACTGATCCAATGAACCATTGCATTTCTGTTCAGAATTTTGTATCAAGACTGCCCAAATGTGCCTAATTAGTTTATTAATACATTTTCAAATTCATAACTGTGCACTCTCCTCAAACAATAGCATGGTATTATTTCACTGTAATAGCTACTGCAAATTGGACAGTGCAGTTAGATTAACACGAATTTAAGCTTTCTGACAATATCAGATATGTCTATGTCCTTCCCTGTTCAGTATATGTAATAGTTAAATGTAATTGGCTTGCAGCCCAGCGCTCGGCCACAGACCTTCCCCAGATGCAGAGCTGCAGTCCCATCAGCTGCTTGGTCAGTGGGGGGGAGGAGATGGTAATTACTGGCTCCAACATATCCCACGAGTCAAAGGTCATCTTCCTGGAGAAAGGCCCTGGTAAGAGACGCTGACGCTGCCTTGACTTTATAGAATTCATAGAAAGGCTAGGGGAGAAGCCTGGTTTATCCTTTTCCCGAACCGTATTCACTTGGATATGTTCTTTCCAGCACCGTTCCAGCAACTAAGCCTTGCCTTGTGCGAGCCGGACCGGCTCACAGGAGCAAGAGCTCCTATGATCTCAGGGCGAATACTCTAACCACGAGTTCACCGAGTTGGTCCAACAACTATGGTGGTGCATAACCAGTTCAGCACAGTGCAGCTTTACGTGACTTGGCTCAGTAGTGTGAAAAGGGTATAAAAAACGATGCCAGAAAAGGAAAATATTTTTCCTTTAACACAACAGTGTGTTAATTGTGATGTTTTATCTCTCCAGATGGACGCACACAGTGGGAAGTTGACGGAAAAGTTATTAGAGACAAGAGTAAAAGAGTAAGTAGAAACCTAAATTACATTATTAAAGTTAGACTACATGAAATCGACCTCCCAAACCCTGGATGATAAATCATTTGGAAACATTCTCTTTCCAGTCCAGAATCGTGGTTGAGATTCCTACCTACCACAACACCACTGTGAGCTCTGCAGTCCAGGTGCAGTTCTACGTGTGCAACGGAAAGAGGAGAAGAAGCCAAAGGCAAAACTTCACATACTTGGCTGGTGCTTCTCCACACCATTATCCCACTGCCAGTGACCATGCAGTTGTGGCTCCTCGGGTGAAGCAGGAGCTCACCGACTCAACCTATCTGTCTACTTGCAACAATCTCCCTGGCCTATATCCAACCAGCAGCAAGCAGAATTCTTCTGACGGGGCCTTCTCTCAGGACAGGCCCTTGTATGGTTCCTCTGGTGGTCACCCTGTGCCTTGTGGTCCGCCCTCCCAGCCAGCATACACTCCCTCAGGCTCCTCGCCTCTTCAGCACTCCCCGCACCTCCACAGCTACAGTCCCAGTATGGGATACCAGCGGATAAGCCCTATGCATACACCTGATTCAATGCCACCCCCTCGGACAAAGCCTGTCTACCAGACCACACAACATAATGTGCCTTATAGTGGCCAGGCCAGCTCTCCCATGAGACCTGGTCCTGCCGCACTCCAGGTCATTCGACCTCAGTCTGCCCAGCCCAGGCCAGCTGTCTCCAGCCCTCATAGGGAAATGTACCAGAGCCTCATTGGACCTGATCTCTCTGTCGCCACTCTCCAGTCTGCCAGAACCCACACCCAGAATGCAACCCAGCTGCAGTCTCTAAAATACCACTGTTCCCACTCAGACTCTGACCTAGCTGCTCTACAGGCTGAGTATAATCTGAGCTACCATTCTGACAAAAACTTGCCTGCTTCGTATTCCCCCACCCCTGGAGTAGCAGCAACCTGCTCCACCTCCCCGTTAGCATCAGCCTCCTCTGGGGGTCCCCTGAGGCACCTGTCCCCCAGCAGCGCTCAGGGGCTGGCCTCTGGTATCGACCCCCAGGAGTGTCCCCCGGAACCCCATTCCCTCTTCTCAAACGGCAGAGGGAGGGTGAACATCAAGCAGGAACCAGAGGAGAAGCTGCCTCTCAGCTCCATGGGGCTCCAGGAGATCACACTAGATGATGGTAAGAGGCTCATATGATACACTACATGGCCAGAAGTATGTGGACACCCCTTCAAATTTGTGGATTCGGCTATTTCAGCCACAACCGATGCTGACAGGTGTATAAAACAGAGCACACAGTCATGCAATTTTCATAGACAAACGCTGGCAGTAGAATGGCCCGTACTAAATCAAATAAAATTGTATGTCACATGCGCCGAATACAACAGGTGTAGCCCTTACAGTGAAATGCTGACTTACAAGCGCTTAACCAACAAACAATTTTTTGGTATTTTCTTAAAACAGCAAAGAGATAAGAAAAATAAATAATGAAGGAGCAGCAGTAAATAACAAAAAGCAGAGCTATATACAGGGGGTACCGGGTCAGAGTCAATGCGGTGGCACCGGTGTCGAGGTAATTTATGTAATTATGTACATGCAGGTAGGGTTAATAAACTTGGGGGGGGGGGGGGGTTGTAAATAGTCTGGGAAGCCATTTGATTAACTGTTCAGGAGTCTTATGGCTTGAGGGTAGAAGCAGTTTAGAAGCCTCTTGGACCAAGACTTGGTGCTCTAGTACCGGTTGCCGTGTGGTAACCGGTACTAGAGCACTAGGGTGGCTGGAGTCTTTGACAATTTTTAGGGCCTCCCTCTGACACCCCCTGGTATAGAGGTCCTGGATGGCAGGAAGCTTGGCTCTGGTGATGTACTGGGCCGTATGCACTACCCTCTGTAGTGCCTTACGGTCGGAGGCCAAGCAGTTGCCATACCAGGCAGTGATGCAACCCGTCAGGATGCTCTCGATGGTGCAGCTGTAAAACCTTTTGAGGATCTGAGGACCCATGCCAAATCTTTTCAGTCTCCTGAGGGGGAATAGGTTTTGTCGTGCCCTCTTCACCACTGTCTTGATGTGCTTGGACCATGTTAGTTTGTATGTGATGTGTACGCCAAGGAACTTGAAGCTCTCAATCTGCTCCACTACAGCCCTGTTGATGAGAATGGGGGTGTGCTCGGTCCTCCTTTTCCTGTCGTCCACAATCATCTCCTATGTCTTGGTCACGTTGAGGGAGAGGATGTTGTCCTTGCACCACGCGGGCAGGTCTCTGACCTCCTCCCTATAGGCTGTCTCATCGTTGTCGGTGATCAGGCCTACCAATGATCTGGCCCCCCTGAGGGGCCCCCGTGTTGAGGATCAGCGTGGCGGATGTGTTGTTGCCTACCCTTACCACCTGGGGGCGGCCCGTCAGGAAGTCTAGGATCCAGTTGCAGAGGGAAATGTTTAGTCCCCGGATCCTTAGCTTAGTGATGAGCTTTGAGGGCACTATGTTGTTGAACGCTGAGCTGTAGTCAATGAATAACATTCTCACATAAGTGTTCCTTTTGTCCAGGTGGGACAGGGCCGTGTGGAGTGCAATAGAGATTGCATCATCTGTGGATCTGTTGGTGCGGTATGCATATTGGAGTGGGTCTAGGGTGTCTGGGATAATGGTGTTGATGTGAGCCATGACCAGCCTTTCAAAGCATTTCATGGCTACAGACGTGAGTGCTACGGGTCGGTAGTCATTTAGGCAGGTTACCTTAGTGTTATTGGGCACAGGAACTATGGTGGTCTGCTTGAAACATGTTGGTATTACAGACTCAGACTGGGAGAGGTTGAAAATGTCAGTGAAGACACTTGCCAGTTGGTCAGTGCATGCTCGGAGTACACGTCCTGGTAATCCGTCTGGCCCAGCGGCCTTGTGAATGTTGATCTGTTTAAAGGTCTTACTCACATCGGCTGCATAGAGCGTGATCACACAGTCATCCGGACCAACTGATGCTCTCGTGCATGTTTCAGTGTTACTTGCCTCGAGACGAGCATAGAAGTTATTTAGCTCGTCTGGTAGGCTCGTGTAACAGGGCAGCTCTCGGTTGTGCTTCCCTTTGTAGTCTGTAATAGTTTGCAAGCCCTGCCACATCCGACGAGCGTCGGAGCCGGTGTAGTACGATTCGATCTGAGTCCTGTATTGACGCTTTGGCTGTTTGATGGTTCGTCAGAGGGCATAGCGAGATTTTTTATAAGCTTCTGGGTTAGAGTCCCGCTCCTTGGCTTCTGGTTGGTGTATGTACGTACGGTCACTGTGGGGACAACGTCCTCGATGTACTTATTGATAAAGCCAGTGACTGATATGGTGTACTCCTTAATGCCATCGGAAGAATCCTGGAACATATTCCAGTCTATGCTAGCAAAACAGTCTTGTAGTTTAGCACCTGCATCATTTGATCACTTTTTTGAAGAGCTCAGGGACTTTCAACATGGCCCCGTCATAGGTTGCCACCTTTCTGACAAGTCAGCTTATCAAATTTCTGCCCTGCTAGAGCTGCCCCGGTCAACTGTAAGTCCTGTTATTGTGAAGTGGAAATGTCTAGGAGCAACAACGGAAAATGGAAATCAACCAGAAAAAAAGATCACTTTATAAATAGTTTTGTTCAAGAGACTGTTCCAGTTAATATTTCATTGTCTGAGAGACCCGATCATCACCCCGTTTTAAAATCCCCACATAAAATAGCTTTTTCTTAGATGCTGTGTATACATTTATCACTGTTATTTTTGTTTCCTCTAAAGAAGCAGTCCAACATTAACTAATAGATGTCTGCAAAGGCTAATATTCTAAGCTCATTTTAGATTATTTGCTTACCTTCTACTGGGAACTTGGTTTCTCATTTTTCTTTTTAACTTGGCTTTGGATTGAACTGCGTTTGGAAGTGTAAATGGCGCTTCACTCCACCTGCTTGAGCTGTGGGGGTAACGCTGGCGGGGAAAGGGAGCAGGGGTTGGAAGGAATCTGTCTCTCTTTTTCAGGGGTCGGGGGATCAGTACTGAAGTCTGACTCGTTCGCGTCCTCAAAGGACTCTTCTTCCTTGCTCTCACTGCAGCTTGACCTGGAGGATTGGATACTCTCGCTGACACCTTCCTGGGAGATCTGGTCGCCTTCACTTTTGTATTCAGCTCCCTCAGCTTCTCTCGCATTCACTGGCACCTGCCTCTCAGCTGTGCTCGAACCTGTAGTGGTGACCTCGCGCTCTGCCGTGGCGTGGTGGATGGAACTAACTGTTGGGGTCGGTAGCTCTGTCTCTTCCGGCTCTTCCTCTGGGCTGGATTGGGGACCAGCCCTTGCTTTGTAGGCGTAAGACTGGGGACACTTGCAGAAGTCGTGGCCCTCTTTTCCACACAAGGTGCACTTGCTTGGAGACTCACAGTCCATGGATTTGTGTCCAAGGTCTCCGCATCTCCAACACTTCACCTCTGGGCAATCCTTGACATGGTTGTCCAGCCCCTGGCAGATGTAACACCAAGGGGTTTGTCCGGGATAGGAGATCTTACCATTGTATGGGTCAAGGGATATTGAGTTAGGGATTGTTATCGACTGCCCGCTTGTGGTTTTGCGCACTTTGTACTCCATACCATATCCCGAACTTATCCACCGGTTTCACTGCAGGTTGTAAAATAGTGCAACACCCATTTAGAAACAGTTCAATGTCATGATCTGGAACTCTTCCCGTCCAGAACTTTACAAAGACCATCTTTACGTCCAGCACAATGGAGGACTCCACTGTCCCGTCCTTGTAATTTGTGGCTGTCTCTTGAGCTAAATGGACTCCAGGAAGCGGCGTAATGGGGGTTCTTCCTTAAAGACGAGCTGTAAATCTCTCCTGTTCTCCTGTGCAATGAATCAGTAAACATCAACTGCACAAATCTAATTGGATTGGAATAAGAGTGTCTCTCTAACATAGTCGCAACTTGGTGGATCTAGATTGACGGTGTATTTTAATCTGGCCCAGTATTGACCAAAACCAGCGACATATGTCGACCACGGATGAGCCATACAGCTCTGACAGCTCGGGACTACAAAATGATTATTATGGGAGATAATTGATCTATACGTTGGTTTGTCATGGACAACCGCGAGGTCGGCCAGACATCGTGTGTTCACCAAAATCGAATCCAAGTGAATCCAAATCATTACACTGTTGATTTTATGTGTCTCCGAGTGGACACACGTACCTCTCCAAAGTGTGCACAGTTCCTAAGTCATTTCAATGCACTTTTATGACTCAGAGATTGCTTTTGTTGTTTTGTTCTTCTAGCAGTGCCGTTGAGGAACTAGAGCACACTTGTAGTTGTTTTGTTTGGAACACAACCCTGCAATCACACAATTACTCTTGTTGTTTACGCAATCCAAAAAACGGCCAATTATAAATCGCAATTTGGGTCAGGTGAGCTTCACTTCAACACTTGTTCTATTCCCAACATGACCAGCTGAGTTATAAAATAGGATCTTACAGTGTCAGGCTTTCACCGGGCAATTCAGAGAAACAGATCGTCATTTTGGTGCACATAGAAAGGAGTCATGCGTGCGTGCATTCAGATGCGTGGTCCGCTGCAAATTTTCTTTACAATAGACAAACAAGCTCATTCTGTTCAGAACAACCCAGGGCATGAAGCCATGTCATCTTGTAACTGTACATCAAACATAGTGATCATAAAGTTGTCACTGTATATGACATGAGTTTTATGATATGGAAATGTGAAGTGCACATTTGGACTCACGGGTGTTTGGCTTGCTTGTATGACATCAAAGCTGTATTTATTATAATCCTCAACGTCTCATCTTTCAAAATACATTGAGTCCTCTTAATTTACAGCATTTCCCTCACTCTTTCAACAGTAGGCTAATGTTGTCCAATTAAGCGGAAGAGATGGAGGTAACTTCTAGACAGCCACTGTCTAATTTTGGTGCTTATCAATGCCCCAATCTGCCATTTTCAACACGTATACGGGTACGAATGTAAAGGGCAACTGTCAATTATCTATAAACTAATAAAACGCAAATTTTTTTCATATTGTAGCGTAGACCCTACTTTACATCACCAAAGGTCTTTGTTGTGCTTGCCATCGGTTGAGACACTTGGTTTGATGTCATTTCAATCATAGAAATATAATTATTGAATGGACCTATCCATTCAGACCACTGCAATTTAGCTGGTACACCATTGAAATTGTAATTGAATTAACATTTTAACTTCTAATTACTACCACAAAGATGGCCGCCGGTCCACCCACCATCGAATGTCAACTTAAATGGTCATGTGTTTTCTATTATTTATATTTCTAGGATTTTAGTAGGTTTCATGACAGTATCAGGATTGACAGTATCATTTAAAACAACAGATATTCCCATTCAAGTCAACATTCTCTCATGTGTGGACCTCCAACCAGTTTGTGGTACCATTTTAGTACATTTACCAGCCAAAACATGACACCCACCCTGTATTCAAGAGTATTTTGTGTCTCCACCGATGGCGGGCATAACACGACAACCTCAGATTATGTAAAATAGGGTCTAAACTACAACATATGTAAATCCCGAGTACGCGTTTTTAGATCATTTACATTTAAGGTAAAAAATAAAACAAATAAATAAATCTTCAATAGTTTGTAAGCTTTTAAATGATATCAATCTCAACCATTTAACTTTTCCAGTGATGTAGACATGGATGCCTCGTGGTATGGTGGGTTATACAAAATAGGTCAACTTTGAGAACCTTTATCTCCAAAAAGTCACTTTCTGAGCACTTCTACAAGGGGCAAATATGTATGGAAGGGTCCGTTCAAATCAAAAGAGGTGCTGTCAAAAAGTGATTGAATTCATATGGATTTACCCAGCTTAGAGTAGGGCTGGCTGTAATTACAGGCCTTTAGGGGCCAGGCGATGAACCGTAAAGCTCTCACGATCTCACCATGCCGACCTGATTTTTTAATTAATCACCTCGCGCTGGCCGGACTGTGTTTGTCCCGACAACACAGTCACTGTGGCCCAGTATTCTTGTCACCATATGCCCACTAGGTCTTTGTTTGCTCCTCTACAGGGCTGCATGGCTGCCAGCCCATGTGTGTGCATTTGTGTGTGCGTGCATGCATACCTGTGTGTGCGCTTGTGCACATACTGTCTTTGTATGTTTGTTTGTGTGCATTATGATGTAGGTTAATTATAGGCAGAGGCCCGGATTGCTAGCTAAGGAGATGACACTTTTAACTGTGTGTATGTTAGTATAGCCTACAAACTATAGTCACATAGAGGAGGCTAAAGATACCGTGCACGCGTATCTGCTTCAGTTACCGTCTGTGGCACAGCTGTCACGGGGCAGTAATGACAGACAGGCTTTCAGAAGACCCCCACAACCCCCTCACTACATACGGCTTGGAAATAGGACCCCTGGCCTGAGCTGGGCGGAAGGGTCCTCTTTGAACTTGACTTTCACCCTACAGGGTTTCTGCAACTCTGATACTTAAATTAAGAAACAGCGAGTTTATGCCTCATTAGGTGAGATTAGATAATTATTTAATTGAAAGGATTTAATCAATTTGTCATTTCAAATGAAAGTGATTTCATTGATGTACAGTTGTGGGATCTTTTAGTTTCAATGATTTTGTTTTTCTTAATGACTAATTTTAGGCTCTTACAGTGTATTGTAAGTGTTCTTGGAGGAAGGGAGCAGGTGCAGTCAAGCTGTCGGAGTTCCTGTTAGTCTATTGGTTGAAAAAACAGGGACTGGTTATTTCCGTTCCCTCAGTGCTAGCCTGTTTGTTTACATGTGTTGTCTATCATCTACCCTCATACACGGCTCGGGTTGCAAACACACCACCTTTTCATGGAAAGGCTATGAGTACGGTGTATATGTGACCATTTGATCCATGTGTTTTTGTTGCACTGTAGGGAGTATAAATAGACATCACAAATACAGACTGGGACCTCAGCCTTCGACATGGATCCCACCCTTTGATAAAGCTCCAAAATGTGTTCTCACCATTCAGCCATCTCTAACCTTTAGACCAGGCCTCAATCTTTGGTTGTTTTTCATAATGTGTGACATCTGCAGAGCTAGACTGTTAAAACGAAAAGAAAGCTATGTGTATCAACAATGCAAGGCATTCAATGTCTGTTCCACATTGGTTCACGTCAAAATAAGTCAATTATACATTTAGCATTACAACAAACTGTGCACACACACTGGTTGAAACACCGTTGATTCAGCCAGTGTGTGTGCCCAGTTTTTTTTGTGCTGCTAAATGTATAATTGACGTTTGCCATTTGGTTTAGATTGAGGAGATTGGCAATGCTGCCCTCGGATGGCTGAAACAACTATAAAGTAAGAAACGACAAGAGGCTTGAAACTAACCCCCTGTGTGTCTGTGTTTTGCAGTGAATGAGATCATCGACAGAGACATATCTCAGCTCAGTGGCGGTGGTGGTGGGGCAGCAGAGTCCAATCAACCAGAACAGGATACTTATGGATGGGATACTGAGATACTCCAGTGATACTGTTCTTCCATTCTGTGGCCTTCATTCGTTTTCTATTAATCATCATCATTACTCAGGACAGGAGTTGAATTGTGCTCTCTATGCATTTGGCGGTTCTATTACTAACTGACCACAATATTGACGGCAAAACTGTGGTGGTTTAACTGGTGCAATTAACCCAGTTGATGGTAATACATACACCTGTGGATGTGGGTAGGCTGTAGAGAATGTACCCACTGGGCACAGATGTCAATTCAACATCTATTCCACGTTGGTTCAATGTAATTCCGTTGAAATGACGTGGAAACAACTGACTCAACCAGTGTGCCCGGTGGGTATGCCTGTTTGTTTGCTTATCTAACAGTTCAGGATTTTCAAGTCAAACTAAAATATATTTTAGGAATAAAGATGGCAATACTTCTCATACCAAAGATTTGTATTTGTTGCCCTTAAGGCACAGCTGAAATATAACTAATTGTCTGTAAATGCATGAAAATTACGTATTTGGTGTGGAAAGAACATTGATGTCAATGAAGAGGCTGAAAAAGGCCAAATACCAAATGCTGTGTTAATTTAATATTTATTGGGGAAATACATTCGATTTAAATTGATTTTTGATACTGTAGCTCTTGCAGTTGTATGATTCTTTAGAATAATGATACATTTTCATAACCTTCTAATGCCTGGTATTGTATGCCTATTTTCTATTTTAAGATTTTAGTTTCCAAAGAATGTACAGTATATTATCCAGAATGACATGATACTTTAGCAGTATGCTTAGGTGTGAAGTAGCTATATCAAAGTTATAATGAACAAAAATATAAACGCAACATGCAACAATTTTACTGAGTTACAGTTCATATGAGGAAATCAGTCAATTGAAATAAATTCATTAGGCCCTAATCTCTGGATTTCACATGACTGAGAATACAGATAGGCATCTGTTTGTCATAGACACCTTAAAAAAAATGGGCCTCCGGATTTGGTACTGGTATTTTGGTGCATTCAAATTGCCATCTATAAAATGCAATTGTGTTTGTTGTCCATAGCTTTAACCTACCTGCCCATACCATAACCCCACCACCACCATGGAGCACTTTGTTCATAATGTTGACATCAGCAAACCGCTTGCCCACATGAGCCCGTACACATACGTGAGGCCGGTTGGACATAATGCCAAATTGTCTAAAAGGACATTGGAGGCTTATCTTGGCAAAGGTGATGCTCACTAACATAAATAAGATTTGTGTCGAACATTTCTGGGATCTTTTATTTCAATTCATGAAACATGGGACCAACACTTTACATGTTGCGTTTATTATTTTGTTCAGTGCATTTCATCAGGTTTTTGTTCAATTAAAAGAAAAGCAATTAATACGCCTGTTCTCTGTGTATCTGTGAGTGGTTTCAAAAACATATACAAAAGGTGGGGGTAGGTGTGGTTATACATTTGAAGTCGGAAGTTTACATACACCTTAGCCAAATACATTTAAACTCAGTTTTTCACAATTCCTGACATTTAATGCTAGTAAAAATGCCCTGTCTTAGGTCAATTAGGATCACCACTTTAGTTTAAGAATGTGAAATGTCAGAATAATAGTAGAGAGAATTATTTATTTCAGCTTTTATTTCTTTCATCACATTCCTAGAGGGTCAGAAGTTTACATACACTCAATTAGTATTTGGTAGCATTGCCTTTAAATTGTTTAACTTGGGTCAAACGTTTCAGGTAGCCTTCCACAAGCTTGCCACAATAAGTTGGGTGAATTTTGGCCCATTCCTCCTGACAGAGCTGGTGTAACTGAGTCAGGTTTGTAGGCCTCCTTGCTCGCTCACGCTTTTTCAGTTCTGCCCACAAATGTTCTATGGGATTGAGGTCAGGGCTTTGTGATGGCCACTCCAATACCTTGACTTTGTTGTCCTTAAGCCATTTTGCCACAACTTTGGAAGTATGCTTGGGTTCATTGTCGATTTGGAAGACCCATTTGCAAGCTTTAAGCTTTAACTTCCTGTACAATTTATTTTCTGAGGTCTTGGCTGATTTATTTTGATTTTCCCATGATGTCAAGGAAAGTGGCACTGAGTTGGAAGGTAGGCCTTGAAATTCATCCACAGGTACACCTCCAATTGACTCAAATTATGTCAATTAGCCTATTAGAAGCCTCTAAAGCCATGACATAATTTTCTGGAATTTTCCAAGCTGTTTAAAGGCACAGTCAATTTAGTGTATGTAAACTTCTGAACCACTGGAATTGTGATAAAGCGAATTATAAGTGAAATAATCTGTAAACAATTGTTGGAAAAATGACTTGTGTCATGCACAAAGTAGAAGTCCTAACCGACTTGCCAAAACTATAGTTTGTTAACATGGAATTTGTGGAGTGTTTGAAAAACGAGTTGTAATGACTCCAACCTAAAGTGTATGTAAACTTCTGGCTTCAACTGTGCATACTCTCTCAGCAATTTTTCCCACTGGATCAACACATGCTCGATGTTGCAACACACAGGAATGGGAGAACATTTAGGTATCATGCATGACCCTGAATGAGGCCCCTGTGACATGTTAACCTCTGATCCAGAGGGTCCAAAACCGGATGTACGTCAACATTCCAGTACCGGAAAATGGAAACTCAAAGAAATTGTTACAGAAACTTGCAAGGGAGGATGGTCGATACTAGACGGCAATCCTGTGTATATTAAGACATTGCGGAGCCGGCGTGAGATATGGCTCGGGAAAAGTACCTCAATCCAGGGATGAGAAATGTGTTGTACTCCAAATTGCCCCATAACCCAACTGTTACACTGAGAAGATTGAACCACTGCTATTTGCCGATAACGTTATCAACGTGAACGAGTTGTCATATTACTCCGTGCTTTTAATCCTCTGCCCGGTAGCTAGCTAGCCCCTTAGTCTTGGGTTGCTAGCTAAAATGTTAATATACCTGTCGTCCATACCTACTGTACCTAGCTATCCAAGGATGATACATATCAAACGTTACCACTTTATTACCTACAAACGAGCCAATATAAAGTTAACGTTAGCTATTTTGAATCATGATTGACAAAAAGCTTTCAAAATAGTAGGGTGTGCCCTCTGATCCCTTCAATCTAGTCCAAAACTCCCCCAAAGTAGTGGTTTGTCGATTTTTGCAAACCTCGCGACAGATCAACAAGCTTTTGCATCCCTATGGCCCCGTTTGCAGACATACACGGCTTTGAGCACTGTATTGCTCGCCATGATAATCTTGAGTAGCTACTCTACTGTCTCAGACACATGGCAGTACTCCTGTAGAAAGTGGTGATGTTGTCGATGATGACTAATTCACCTGCCTTGGAGATGTGGCAGCCGCTATTGTAGCCTACCTGGGGCCTGTTGCACAAAACTAGGATAAGGGATTAAGCCAGGATATCTTGGTGATCCTGGCTCAATTGATCCGTAATCCGGTTGCACTAAAGATGGATAGGGGGCAGGAGGATATGTTATGGTATAAATTACCATGGAGATTTATTCTGTGGAGCTAGCCTGCTCCAGACCAGGCTAAATTCCAGGATCTATTTAATCTCATCCCTAATGTCAGTCAGCAGTCACCACAAATGGAAACCAATAGTTATTTCACTGCTCACTATACATTGTTATCACATATAACTAGACCCACTGTTATTATTTCAACGTTTGTGATCATTAATTTCAATGATTTTGGATAAAAAATGATTTTTAGATGATGTTGCTATCATTAGATAATTTACAGTTTCCCATAGACTATAAGGCTATATATAAAATGATAGAATATTAGGGCCACAGAGGGGAAAAAAACACAAGTCATAATATTGTAACCAGTTGTTTTAAAGGAGGACAGTTGTTAAAATGACAGATGTGGGGCATTTCGTGAAATTGTACTTCAGTATGGTTTCATAAACAAAGACATGCTGATGTGCCAGAATATTAAGTATCACATTGTCATAAGTATCAAAACTGTAAAAACAATATGTAGCTTTTCTGCAGAAAGAACCAGCCTCATAAATTTATGACTTTATCCTTTTTCTTCAGTGTGGCCCTAGTACTCTGTCATATAAACAAATACACATTCCATATGAATATAAAAACACAATGTGTAACATTATGTTCCTTTATTGAATAAGGACAAAACAAAGCAGGTAAACCATCAGCTCCTTTCGAAACTGAAGTCACAGTGACTCTACAAGATGGAAAGCACAGAATCCAAGCATATTATACAAAATGATACATACACATTCAAAGGTCTGTATATAACACACCCTGCATGTCTGCACACTAAAATAAATGCAGGACAAATCCATACACATCAACTGAACAGACAAATGAATGGATGCAGTAGCCTCCCTGCAGCCTTGTATTACACACAGTATACCGCACAAACATCATAAGAGGCCAAATTCGTCAAAAAACGAACCCAAAAAAACCCAAATTCCTCTGCCACCGCAGGACATATTTAACCAAAATTGAAAGCACACATACTAACTAAAATAATTCAACACATATTGGTCCCTCAGCAGCCGACCACTGTCGTCATCAGGGAAGATTGCCGGATTGTCCCAGTCCATGGCTGGTGGCACTCTGGGGGCCCTCTCCTTCCTCAGGCAGGCCACATTGTGGAGGACAGCACAAGCCACAGTAATATCACATGCCCTAACAGGGCTGACCCTTAATTTGTGAAGGCAGTGAAAGCGTGCCTTCAGGAGGCCAAAGGTCATTTCAACTCTGGCCCTGGTCCTGGCATGGGCATGGTTGTAGGCCTGCTGTGCTTCCTGGGGGTCTGTGAAAGGTGTCAGGAGAAAAGGCTGGCAGCCATACCCCCTGTCTCCCAGCAACACACCAGAGAATTCACCTGTCAACACAAAATCTCATCATTACTACCTCATAAACACAGTGATATTCTTGACACAGCCATGATGGTTATAAATAGGGGTTGTGTGGCTTACCTTGTGATAGGACTGGATCCTGAAAGTGAGGACAGTGTGTCCAAACTTTTGACTGGTACTGTGTTCACGAGGTGCGTCACTTCCTGTTGAATCTGCAGACGTGTTGCTGTGCGTTTTGTTGCTGTGCGTTTTGCTGCCAACTTTACTTTGCTAGCTGACAACTTTACGTTTTTTTGTTTTGTTTTTAATTACCGTTTATATTTTTAGTTTTTTTTTCCATCGCAACTTTTTTCCCTCATTCAACTTTTTCACTCCGGACGCTTTATCTGGACATGGTTCGTCAACACCTTCAACAGCCGAAGCTAAGTAGTAACATTAACATGATGTCTTCTAATTGCAGTCGCTGTACTCATAATATACAGGAGAACGATCGCCTTACGGCGAGAATAGCTGTGCTACAAGCCCAGCTTCAGACGCAATCGTTAGGCAAGGGTAATTTCAGTGTAGGAAAGGAAGAAACAGCGTCTGTGCCACCAGTAAGTACAGATAGTAACGTTAGTATAAATCCCCCCGCACAGTCCCCGCAGCCGGACAACTTTCTCATGGCTTCTGGAGGGAAATGCTGTTGGAATGCTCAACCGGTGTCGCTCATTCAGCCGACAGAAACTTTCAACCGGTTTTCCCCATTATGTAGCGAGTCGGAGTCTGAGTCTGAGTCTTCTCTTGTCTCTACTCCTCCCGTTACGGGGTCTGAGACGCCGAAGGCTCCCACCATTAGCTCTGACAAATTGAAAACCCTAGTCATTGGCGACTCCATTACCCGCAGTATTAGACTTAAAGCGAATCACCCAGCGATCATACACTGTTTACCAGGGGGCAGGGCTACCGACGTTAAGGCTAATCTAAAGATGGTGCTGGCTAAAGCTAAATCTGGCGAGTGTAGAGAGTATAGAGATATTGTTATCCACGTCGGCACCAACGATGTTAGGATGAAACAGTCAGAGGTCACCAAGTGCAACATAGCTTCAGCGTGTAAATCAGCTAGAAAGATGTGTCGGCATCGAGTAATTGTCTCTGGCCCCCTCCCAGTTAGGGGGAGTGACGAGCTCTACAGCAGAGTCTCAGCACTCAATCGCTGGTTGAAAACTGTTTTCTGCCCCTCCCAAAAGATAGAATTTGTAGATAATTGGCCCTCTTTCTGGGACTCACCCACAAACAGGACCAAGCCTGACCTGCTGAGGAGTGACGGACTCCATCCTAGCTGGAGGGGTGCTCTCATCTTATCTACCAACATAGACAGGGCTCTAACTCCTCTAGCCCCACAATGAAATAGGGTGCAGGCCAGGCAGCAGGCTGTTAGCCAACCTGCCAGCTTAGTGGAGTCTGCCAATAGCACAGTCAGTGTAGTCAGCTCAGCCATACCCATTGAGACTGTGTCTGTGCCTCGACCTAGGTTGGGCAAAACTAAACATGGCGGTGTTCGCCTTAGCAATCTTATTAGGATAAAGACCTCCTCCATTCCTGCCATCATTGAAAGAGATCGTGATACCTCACATCTCAAAATAGGGTTACTTAATGTTAGATCCCTCACTTCAAAGGCAGTCATAGTCAATGAACTAATCACTGATCATAATCTTGATGTGATTGGCCTGACTGAAACATGGCTTAAGCCTGATGAATTTACTGTGTTAAATGAGGCCTCACCTCCTGGTTACACTAGTGACCATATCCCCCGTGCATCCCGCAAAGGCGGAGGTGTTGCTAACATTTACGATAGCAAATTTCAATTTACAAAAAAAAAAAATGGCGTTTTCGTCTTTTGAGCTTCTAGTCATGAAATCTATGCAGCCTACTCAATCACTTTTTATAGCTACTGTTTACAGGCCTCCTGGGCCATATACAGCGTTCCTCTCTGAGTTTCCTGAATTCCTATCAGACCTTGTAGTCATAGCAGATCATATTCTAATTTTTTGTGATTTTAATATTCACATGGAGAAGTCCACAGACCCACTCCAAAAGTCTTTCGGAGCCATTATCGACTCAGTGGGTTTTGTCCAACATGTCTCTGGACCTACTCACTGCCACAGTCATACTCTGGACCTAGTTTTGTCCCATGGAATAAATGTTGTAGATCTTAAAGTTTTTCCACATAATCCTGGACTATCGGACCACCATTTTATTACGTTTGCAATCGCAACAAATAATCTGCTCAGACCCCAACCAAGGAGCATCAAAAGTCGTGCTATAAATTCTCAGACAACACAAAAATTCCTTGATGCCCTTCCAGACTCCTTCTGCCTACCCAAGGACGTCAGAGGACAAAAATCAGTTAACCACCTAACTGAGGAACTCAATTTAACCTTGCGCAATACCCTAGATGCAGTTGCACCCCTAAAAACGAAAAACATTTGTCATAAGAAACTAGCTCCCTGGTATACAGAAAATACCCGAGCTTTGAAGCAAGCTTCCAGGAAATTGGAACGGAAATGGCGCCACACCAAACTGGAAGTCTTCCGACTAGCTTGGAAAGACAGTACCGTGCAGTACCGAAGAGCCCTCACTGCTGCTCGATCATCCTACTTTTCCAACTTAATCGAGGAAAATAAGAACAATCCAAAATTTCTTTTTGATACTGTTGCGAAACTAACTAAAAAGCAGCATTCCCCAAGAGAGGATGGCTTTCACTTCAGCAGTAATAAATTCATGAACTTCTTTGAGGAAAAGATCATGACCATTAGAAAGCAAATTACGGACTCCTCTTTGAATCTGCGTATTCCTCCAGGGCTTAGCTGTCCTGGATCTGCACAGCTCTGCGAGGGCCTGGGATCGGGAGAGACACTTAAGTGTTTTAGTACTATATCTCTTGACACAATGATGAAAATAATCATGGCCTCTAAACCTTCAAGCTGCATACTGGATCCTATTCCTACTAAACTGCTGAAGGAGCTGCTTCCTGTGCTTGGCCCTCCTATGTTGAACATAATAAACAGCTCTCTATCCACCGGATGTGTACCAAACTCACTAAAAGTGGCAGTGATAAAGCCTCTCTTGAAAAAGCCAAACCTTGACCCGGAAAATATAAAAAACTATCGGCCTATATCGAATCTTCCATTCCTCTCAAAGATTTTAGAAAAAGCTGTTGCGCAGCAACTCACTGCCTTTCTGAAGACAAATAATGTATACGAAATGCTTCAGTCTGGTTTTAGACCCCATCATAGCACTGAGACTGCACTTGTGAAGGTGGTAAATGACCTTTTAATGGCGTCAGACCGAGGCTCTGCATCTGTCCTCGTGCTACTAGACCTTAGTGCTGCCTTTGACACCATCGATCACCACATTCTTTTGGAGAGACTGGAAACCCAAATTGGTCTACACGGACAAGTTCTGGCCTGGTTTAGATCTTACCTGTCGGAAAGATATCAGTTTGTCTCTGTGAATGGTCTGTCCTCTGACAAATCAACTGTACATTTCGGTGTTCCTCAAGGTTCCGTTTTAGGACCACTATTGTTTTCACTATATATTTTACCTCTTGGGGATGTTATTCGAAAACATAATGTTAACTTTCACTGCTATGCGGATGACACACAGCTGTACATTTCAATGAAACATGGTGAAGCCCCAAAATTGCCCTCGCTAGAAGCCTGTGTTTCAGACATAAGGAAGTGGATGGCTGAAAACGTTCTACTTTTAAACTCGGACAAAACAGAGATGCTTGTTCTAGGTCCCAAGAAACAAAGAGATCTTCTGTTAAATCTGACAATTCATCTTGATGGTTGTAAAGTCGTCTCAAATAAAACTGTGAAGGACCTCGGCGTTACTCTTGACCCTGATCTCTCTTTTGACGAACATATCAAGACTGTTTCAAGGACAGCTTTTTTCCATCTACGTAACATTGCAAAAATCAGAAATTTTCTGTCCAAAAATGATGTAGAAAAATTAATCCATGCATTTGTTACTTCTAGGTTAGACTACTGCAATGCTCTACTTTCCGGCTACCCGGATAAAGCACTAAATAAACTTCAGTTAGTGCTAAATACGGCTGCTAGAATCCTGACTAGAACCAAGAAATTTGATCATATTACTCCAGTGCTAGCTTCCCTACACTGGCTTCCTGTTAAGGCAAGGGCTGATTTCAAGGTTTTACTGTTAACCTATAAAGCGTTACATGGGCTTTGTCCTACCTATCTTTCCGAGTTGGTCCTGCCGTACATACCAATACGTACGCTACGGTCACAAGACGCAGGCCTCCTAATTGTCCCTAGAATTTCTAAGCAAACAGCAGGAGGCAGGGCTTTCTCCTATAGATCTCCATTTTTATGGAACAGTCTGCCTACCCATGTGAGAGACGCAGACTCGGTCTCAACCTTTAAGTCTTTACTGAAGACTTATCTCTTCAGTAGGTCATATGATTGAGTGTAGCCTGGCCCAGGAGTGTGAAGGTGAACGGAAAGGCTCTGGAGCAACGAACCGCCCTTGCTGTCTCTGCCAGGCCGGTTCCCCTCTCTCCACTTGGATTCTCTGCCTCTAACCCTGTTACAGGGGCTGAGTCACTGGCTTGCTGGTGCTCTTTCATGCCGTCCCTAGGAGGGGTGCGTCACTTGAGTGGGTTGAGTTACTGACGTGATCTTCCTGTCTGGGTTGGCGCCCCCCCTTGGTTTGTGCTGTGGTGGAGACCTTTGTGGGCTATACTCGGCCTTGTCTCAGGATTGTAAGTTGGTGGTTGAGGATTTCCCTCTAGTGGTGCGGGGGCTGTGCTTTGGCAAAGTGGGTGGGGTTATATCCTTCCTATTTGGCCCTGTCCGGGGGTTTCTTCGGATGGGGCCACAGTGTCTCCTGACCGCTCCTGTCTCAGCCTCCAGTATTTATGCTGCAGTAGTTTGTGTCGGGGGGCTAGGGTCAGTTGGTTACCTGGAGTACTTCTCCTGTCTTATCCAGTGTCCTGTGTGAATTTAAGTATGCTCTCTCTAATTCTCTCGTTCTCTCTTTCTCTCTGAGAACCTGAGCCCTAGGACCATACGTCAGGACTACCGGGCATGATGACACCTTGCTGTCCCCAGTCCGCCTGGCCTTGCTGCTATTCCAGTTTCAACTGTTCTGCCTGTGGTTACGGAACCCCTACCTGTCCCAGACCTGCTGTTTTCAACTCTTAATGATCGGCTATGAAAAGCCAACTGAGATTTATTCCTGATTATTATTTGACCATGCTTGTCATTTATGAACATTTTGAAAATCTTGGCTCTCTCTAATTTTCTCCTTCTCTCTTTCTTTCTCTCGGAGGACCTGAGCCCTAGGACCATACGTCGGGACTACCGGCCGTGGTGACTCCTTGCTGTCCCCAGTCCGCCTGGCCTTGCTGCTATTCCAGTTTCAACTGTTCTGCCTGCGGTCATGGAACCCCTACCTGTCCCAGACCTGCTGTTTTCAACTCTTAATGATCGGCTATGAAAAGCCAACTGAGATTTATTCCTGATTGTTATTTGACCATGCTTGTCATTTATGGAAATTTTGAAAATCTTGGCTCTCTCTAATTTTCTCCTTCTCTCTTTCTTTCTCTCGGAGGACCTGGGCCCTAGGACCATGCGTCGGGACTGCCGCCCGTGGTGACTCCTTGCTGTCCCCAGTCCGCCTGGCCTTGCTGCTATTCCAGTTTCAGCTGTTCTGCCTGCGGTTATGGAACCGCCACCTGTCCCAGACCTGTTGTTTTTCAACTCTTGATGATCGGCTATGAAAAGCCAACTGAAAATTATTCATGATTATTATTTGACCATGCTTGTCACTTATGAACATTTTTGAACATCTTGGCATAGTTCTGTTATAATCTCCACCCGGCACAGCCAGAAGAGGACTGGCCACCCCTCATAGCCTGGTTCCTCTCTAGGTTTCTTCCTAGGTTTTGGCCTTTCTAGGGAGTTTTTCCTAGCCACCGTGCTTCTACACCTGCATTACTAGCTGTTTGGGGTTTTAGGCTGGGTGTCTGTACAGCACTTCGAGATATTAGCTGATGTACGAAGGGCTATATAAAATAAAATTGATTGATTGATTGATAGATTTCAGAGGCCCGAAAGATTCTGGAGTCATGGACTGAGCCAGGCCATTTTGCCACAACATTGCTGATCACACAGTCAGCATTGCAGACCATCTGAAATCATAAGATGAGGAATATTACACCAATCAATGCACATCACTGGCAATGCAGAGTGTTCGTCAATGGACAATATCAAAAAGTTATGTTCACCTGAACATTAATGCTGTGAAAGGATTTCCTATTCACAAAATCGGCCTCATGGGCACCTGAGGGGGCTTTTATCCTTATGTGTGTGCAGTCCACTGCACCAATGACATTGGGGAAACCTGTCACACAAAGTAATGAGTATCCTACTATGTGTTAACAGTTGTCCTGTAATTTGTAGATCCTCTTACCTGCAATCCTATAGAACTCCTCTTTGATGTCACAGAGTCTTCTGTGGCCAGGGAAGGAGATGAAGACATCTGCTAATGCTTTGATAGCCAGACACACACTCCTTATTGTGCGGCAAATTGTGGCCTTGTTCAGCTGTTCTGCATCCCCCACTGAGTACAGGAAGGCTCCACTAGCAAAAAAGCGCAAGGCCACACAAACCATTTGCTCCACACTCAGTGCATGGCTCCGTGCAGTGCGGTGCTTAATCCTGGGACCCAGTAGTCTGCATAGATACCTGATGCCATCTGCAGAAAACCTGTATCTTTCATATAGATGGTCATCAGGGAAGGCCAGTGGGTCCAACCGGTCCCTGAAGACCCTTTCTCGCCTGAAGGCTCTCCTCAGCACAAGTGCTTCTTCATCCACCACATCTCGCACGAATGGGCATGCCATTGTCAGAGCAGAAAGGAACACACAATTTTGGGCCTTCATATAGGCTAGTGGCCACACCTGGTGCTGGGGGGGTGGGCAAAAGAGGGCGATGCCTTATAACGATGACTTGGTTGTACTGATTGCTGGGAAAATAAAAAAAACCTTAGAAAGATGCCACCGTCCTGTGTGCTCACAATAAGAGCTCATATGTCATGGCTCACTTGACTTTACGAGAATATACCTAATTTTTATTTTGAGCTGTGTCATCTTCTTGGAGCTGGGGGAGGAAAGAAAAATAATGATTAATACATTTGTGTTACAGTTAGCATACAGTGTACATTGAAGGCATATCTCACCTCCCTCTCAAGTTTTTTTATTTCAAGGTCCAGTTTCCTAATTGTCCTCTTTTTTATTTCGGACTCCAGTGCAAGATTTTCCATCTTTTTCTTCTTGTACTGAATGTCTATGTCTGCCAGTTCTATTTGGCGCCGGAGGTGGTTGCCATACAACTTTCTGATAGCTTGTGAGCTCTGTGAACACAATACAATTAGCGCAGCTGGAATTTGGCAGGATGTGGTGTCCTTTTATTAATACGCACTATGTTGCCAGGCTGGTTTTCCCACTGTATAGCATCTGGGTCCTGTAAAAGAAATTAGATTTTTTGATTTTGATGAGGACTCCTCACCATTGTAGAGTAAATAGTACTTTCACAGTCTTAACATGATACCTCATGCCTTCTGGAATCCAGAGAGATGGTCTCCTCCTCATCATCGTCTCCATCATGTGCTGTTGCTGCTGCACTGGGGCCTTCACCCTATCACATTTAATCGGATTCATATTGAAGCTAGTAGACAAGACATGCCAGGCCTACAGTATGCCTTTGATGGAGTACTCACTGGATCAGCATCGTCTGGTGCTTGTGCTGGTGGCTCTAACAGGAACACAGTGCTGCCAGACACTGCAAGGCAATAGGTAAACCAAAGTCAGACAGTCCAAATTGATTCAATATGAATGTGGTTGTATCCCATGTAGAGATGGAAGGACATACCTTGAATGAAGCGGGTGGCATCTTGGGAGGAACCTATGCTCGTCTCTTTCCCCCCAGGGATCCCCTCTAAGACGGGCCTGCCTTTATTTAGCTCCAAGGCCATGTCCTATGCTGGGGTAAGGTCAGCCTTTGGTGACCCACCACCCGTGCCTTGTCTGTGGGTATTCTTTTTCACTGCTAAAACAGTACAGACAATGTGTGAGCAGGCACCTTCTGGGTACAATATATGCTTGTGCTTTGTTAAATATTAGTCAGGGACCATACCATTCTGCAGAATGTTCTTGTATTTGATTTTGACCTGCTGCCATGTCCGTTTTGGCCCGTTCATGTTTAATCTACACACACACACACACACACACACACACACACACACACACACACACATTTAATGGAGTCACACTGCAAAAAATTACTTGGTATTTTTGTCTTGTTTTCAGTAAAAATATCAAAAAATTTATCATAGCTTTATACAGTGTGATGGAGTTACTTTACACAATTTCACTCATATCTGCAGTGCATTTCAATTAAAAATTTAACCGTTTCATAATTACAGTACAACTGCATTTTTGGAGATGTGAATTAAATATTTGAATTGTAATTGTGATGTTTCAGCGGAGCGGTGAGTGTGTAATTGTGCACTACTTACGCATTCAGGCGGTTTGCAATACTTTGCCACGCTTTTTCTCTTTGCTTTATCACTGTGGCGGTGTTGCCTTTCTTCTTAATTATATCTTTTACCTCCTCGTATGCCTCCATGAGGATTTGTGCTTCCGACGGGGAAAAGTACGCGGCTCTAGTTGCCATGGTAAATCAGTTAATCTGTGATCTGTGGCGGGGTCTATTTGAGTGAGCCGTGAGCGCGCACCTATCCAGGATTGGTTTCACCTGGCTTAATGAATCCGTGTCTGCTCATCCTGGCTTGGTCTTTGTGCAACCAATTAAGCCTGGACGCACATGTTTTGGCTTCATTGAGCTCAGCTGAGTCATTTATCCCGGATGTCTTAATTCTACTTTTGTGCAACAGGCCCCTGGTTTGGGTACGTTTGTAAATTTAGCCTCTGGTTTGTTGATCTTCAGGCTTTGAATAGTACTGACTTGTCTGTTAATTGTGTTGAATAAGAACATAACCATTGCAATTGAGACTTTCACCTCACAACCCGTGGAGAACTTTCACCTTGATATTGAAATAATGGATTTGGGATAGTGTACATTTGCTGATTTGAACGTTTCAGTTCAATATGTCATGCTGCTCATCTGATGGTGAATACAGCCTGCTGTGTCCTGATGCTGATTGCAAAGGTGATACAGTGCATTGTCTTTTGGCTGTTCCGCATCAGTGAAAAACAGGTTAGCAGGAATGTGTTCTGTGTTTGTCAATGTCATTCATCATGGAAATTGGCCAATTTGGATAGGGCAAAATTGAAACGTTTCAAACAGAAGAAATATTCAAAGCGTATGCATGACCATGGTACCAATTGAAAGAGAACACTTTGGAGATTCAGACCAAAAGTGAGGACAGAACAGTTCACCTGACGCAAGACTGAATCCAAACATTACACTGTTGATATTAGTGCCTTAATTTGTATACATGCATATTTACAGACTTTTCCACATTTTGTTGTGTTACAGCCTGAATTTAAAATGTATTAAATTGAGATTTGTCACTGGCCTACACACAATGCCGCATAATGTCAAACTATATTTTACATTTTTTATGAATAAAAAATAAAAAACTGAAATGTCTTGAGTCAATAAGTATTCAACCGCTTTGCTATGAAAAGCCTAGATAAGTTCAGGAATAAACATTTGCTTAACAAGTCACATAAGTTGCATGGACTCACTGTGTGTGCAATAATAGTGTTTAACATGATTTTTTAATGACTACTTCATCTCTGTACCCCACACATGCAATTATCTGTAAGGTCCCTTAGTCGAGCAGTGAATTTCAAACATAGATTCAACCACAATGACCAGGGAGGTTTTCCAATGCCTTGCAAGGAAGAGCACTTATAGGTAGATGGGTAAAAACTCTGAGCGATTGTTTTGGGCCCTGTACAAGGCCCGGTGAGTTTGGGGGGTCCCCCCCTCTGTTACAGCTGGCAATGTCATAAGAATCTCCCCCCAGCCTCCCATCCTCTGTTAAGTTAGATCATTGTTTACAATAGGACAAGTGAATGGGAAAAGAAGTTTGAAGTGTCTTCACCTGTCTGTGTGTTATTTCAACAACAACAAAAAACTCCATGACTTGAAAGTCCTGATTGCTAAGGTAATTTTAAGATGTCAGGCTTGAAAACCATTTCAGCCATTTTGGCACAGTAACTCACTACCAAAACCAGACACAACTGGTTTCAAGTGGCCAAGAGACATCATTTGATCTACTACTGCCATCTAGTGGATGAACTGGGAATCAGACAAGTGATATATTTATTTACATCAATGGATAGGTAGAGACTTCAGCTTTCTCCTCATACAGTATGTAAATCATTCATGTAAGACAAATTAAGGCATGGCATGTTGCACAAACCCTGCACTTTTAAAATGTCTGTGTTCCTATGGGAATTTGCGCATGTTTAGAGCGCCACTATTCAGTAGAATACCTGACAAAATATGTTTCTTGAATTTCTTTAAAATCATTTTGGAACAGTAATTGGTGACATATTCTATCTCAAACCTAGACTTTCAAATATCTTATTCAAGACATTCAATATCCCTTTGAGCATGGTGAAGTTATTGATTACACTTTGGATGGTGTATCAATAAACCCAGTCACTACAAAGATACAGGCGTCCTTCCTAACGCAGTTGCCGGGGAAGAAGGAAACCGGTCAGGAATTTCACCATGAGGCCAATGGTGACTTTAAAACAGTTACAAAGTTTAATGGCGTTGATAGGCGAAAACTGAGGATGGATCAACAACATTGTAGTTAATCCACAATACTAACCTAATTGACAGAGGGGAAAGAAGGAAGCCTGTACAGAATAAAAATATTCCAAAACATGCATCCCGTTTGCAACAAGGCACTAAACTAATACAAAGTGTTATGTCTGAGGCAAATCCAATACAACACATTACTGAGTACCACTCTCCATATTTTCAAGCATAGTGGTGGCTGCATCATGTTATGGGTGTCATTGTTAAGGACTGGTTTTTTTTCAGTAAAAAATAAACAGAATGGAGCTAAGCACAGGCAAAATCCTAGAGGAAAATCTGGTTTAGTCTGCTTTCCACCAGACACTGGGAGATGAAGTCACCTTTCAGCAGGACAATAACATAAAACACAAGGCCAAATCTACACTGGAGTTGCTTACCAAGAAGACAGTGAATGTTTCTGAGTGTTCAAGTTACAGTTTTGACTTAAACCTGCTTGAAAATTGTTGTCTAGCAATGATCATTAACCAATTTGTCAGAGCTTGAAGAATTCTGAAAATAATAAAAGGGTAATATTGCACATTCCAAGTGTGGAAAGCTCTTATTTTAGAGACTTACTGAGAAAGACTCACAGCTGTAATCACTGACAGAGGTGATTATAACGTATTGACTCAGGGGGTTGAATACTTATCTAATCAAGATGTATTCCATTTTTTATTTTTCATAATTCTTTTTAGAATTGTTTCTACACTTTGACATTACAGAATATTTTGTGTAGATTGTTGACAACATTTTTTTATTAAATCCATTTTAATTCCACATTGTAACACAACATTTTTTGGAATAAGTCAAGGGGTGTGAATACTTTCTGAAGGCACTGTATGTGCATTTTACATTTATTGTCCTTTTCACAGCATTTGTCAATAACAAAATTTGAAAATATTCTGGATACATTAGTAATATAAAAATATTCATGTACATTTTGGTGGTAGGTGCAACAACGATTACAAGGGTTTGAGTGAATGGTCTAACTAGTGTTTCTAAGTGGCCACACACCTCACCAAAATATGCACAGTTCCTGAGTTATTTCAATGCACTTTTATGACTCAAGGAAAGAGCCTTGAACTATAAGGTGCTTTTTTGAGCTCTCCTAGCTTTTCCGTTGAGGAACTGAAGCAAGTACACTTGAAGTTTTTTATTTGCAACACAACCCTTCATCCCCACCATCACACAATTACTATTGTTGTTTACTCAATCCAAAAACATTCCATTATAAATCACAATCTGGGTCAGGTAGGCTTCATTTTAAAGCTTATTCTATTGCCAACATGACCAACTAAGTTGTACAATACGATCTTACAGTGTTAGGCTTTCACAAGGCACTTCAGACAAACAGATTGTAATTTTGGTGTGCACAGAATGGAGTCATGAGTTTCATTCAAGTGCGTGTTCTGCGGCAAATTGTCTTCACAGTATGACAATCAACCGCTCATTCTGTTCCAAATATGGACATCTGAAGTGCACATTTGAACACACGGGTGTGTGGTTTGCTTGTATGACATAAAACGGTATAATTAAAATCCCCAACATCTCATCTTTCAGAACACATTGACTCCTCTCGATTTACAACATTCCCCTCACTCAGACAACAACACATTTGCTAAAGTGGCCCAATTAGCAGAAGGGATGGGGGCATCTTTTTGTTGCGCAAGGTACACACGTACACACGTACACATGAAACCCATACAGCGATGTAAAGAAGAGAGCCAGAGCTCTGGCGTCTTATACAGTGCATTCAGACCCCTTGACTTTTTCCACATTTGGTTACGTTACAGCCTTACTTTGAAATTGATTATATTAAAAAATCCTTCATCAATCTACAGACACTACCCCATAATGACAAATCGAAAACAGGTTTTTAGTAATGTTAGCAAATTTATTTTAAAAAACAAACAGAAATGCCTTATTTACATAAGTATTCAGACCCTTTGCTATGAGACTGCATGTTAGAGCAAAAACCAAGCCATGAGGTCGAAGGAATTGTCCGTAGAGCTCCGAGACAGGATTGTGTCGAGGCACAGATCTGGGGAAGAACCAAAATATGTATGCAGCATTTAAGGTCCCCAAAAACACAGTGGCCTCCATCATTCTTAAATGGAAGAAGTTTGGAACCACCAAGTTTGGAACCACCAAGACTCCTAGAGCTGGCCGCCCGGCCAAACTGAGCAATCGGGAGAGAAGGGCCTTGGTTAGGGAGGTGACCAAGAACCCGATGGTCACTCTGACAGAGATCCGGAGTTCCTCTGTGGAGATGGGAGAACCTTCCAGAAGGACAACTATCTCTGCAGCACTCCACCAATCAGGCCTTTATGGTAGAGTGGCCAGACAGAAGCCACTCCTCAGTAAAAGGCACATGACAGCCGGCTTGGAGTTTGCCAAGAGGCACCCAAAGGACTCTCAGACCATGAGAAACAAGATTCTCTGGTATGATGAAACCAAGATTGAACTCTTTGGACTGAATGCCAAGTGTCACGTCTGGAGGAAATCTGGCACCATCTCTACGGTGAAGCATGGTGGTGGCAGCATCATGCTGTGGGAATGTTTTTCAGCTAAGATGAATGGAGCAAAGTACAGAGAGATCAGTACAGAGAGATCCTTGATGAAAACCTGTTCCAAAGCGCTCAGGACCTCAGACTAGGGTGAAGGTTCACCTTCCAACAGGACAACGACCCTAAGCACACAGCCAAGACAACACAGTAGTTGCTTCAGGATAAGTCTCTGGATGTCCTTAAGTGGCCCAAATAGATCCCGGACTTGAACCCGATCAAACATCTATGGAGAGACCTTAAAATAGCTGTGCAGTAACGCTCTCCATCCAACTTGACAGAGTTTGACTGAATCTACAGAGAGGAATGGGAGAAACTCCCCAAATACAGGTGTGCCAAGCTTGTAGCGTCATATCCAAGCAAACTTGAGGCTGTAATCGCTGCCAAAGGTGCTTCAACAAAGTACTGAGTAAAGGGTCTGAATACTTATGTAAATGTGACATTTTTTAAGATTTTCTATATATACATTTGCAAAAATGTCTTAGAAACAGTTTTTGCTTTGTCATTAGAGGGTATTGTGTGTAGATTGAGGGGGGGACTGTAATGGGTGTCGTCATCTGATGGGGAAGAATCGGACCAAAGCGCAGCGTGGTAAGTGTTCATGACTTTTATTGAACTGAACACTGAAACAAAAATAACAAAGTGAATAACGAAACTGAAACAGTCCTGTCAGGTGCAGAAAACACTAAACAGAAAATAACTACCCACAAAACACAGGTGGGGAAAATGCTACCTAAGTATGGTTCCCAATCAGAGACAACGATAACACAGCTGTCCCTGATTGAGAACCATACCCGGCCAAAACAAAGAAATACAACACATAGAAAAATGAACATAGAATGCCCACCCCAAATCTCAGGGCGTGACAGGGACAACTTAATCCATTTTAGAATAAGGCTGTAACTTAACAAAATGTGGAAAAAGTGAAGGGGTCTGAATACTTTCCGAATGCACTGTATAGAATGTTAATGTACAGCCACTGTTAAAATGTATGTGCTTATCAATGACAAAATGGTTTCCGGGTGGTTTCCGATGCATTTTAATATAGAGACGACTTAAAAAATTCTGTTGGATCCTTTACCTTCGTTTCTCTAATGTACATGGATCAACATTTTTAGTGAAGTGCTTCTCTCTGTTTTATGTAGACAGCATGAACTTATCTGATGACGCTCCCTGTTTTCATTGTTTTCTCATGTTTCCTTTCAGTGAATACTGGTGTCCGTTAGAACTGGACATGTCGTTATCCGGTAAGTGATTGTGCTGGCAATTACCAAAATAACGCATATCTTGTAGGAACCCATTACCAACTGGTGGTACATCTGAAAGGGGTACACACACACACACTGAACCACATGTTCCTGCTCCCTCCAGGTACTCTATCCACCTGTGGGACCTGAACCATGAGGGGACTAGAGTAAGGTATCATACATCTACTCCACTGATTTTGTGATGGAGCTGGCTCTGCTGGGGCTGGACCTCATGCACCACATCCACAGTTCAAACCCCCGTCCTCAGACGTTCTGTCACATCTGTTATTACTATTGCATTACTAGCGTTGTTACTAAGGTCCTTTCATCTTTAGGTCCCTTCTTGTTGTAACCATAATGTCTTTCTCTCCCCTTCTTACCCCTCCAACCTCTCAGCTGTTCGGTACCATCTGGATCTCCATGGCCAGCCGGGTGATCTTCGTTGCAGCTACGCTACCTGCTTGACGATGTCCGTCGCCACAAGAACTACCTCCGTGTCATCCACAACATGGAGGCCAGGTTTGTTGCTCAATCGGCTAGCTTTATCCGCCTTCAAAGAGCGTGGCAGTACGTGTGTAGCCTACAGTATGCGTTTCAATGACCTTTTATACTGTGTCTATCTATGCTCTGAGGCACATTTGAAGGCAAAATGAAAGCAGAAAACGGATTTCCGTGATCTAAGAAAATGGACAGTGTTGTTTGTCTAAATATGTTGCTGATTGGTTGATTGCAGGTTTGCTGTGGCCACCTCTGATGAGCTGGTAGCCAACAATGATGACTGTGCTATCTGCTGGGACTCCATGACTACAGAACGCAAGCTGCGGTTTGGACATCTCTTCCACAAGTGAGCAGCTGTCTGTAAACTGTAACTATTTTTTCTCCCACGCTGTGCACATTTGAACAACCGCAACATCTATCTGTTTTCGTTTGCAAAGGCTGTTGAATATGTATACATTGATGTTTAAATGGCTGGGTAAAATATGTTTTGGGGCTGGTGGACATCAACAGATAGTGAATGAATGATGTGAGTCCTCCAATGTGGAAGTGCTATATAAATGTATAATATATACTGTACCAGTCAAAAAAGTTTGGTCACTCATTGTAGGGTTTTGCTTTATTTTGACTATTTTCTACGTTGTATAATAACAGTGAAGACATCAACACAATGAAATAACACATATGGAATCATGTAGTAACCAAAAAAGTGTTAAACAAATCAAAATATATTTTATATTTGAGATTCTTCAAAGTAGCCACCCTTTGCCTTGATGACAGCTTTGCACACTCTTGGCATTCTCTCAACCAGCTTCATGAGGTAGTCAAATGGAATGCATTTCAATTAACAGGTGTGCCTTGTTAAAAGTTAATTTGTGGAATTTCTTTCCTTCTTAATGCGTTTGAGCCAATCAGTTGTGTTGTGACAAGTTACGGTTGGTATACAGAAGATAGCCCAATTTGGGGAAAAAACAAGTCCATATTACGGCAAGAACAGCTCAAATAAGCAAAGAGAAATGACAGTCCATCAAGGTCAGTCAATCCAGAACATTTCAAGAACTTTGAAAGTTTCTTCAAGTGCAGTCGCAAAAAATATCAAGCTCTATGATGAAACTGTCTCTCATGAAGACCGCCACAGGAAAGGAAGACCCAGAGTTACCTCTGCTGCAGAGGATAAGTTCATCATGAGTTACCAGTGTCACAATACAGAGGCGGATGCAAGATGCAAGCAACGATGGTTTAATGAAACAGTTTACAGCATCAACAGGACAGACAGAATATACTCAGACGGAATCCAACCCAGGGCCTAGGGCGCATCCTCTGATGATAGCGTGCTGAGAAATCCAAGGGAGTGTGTCCGGCTGGGTAGGAAGGAGCACAGCAGATAATCCACACAAGGGCGGCGAGAGAATGAGCACTGACACACGACACAACCTCAGGGAAGAAACAACGATCTGACAACAAGAAACACAGGTTACAGAACATATAAAGGGGAAGATAATTAATTCCAGCTGGCGCAGACAATCAGGCCAAGATTGGGAACCACGCCCACACAAACACGAGAGAGAGAGAGAGAGAGAGAGAGAGAGAGAGAGAGAGAAAGAGAGAGAGAGAGAGAGAGAGAGAGCGAAAGAGAGAGAGAAAAGAGAGAGTGAGGCAGTGGATTCATGAACCGTGACAACCAGGCTCAGAATTCCAGCCCCAAATAAATGCTTCACAGAGTTTAAGTAATAGACACATCTCAACATCAACTGTTCAGAGGAGACTGTATGAAATAGGCCCTCATGGTCGAATTTCTGAAGAAGAAAAAACACTACTAAAGAACACCAATAATAAGAAGAGACTTGCTTGGACCAAGAAACACAAGCAATGGACATTAGACCTGTGGAAATCTGTCCATTGGTCTGATAATTCAAAATTTGAGATTTTTGGTTCCAACCGCCGTGTCTTTGTGAGACGCAGAGTAGGTGAATGGATGATCTCTGCATGTGTGGTTCCCACCGTGAAGCATGGAGGAGGAGGTGTGATGGTGTGGGGGTACTTTGACAGTGAGGCCCCAAAACTCATCCAGTATCCTCATTTCTCTCCTAGCTGTCAGAACTACGCCATTTACGTATGTATGCATTTTATTTAACTGGGAAAGGACACATTAATCAACAGTTTGGCTTCCTCATCAGTGTTAACGTTCCTATGAAAATAAATGACATCTGTAGTCCCTACTAGTTTTGTTGTTTTCTGCATCAGGTCTTAGTATCTGTTGGGCTAAGAGCATGCGAGAAAGTAACACCCATACAATATGCAGATAGACATCCCCTCAGTGGTTACGCTGAAACAGTTAGCGACTCTTCGGGCTTTTCTCTAAACACAAGACATCTGAATACAGTGTAGAAAGTACACCTCTCATGAATATTCTATGGGCTTGATCTTACATGCATGTCACCCGTACAAGGTTCTCGCATTGCAAGCTGGCCGCCCAATTTCTCAGTGGAAGTCATGCACACAACCAATGTCCTGGGCATTGTACAACAGGCCAACAACTCCCAGCTTAATGCCATGGTCAGTATTCCTATGGTCCATTGATCCATGACTTGTGTGCTTCCAGTGCCTTGTGCACTTATTGCGATACCATTCACCTGTCCTATTCTTTCACGTCAGTGCCAATGAAGAAAATGAGGTAAACATTGTCTTTAGGACCATCAGATCGAGAGATGTTTCCTTGGGTTCCCTACCATCTGGTGCTCCAGGACCTGCAGCTGACCCACTCTGTAGAGGTCACCACTGACAACTTCCTGATGGGACGCATCGTGGTGCCTTTCCCCACACAGGTCAATCCAGTCCCAGTCCCACTCCCACCACAAACCCTTTCTCACACAGGTCAGTCCCACATCTCCACCTCGCTAACTTCATGTTGTTTGTGTCTGCTTATGTGAGCTTACGTGTCTCCTTGGATGGTACATTAACATAGGGAAGTACTAAAACAGAATTCCGGGTCAATTCATCCTATGAGCCAATATCACAAATTACTTATAAAATGTTTTGAGTGGGATGCCTGACTTCAACAGTAAATTTGGACAGACTCAACTTCCAGGATAGTCCCTAAAAGGTCTGCTTTGCTCCTCTTCCTCTCCAGCCTGTGGATCACATATTCTCCCAGGTCAACCGCTCCCCAGAGGATGTGGGTGGGGCCAGCGGGACTTCAAAGGTTGTGACCCCTGAGGTGGAGGACTTTGAGCGCAGGTGCTGCCGCTTCTCCAAGTCAGCCGAGGAGAGATAGAAGATGCTGCAGCAGAGGAAAGATGAGATATTGCTACGCACATGCAGGTACTGTGTCTGCTTATTTAAAAGCACTGTTATCTATAGACTTCAATGGAACACTTCTGGTTGCTAACCTGCAAGCCTGGATTTTCAAATTACAGTCTATTATGGACAGTGTGAATGATGCCAATTAAAAAGGTTTCCTCCTATTTATTACCTTTCAATGCTTTACTTGTGCACACTTGACTATGGATGTTTTTGTTTGAATATTTTGTCCTATATGTTACCCTGTGTTTTCTCTATTCCATTGATATCCATTTAGCTCATTCTGCTTCTCATGCTCCTGTTAATGGTACTAATCTATTAGCAGCGCTGGCTAATCAGCCCTAATGATGATGAGGCTCTGTGCAGCACGGACCCCATTAGCACACCCATGCCCTCTGGCCCCATAACATTAACACGTCTGGCTTCAAAAAGTACTTGTCTTTCAAATACTTTGGGCAGTGAACTTGCCCAACGGGCAGGGTTTGCAGTTGCACTTTTGGGACTATTCCATTGATTCCATTGCACCAGGCAAGCTAAATCAACAGGAGCTAAATTATTTGAAAGGATACCAACATTAACCACAAGCCTAACCCTAGCTTAATGTTCACATCCCGGTTCAACCCTGACCCTAGCCTCAGCCAGAACCCTAACCCTTTTCTATGTCTTCTCTCGCAGGAGATATCTGAGTAAGAGCCCTGAGGAAACTGCTGCCATGAACGACGATAATGATGATGAGTACGATGAAGGTATGCCGTTCAGTAAGAGTTATAGGATTATAAGTCAGCCCCAGGTCTCCCAGCACCACCAAAACCTTCCCCCTCTAGATCCGAGTCTTTCTAGGGCTGAAGTAGTCTACCGAATGGACTGTCTCAAATCAAATCAAATGTTATTTGTCACATGCTTTGTGAACCACAGGTGTAGACTAGCAGTGAAACGCTTACTTATGGGCTCTTCCCAACAATGCAGAGAGAAAAATATAGAAACAAGGAATAAATACACAATGAGTAACGATAACTTAGCTATATACACAGGGTACCAGTACCGAGTCGATGTGCATACGTATAGGTAGGGGTAAAGTTACTAGGCAACAGGATAGATAATAAACAGTAGCAGCAGCCTTTGTGATGAGTCAATAGAGTTAGTGCAAAGAGGGTCAATGCAGATTGTCCGGGTAGCTATTTGGTTAACTATTAGTAGTCTTATGGTTTGGGGGTAGAAGCTGTTCAGGGTCCTGTCGGTACCGCTTGTCGTGCGGTAGCAGAGAAAAGTATGTGACTTGGGTGGCTGCAGTCTTTGACAGTTTGTAGGGCCTTCCTCTGACACCGCCTGGTATAAAGGTCCTGGATGGCAGGGAGCTCGGCCCCAGTGATGGACTGGGCCGTATGCACTACCCTCTAGCACCTTCTGGTCGGATGCCAAGCAGTTGCCATACCAAGCGGTGATGCAGCCAGTCAAGATGCTCTCAATGGTGCAGCTGTATAACTTTTTGTGTATCTGAGGGCCCATGCAAAATCTTTTCAGCCTCCTGATGGGAAGAGGCGTTGTCGTGTCTTCTTCACTACTGTGTTGGTGTGTATGGACCATGTTAATTCCTTGGTGATGTGGACACAGGAACTTGAAGCTCTCGACCTGCTCCACTACAGCCCCATCGATGTGGATGGGGGCATACTCGGCCCTCTGTTTCATGTAGTCCACGATCAGGAACTACTATCTATCCATTGAATTATCTATCCATTGAATTAGTCTGGCAGACAAGAAATGTGCATAGTAACATTTTTCCCATGCTGTGTTTTAAATGTTCTGTTTGGGAGCTATAGCCAGACCAGGGACTGGGTTCTGTCATAGATATTACAGCTTTAATCAGTCTCTCTCACCCCAGGAGTACAGAGCATTAATGCCTGGCCTGAATTAAGTTGATGCTCCTGCCGCTTTCACACTTTGGCATGAAATCTATCCATGAGTCATTCTGTCTATTTATTACTTGATCCAGTGATCCTCAAACTAACAATGTCTTATTAATGTGAGTCATGAAAACAGGACACGACGCGTTCTAAAGTGGGTCGATTGAATTCAGGCCTTGAAAGATTCTAGTCGATTGTGGCTCTGCTTATACCAAAACAGTCTTTGCTTTGGTTCAGATCTCAGATGTGATTTAGCCACTGTGTCACTCAAGGAATGCCAGTATTTGAATCATACACCGTGACAGCCACGTTTAATGTCACATTCAGTATATCACAGGAGAGCTGAGGTTTGCTGAGGTTTAAATTGACTGTGGAACAAGTTTACTGGAAAATATATAATGATGATCTATTAGAATAAAATAGAATTACATTATTTAAATGTTCATTTACCTTTCATACTGCAAGCTTGGACTTTTAGTATTATTACGTAAGGGTTAATCAACAAGAGGCTATGGATTCTATAGGGGGAAAAAATGAATGACGTGGAAGGTGTGTTCCACGACGCGCTAGCGGAGTCGAACTAACCTTACAGGGAGTTGCATTATGTTCTAGAGAACGCATAGAGCCAGGAGTTGATTGTCCCTTTTATTACCATGGCTTTAATACATGTTTTATTTCGTTTGCCTCTAGAAATGTGTTCAACATCCACTGAAGTAGCTAACAAAGTTGCTTTGGTAACCAAACAAACAGACTTGCTAGTTTAGCTAACCAAACCATCAGTCCCAGTATTATAAAAATCTAATTCAACAATGCCAGTAATGTTTTCAATTCAACTTTTGCTTTCAAAGGCAGCTCAAACATAGAACATGTAAGAATGAGCTATAGCCATTGAATTCTACCGTGCAAATATACTGTGGGTTATAAGGAAATAATGCACTCTGGAATGCCCTTCAATCCAATCAGAAACAAGAATTCAACAGTGCCATGGTATAAATCTGTATACATCTCTCCACAATTTTCTTTAGCAAAATTAAGACCACGTTTTTAGCAAAGAGGAAGGAAGAGGAGCGGGGTTAGGCGGGTCATGTTTCGGAGGACGTATGACTCCACCTTCGCCTCTCCCAAACGAAAAAAAATAAAAAATTATGCAACTTAAGAACGGGAAGCATGCGCTTCTTAGACTTGCTTTCAGTGAGAATGACAGATATTTCTATGTGAATTTGGTCGGGTTGTGCAAAAAGTTACATATTGCCGCTTTTAATTGTCATTTTTTGGTCTATATTAGGCATTTGTATCTCATAAATATGCCAACACATTACCAGACAGAAATCTGTATTTTCAATATTTTTCATGTTGCTACTCTCATCTCTAGCATGGAGAAACATTGCTGAAAAATTGAAGAGACACTTAGTCAATGTTATATAATTTGGAATTCAACTCATATTCTGAAGACACACTCTTTAGGCGCATGTCCACTCTTCACTTTTAAAGTATAAAGAAAGAACGTGTACCCATTGCCATTTGGATTGATAGTGTGCCAGTATGATTTATAGCTAAAAGTCACATTTCATTTGTTTTAGGGTTAATATTGGAAGTGAAATTTTAATTGATTAAATATACGTTTTTTTCACACCCATCTACACACAATACCCCATTATCACAAAGTGATAACGTATTGAAAAGGAAAATACAGAAATATCTAATTCACGTAAGTATAAACACCACTGAGTCAATACATGTTAGAATCACTTTTGGCAGGGATTACAGCTGTGAGTCTTTCTTGGTAAGTCTCGAAGAGTTTTGCACACCTGGATTGTACAGTATTTGCCCATTATACTTTCCAGAATTCTTCAGACTCTGTCAAATTGGTTGTTGATCATTGCTTGACAACCATTTCCAAGTCTTGTCATAGATTTTCGAGCAGAATTAAGTCAAAACTGTAACTCGGCCACATTCATTGTCTTCTTGGTTTAGTTAAGTTTATTAGAATCCCCATTAGCTAGTGTACATGCAGCAACTACTCTTCCTGGAGTCCACATAAAATGTACACTTTTTTTTTTTCAAGCGTTCAGAGAGGGTTTAGGCGAAATAGATTTTGCTGAAGGGAGGGCCATGATTTTCTCCATGTAACCGTTATAAATAACGTTCACTGACTTACTATGGGTTAAAGAACTGAATGTGGCAATTTTCTGAATGAATCAAACCACTGTTTACTTTCTTTCGTTCCAAACCAGTTTTTTATGATCCATAAATACTTTCCTAACCCTAAATAATCTATTAGATCAGAGTATTTTTAAATCTACCAATTGGTGCTGAAACAGAGAATATATATTTAGATGGCTTTCTTTCATTGATCTCTAATATTCTAAACCTGTTCTCTCAAAACATTTTATTTAGTACAACTCTGTTGGCCAGCAAGTGGGAGGGTTTTCAGCACGTGCAAGGGAACCACACCTGTAAAGCGCGTTACGCACCTTAATAAGGTAAGTCTGAATACCAACTACTGAGAAGTACATGAGAGAGGCATACTTTCCTAAGTCGGAATCAATCAAATCAATCAAATGTATTTATAAAGCCCTTCTTACATCAGCTGATGTCACTAAGTGCTGTACAGAAACCCAGCCTAAAACCCCAAACAGCAAGCAATGCAGGCGTAGAAGCACGGGGGCTAGGAAAAACTCTCTAGAAAGGCCAGAACCTAGGAAGAAACCTAGAGAGGAACCAGGCTATGAGGGGTGGCCAGTCCTCTTCTGGCTGTGCCAGGTGGAGATTATAACAGAACATGGCCAGGATGTTCAGATGTTCATAGATGACCAGCGGGGTCAAATAATAATAATCACAGTGGGTGCAACAGGTCAGCAACTCAGGAGTAAATGTCAGTTGGCTTTTCATAGCCGATCATCATAGCCGAGTATCTCTACCGCTCCTGCGGTAGAGGTCCTAGGGCTCAGGTCCTCCGAGAGAGAGAGAGAAAGAAAGAAAGAAAGAAAGAAAGAAAAAGCGAGAAAGAATTAGAGAGAGCATACTTACATTCACACAGGACACTGGATAAGACAGGAGAAATACTCCAGATATAACAGACTGACCCTAGACCCCGACACATAAACTACTGCAGCATAAATATTGGAGGCTGAGACAGGAGGGGTCGGGAGACACTGTGTCCCCGTCTGACGATACCCCAGGACAGGGCCAAACAGGCAGGATATAACCCCACCCACTTTGCCAAAGCACAGCCCCCACACCACTAGAGGGATATCTTCAACCACCAACTTACCATCCTGAGACAAGGCCGAGTATAGCCCACAAAGATCTCCGCCACGGCACAACCCAAGGGGAAGCGCCAACCCGGACAGGAAGATCACGTCAGTGACTCAATCCACTCAAGTGACGCACCCCTCCTAGGGACGGCATGGAAGAGCACCAGTAAGCAAGTGACTCGGTCCATGTAATAGGGTTAGAGGCAGAGAATCCCAGTGGAGAGATGGGAACCGGCCAGGCAGAGACAGCAAGGGCGGTTCGTTGTTCCAGTGCATTTCCGTTCACCTTCACACTCCTGGGCCAGACTACACTCAATCATAGGACCTACTGAAGAGATGAGTCTTCAATAAAGACTTAAAGGTTGAGACACAGTCTGCGTCTCTCACATGGGTAGGCAGACCATTCCATAAAAATTGAGCTCTATAGGAGAAAACCCTGCCTTGTGATCGTCTTGTGATCGTAGCGTACGTGTAGGTGTGTACGGCAGGACCAAATCGGAAAGATAAGTAGGAGCAAGCCCATGTAATGCTTTGTAGGTTAGCAGTAAAACCTTGAAATTAGCCCTTGCCTTAATTAGCGCACAGATCCCGTTAACAACATCCGGTGAAGCTGGAGCTCGCCAAATTCAAATTACAAAATCGTAATATTAAACATTCATGAACATACAAGTGTCCTACATCATTTAAAAGCTTAACTTCTTGTTAATCCAGCCGCTTTGTCAGATTTCAAAAAGGCTTTACGGCAAAAGCATACCATGCGATTATCTGAGGACAGCGCCCCACACACAAAAGCATTAAAAACATTTTCCAAACCAGCACAGGCGTCACAAATGTCAGAAATAGCGATAAAATAAATCACTTACCTTTGAAGATCTTGCTCTGTTTGCAATCCCAGGTGTCCCAGCTACACATCAAATGGTTGTTTTGTTTGATAAAGTTCTTCTTTATATCCCAAAAAATTCAGTTTAGTTGGCGCGTTTGATTCACTAATCCACCCGTTCCACTAGTTCAACATGCATACAAAGGAATCCCAAAAGTTACCAATAAACTTCGTCCAAACAAGTCAAACAACGTTTCTAATCACTCCTCAGGTACTCTAATATGTAAATAAACAATCAAATTTAAGACGGAGAATAGTATGTTCATTACCGGAGATAAATAACGAAGTGCGCGCCCTCATCCACGCGCGCCACAACAATACAGTCAAAATGAGATTCACCAAGAAAAACTACAAATTCTAGCTCATTCTTCAAAAAACAAGCCTGAAACCCTTTCTAAAGACTGTTGACATCTAGTGGAAGCCATAGGAACTGCATTCTAGGAGGTATTCCTTTGATTTTCCCATAGACAGGCATTTTAAATGGTGGTGACCTCAAAAAAAAGAATCCAGATGGATTCTCCTCGGGTTTTCACCTGCCATATCAGTTCTGTTATACTCACAGACATTATTCTAACAGTTTAGCAATTTCAGAGTGTTTTCTATCCAATACTACCAATTATATGCATATCCTAGCTTCTGGGCCTGAGTAACAGGCAGTTTACCTTGGGCACGTCAGTCATCCGAACACTGCCCCCGGCCCTTAAGAAGTTAACAGGAAGCCAGTGTAGAGGCTAGCACTGGAGTAATATGATCACATTTTTTGTTTCTTGTCAAGATTCTAGCAGCCGTGTTTAGCACTAACTGAAGTTTATTTAGTGCTTTATCCTTGTAGCCGAAAAGTAGAGCATTGCAGTAGTCTAACCTAGAAGTGACAAAAGCATGGATACATTTTTCTGCATCATTTCTGGACAGAAAGTTTCTGATTTTTGCAATGTTACGTAGATAGAAAAAAGCTGTCCTTGAAACAGGCAATTTTGAGTTTCACCATGTTTCATCGAAATGTACAGCTGTGTGTCATCCGCATAGCAGTGAAAGTTAACATGTTTCCGAATGACATCCCCAAGAGGTAAAATATATAGTGAAAACAATAGTGGTCCTAAAACGGAGCCTTGAGGAACACCGAGATTTACAGTTGATTTGTCAGAGGACAAACCATCCACAGAGACAAACTGATATCTTTCCGGCAGATAAGATCTAAACCAGGCCAGAACTTAGACCAATTTGTGTTTCCAATCTCTCCAAAAGAATGTGGTGATCGATGGTATCAAAAGCAGCACTAAGGTCTAGGAGCACGAGGACAGATGCAGATCCTCAGTTTGACGCCATTAAAAGGTCATTTACCACCTTCACAAGTGCTATGATGGGGTCTAAAACCAGACTAAAGCGTTTCGTATACACTGTCTTCAGGAAGGCAGTGAGTTGCTGCGCAACAGCTTTTAAAAAATTTTTTGGAGAGGAATGGGAGATTCGATATAGGCCGATAGTTTTTTATATTTTCTAGGTCAAGGTTTGGCTTGAATCGGGCCCAGTTACCAGTATTTCCCTGGGTTAGTTATGTTTCAGAAGTTTAAAAAGGAAGCATGGAATTCGTGATTGACCATACTGGCATGGCTATATACAGATAAAATATGTAAGAGAGCTTCCCTGGTGGCGAGGAGGTTAAAATACCTGGCTTGGAAACCAAACATTTCAGGTACAAACCCCACATGCGCATATTGTCGATATATAAAGTTTAACAACTATGGTTGTGTTTGCATGATTTAAATGCTGTTCAAATGTCCTATGAATTAAATAATGTACAGATTGTCAACACATGAAGTGGAACAAATTTGGTTGTGTCTGTATGATTAAATGCTGTTCAAATATCCTATGAAGGAAATAATGTGCAGAATGTCAACATATGAAGTGTAAAGAATATAGTGGAATATAGTGTTCAGGTCCGGATTAATGCAGGGGCTTACCGGGACCGTGGGGGGCCAAATAGGCAAAACAACATATCAATATTTTTTTCTTACACCACAACCGCCAACTACAGGATGATTCAGGAGCCCACTCTCAACGAGTGTAGACAGCCTGCTGCTGCTGCACTGCTAATCGTCAGATGGGAAGAGGAGGTAGGGGGCCCACGTGGGTAACTGGGGGGCCCTGCCTTGATTGGGAAACGGATTAATAAAAAATATACTGCATAATAAATACATGTGACTGGTCAATTGTGTGAGTCGGGCTCAAGTGGCAAAGAAATGAACAAAAATAGGCATATTCCATAGTTGGGTTTTGGAAACTCTTACCCTGGCAATGTTTGTGTTAAACTCATGGGTACACTAGCAATAGCTGTCAGTCCTGACTTGAATGGGAACTATCATCTATATCAACTGTTCTGCCTGCTGTTATGGAACCCCTACCTGTTCAACTCTTAATGATCGGCTATGAAAAGCCAACTGACTTTTATTCCTGATTATTATTTGACCATGCTTGTCATTTATGAACATTTTGAAAATCTTGGCTCTCTCTAATTCTCTCCTTCTCTCTTTCTTTCTCTCTCTCGGAGGACCGGAGCCCTAGGACCATACGTCAGGACTACCGGGCATGATGACTCCTTGCTGTCCCCAGTCCGCCTGGCCCTGCTGCTATTCCAGTTTCAACTGTTCTGCCTGCGGTTATGGAACCCCTACCTGTCCCAGACCTGCTGTTTTCAATTCTTAATGATCGGCTATGAAAAGCCAACTGACATTTATTCCTGATTATTATTTGACCATGCTTGTCATTTATGAACATTTTGAAAATCTTGGCTCTCTCTAATTCTCTCCTTCTCTCTCTCTTTCTCTCTCTCGGAGGACCTGAGCCCTGGGACCGTGCGTCGGGGCTGCCGGGCGTGATGGCTCCTTGCTGTCCCCAGTCCACCTGGCCTTGCTGCTATTCCAGTTTCAGCTGTTCTGCCTGCGGTTATGGAACCGCCACCTGTCCCGGACCTGCTATTTTCAACTCTTGATGATCGGCTATGAAAAGCCAACTGAAAATTATTCATGATTATTATTTGACCATGCTTGTCACTTATGAACATTTTGAACATCTTGGCATAGTTCTGTTATAATCTCCACCCAGCACAGCCAGAAGAGGACTGGCCACCCCTCATAGCCTGGTTCCTCTCTCGGTTTCTTCCTAGGTTTTGGCCTTTCTAGGGAGTTTTTCCTAGCCACCGTGCTTCTACACCTGCATTGTTTGCTGTTTGGGGTTTTAGGCTGGGTGTCTGTACAGCACTTCGAGATATTAGCTGATGTACGAAGGGCTATATAAAATAAACTTGATTTGATTTGATTTGATCTATGGATGATATTTTCATGCTTGGTTGCGGCTGTCTGTTTGCCTTCTGCTAATTTCTAAATATAATTGAAGACCCAATAGAAGAGAAAAAATCTCCCAATTTTTGGCGAAGAGCAGTACTGTTTTTCTAAGTAGCTCATTGTGAGATAGGCTATTGCCAACAGGAGCACATCGGCCATCAAAGCCCCAGGGCCAATGATTTCTTAATCCGGCCCTGGTTGTGTTTGAATGATTAAATGCTGTTCAAATGTCCTATGAATTTAATTATAATGCCATGTGTCTCTAGATCACCTTCAAAATGCAAATTGCCATTCAATCTGGAGAGAAACATAATGGGGATGTATTCCAATTGGGATGTAATTCCAGTCTGCTTTCTTACGCTTTAAGGAACTACACATTTGTATGCTGAGAATGTTGTGGTAATATTAGGTCAAACTTAAATATAACATTTTGTAAATGTTCTTGAAATGTTCTGAGGACCTCCAAGGCAAGGTAAAATGTATATACCGTGAACATCAATGTAGCATTATGTTAAACCTGAAACAAATATGCTATAAACATCATAAAAACGGACTTATTTGCAGTGGTGTAAAGTACTTAAGTACAAATACTTTCATGTACTAATTAAGTAGTTTTTTAGGGGGTATCTGTACTTAACTATTTATATTTTTGATAACTTTTCCTTCAATACATTCATTTTCCCTGACACCCAAATGTACTCGTTACATTTAAATGCTTAGCAGGATAGGAAAATGGTCCAATTCACACACCTATGAAGGAACGTCCCTCATCCCTACTGCCACTGATCTGCAGACTCACTAAACACTCATGCTTCATTTGTAAATTAAGTCTGATTGTTGGTGTGTGCCCCTGGCTATCAGTAAATAAAATACAAAACAAGAAAAAGTGCCATCTGGTTTGCTTAATATAAGGAATTTGAAATTATTTATACTTTTACTATATGTATTTTAGCAATTACATTTACTTTTGATAATTAAGTACAGTAACATTCAAATGTTTGGACACACCTACTCATTCAAGGGTTTTTCTTTATTTTTACTATTTTCTACATTGTAGAATAATAGTGAAGACATCAATACTATGAAATAACACATATGGAATCATGTAGTAACCAAAAAAGTGTTAAACAAATTAGTGATGTACCGATATTACATTTTTGGCCGATACCAATCCGATATTTTGCTTGTCAAAAAAATCGATACAGAGAACCGATATTTACAATTTTTGTGGCCTTTTAAGCATTCTAGTACAGTTAAATAGTTAACAAACACACACATGGACGCAGCGGTCTAAGGCACTGCATCTCAGAGCAAGAGGCGTCACTACAGTCCCTGGTTCGATTCCAGGCTGTATCACATCCGGCCGTGATTGGCAGTCCCATAGGGCGGCACACAATTGGCCCAGGGTCGTCCGGGTTTGGCTGGGGTAGGCCGTCATTGTAGATAATAATTTGTTCTTAACTGACTGGCCTAGTTAAATAAAGGTTAAATAAAATAAATAAACAATAACACGATGGCAGGCATATATAATTTCCTTTGAAATGTTTTATATTCTGTTTTCAAATAAGTGATATTGACATGCATGCACTTTCAGATCTATATTTAAGGTCTGTTAAGACCTATCCTTGCTAGAATTGTTATAATGTAGCCTACCATTCATTTTTACAATTTGAAGTAGTAGCCTAAGCCTAAACCTTGTAATTCTCTTTTACCAGTAGTATATGGGTTGTTCCAAGGGAGGCACAGTGGCTGACCGCATTTGAAGGCTGGACTGACAGAGAGGAGGGAAGATTGAAAGGAGGGAAGATTCGCTCGACTGAAGGGAAGATGGAGGTGTTTGCTTCAACGCAATGACTCTCACGTTGACATAATAAACACACGAATTACAGCATGTTGTGTGCTGCGTACATTTTGTGAAATTCATAATGAGACTTGAGGATGATGAAGTACAACAACAAAGAATTCCCAGCAATGCAACTTAATTAAGTGTTCTGGGAACCTTCAAAGAACTTAGAGCAGGTGTTCTAACAACATTATAGGAATGCAACCTACAGTAAATTAAACATTGTATGAATGTCATCACAACTGAGCATATTGTGTGTTTTGGTACAGTACCTACAGTGCTGTGAAAAATGATTTGCCCCCTCCCTGATTTTCTAAATGTTTGCATATTTTTTATACTGAATGGTATCAGATCTTCAACCAAACCTAAATATTAGATCATTTAAACCTGAGTTTACAAATAACTAAATACAAAAAGTATCCAAAGTTATGCAACACCCAATGCCCTGTGTGAAAAAGTAATTGCACCCTTACATTCTATAATTGGTTGTGCCACCTTTAGCTTCAATGACTCCAACCAAACGCTTCCTGTTGTTGTTGATCAGCCTCTCACGCCACTGTGGAGGAATTATGGCCCACTCTTCCATGCAGAACTGCTGTAACTCAGCGACATTTGTGGGTTTTGAAGCATGACCTGCTCGTTTCAAGTCCTGCCACAACATCTCAATTGGGATTAGGTCTGGACTTTGACTAGGCCATTCCAAAACTTCACATTTGTTGCTTTTAAGCCATTTTCATGTAGACTTGATTGTGTGTCTTGGATAATTGTCTTGCTGCATGACCCAGCTTCGCTTCAGTTTCAGCTCACAGACGAATGGCCTGACATTCTCCTGTAGAATTCTCTGATACAGAGCAGCATAATGGTTCCTTCTATTAAGGCAAGTCGTCCAGGTCTTGAGGCAGCAAAGCATCCCCAAACCATCACACTACCACCACCATGCTTGACCGTTAGTATGATGTTCTTACTGTGGAACGCAGTGTTTGGTTTTCGCCAGGCATAATGGGATCCATGTCATCCAAAAAGTTGACTCAAGTTTGCCAAAAAACACCTGGATGATAATCAAGACTCTTGAAAGAATGTTCTATGGACAGATGATTCATAATTATAACTTTTTGGACATTACAGAGAATTACGTAAAAAATTAAGTAAGTCCAAATCCCTATCTCCGTCCATGGCTAATTTAGGAGAGGGACAATTTTAAATAGCTAGCCACCGGAGGACAACAACACAACAAAAAATTGTTTGTCAGTGACGTTTGGCTTGATGTGATTGGTGTGAAGCCAAATCTAAACTGGCTTCCCTTGACACCTTTTTTTTGGGGCACCGTGAACATTCACAGTTGAGCTCACTCAGTTTAGCTCAACGCTGATTGGCTATTACTGTATAAAAAAATATAAAGGAGGCCTAATGCTCACTGGCTTCCCTTGCATTCAATGCTACAATATCAACATTTTTTAACCAGAAAGCATCAGATAGATGGGCTACACATACAGAGACAGAGGGATGCTGTTTTGCTCGCTCTGATGCTTTCTCCGGTGAGATACATCCAGCCTCTTGCGAATTGAAAAAAAAAAATGAAACACAAAGAGGCGAAAGATACATTATTTTATTGGTATATTTAAAAAAATTACCAATATCAAAAGATTATTTGATAAGAGAGATGTAAATATAATTAATTTAGTGTTCTTTTTCTTTAGTTGGTGTAAAAATAAATAGAAACGTATACATTTTAAGGCTGTGTCATTAGATTTGGGGAGGGGTCATCAGAAACGCTGGCAAAAAAGAAAATGGGGTCACCAGAAATTCTGGCAAAAAAAAAAACAGGTTCCCCGCTGGAAAACTTTGAATACCACTACTGTAGATATTACTATTGTACTCCAACTGTGACTTTGTGTAATTTGTCACTAGAGGGCAGTAGCAGTACACTACTGTTTACAAGGGAACATCAGCTGTGTACATCTTATGTTTTTTATTTTTTTATTTTTTTATTTTACCGTTATTTTACCAGGTAAGTTGACTGAGAACACGTTCTCATTTGCAGCAACGACCTGGGGAATAGTTACAGGGGAGAGGAGGGGGATGAATGAGCCAATTGTAAACTGGGGATTATTAGGTGACCGTGATGGTTGAGGGCCAGATTGGGAATTTAGCCAGGATGTCTCAATCATCACAAGGTAAACATTTTTCTGAGACTTCCTCAGACTGCATTTACACAGGCAGCCCAATTCTGATATTTTTTCACTAATTGGTCTTTTGACCAATCAGATCTTTTGACATTAATTGGACAAAAGATCAGAATTAGGCTACCTGTGTAAATTCATAAAGCTTCTAGCAATACCATATGTTAAAGTTTTTCTAAAATCCATGAAGTTTGTGTGGATGTGTGTGTATGTGTCACGGGCGGGATCTGAACCTTGGTCTCCCACGGGAGAAACCAACATCTGATCTTTAGACCAAGAAAACATTTCCTCTTGGGCAGAGGGTGACACTGATTTTGAAGTCACAGGCAGGAATACCTCTGCATGAGACCATGAGCCTGAGTCATGTCCGCTACATTCTCTCCCTTTGACCTCCTCCCCCACGAGAAACCGTCCAAAGTTGGGCGCCATTGTCACCGGAGGGATCTGAACCCAGGTCTCCCACAGGAAAAACCAATGTCTTGATCGTTAGACCAAAGGGAAATTACCTTTTGGGCCAAGGGTGACACAGATTTGGATGTACAAGCAGGGCAACGTCATCACTAGACCATGAGCCCGACTCATGTCCACTATGTGTGTGTGTGTTATATGAGGCATGTTGCAATACCTGACCCTTGACCTTTACAGAGCCCTGTCCAGTAAGACTGATTGTGATGGCCTGTCTCTGTCTGACCAGGTCATGTGAGGTCAAGGCGTGTATGTCACCACTCACTGACTAACACCCATGCATGCCACCTCTGTAGAACACAATACAATAACTTTATATGGACATTTTGTGTAGCTTCCTCTCTCACACTAGGTTAAGGGCAAGGCAGAGGAAGAGAAAGAAAGAATGAGAGGAGGGGGAAAAGAGAGCGAGAAGAGGGGAGAAAGGGAGAAAAATAGGCGGAGGGAGGAAGCGAATAAGATGAGAGATAGAGGCCTCTGGGTCCCAGGCTGCATTATGTGTTCCGGTGAATTCCCTTGGTGAGATAAGCGCCAAGAAAAAGAGACTCAAATATTTGCTTGTTTTCTCACTGTGCACCAGGAATTCGGAAGAAAAGCAAACCCAATCAACAACTTGTGCTGTGTTATAGCCTGACAATATTTAGAGAAATACATCTAATAAATATGTTTACATAATTTACACATAGATTACCTACCCCCTTGGGTACACCCAAACATGTTATGAAATGTGTGATAACAGAAAATATACAATGAGTTGTATTAGCTAGCATAATTAGCCTCTAACCTCTGTAAATTGTCTGTTGATGACACCAGTTTTGGACATAGAGATAGCACTGGGACGGGCCTAAGTGTGACAGCTCCAGTTGTAGAACAGCATGGTAATGCTGCTGGTATAACATGTTGCTGAGCCTCTTATCAGGCTGACCGGCTTGTCACTCTCTCTGTAGGAAAATGAGCGGCTGAATTGAGTGTTAATTGGTTCTGCTCTTTGCTGGGGCACCAGTCAGTTGCTGAGGGGGGCATTTGAGATGCCTGTTGTGGCCAGTAGTGTAAAGTACTTAAGTAGTATTTTTACTTAAGTCGTTTTTGTGGTATCTGTACTTTTACACGTTTACTTTTTTCCTTTTCCTTTATTTTTGGCGCTCCCGAGTGGCGCAGCGGTCTAAAACACTGCATCTCAGTGCTAGAGGCATCACTACAGGCTGTAAATCCAGGCTGTATCACAACTGGCCGTGATTGGCCCAGCGTCATCCGGGTTTGGCCGAGGGACCGTCATTGTAAATAACAATTTGTTCTTAACTGACTTGCCAAGTTAAATAAATAGTAATAAAAAATAAATCTGGTCGACACACTAAACACACATGCTTCATTTGTAAATGATGTTGGAGTGTGCCTGTGGCTTTCTGTAAATAAAAAAAGAAAAAGAAAATGGTGCCATCTGGTTTGCCTAATATAAGGAATTTGAAATGATTTATACTTTTACCTTTGATACTTAAGTATATTTTAAACCAAATACTTTTACACTTTTACTCAAGTAGAATTTTACTGGGTGACTTTTACTTGAGTCATTTTCTATTAAGGTATCTTTACTTTTACTCAAGTATGACATTGGGTACTTTTTCCACCACTGGTTGGGGCTATAGCCAGTCTAGCGCTATTTGCCAGACTAATGGCACTCCAGTGGCTATGGGAAGAGACTACCTGGCTATAGTAGCTGGTTAGGCAATCTGGACTCGGGGGTAGTATGATATGTTACATTTCGTATGGTATGTATTCAGTTGTGGATGTCCATCATTCATTTTGCATGATATGTTACGAATTACAATTTGTGCGATATGTTATGAATTGCGACTCATACAATATGTTTTCGAATTTGCAAAATGTATGATATGTTATGAATTACTGTTGTTGTTGTTGTGGCTAATGTTAGCTAGGTGGCTAATGCTAATGTTCGCTAGGTGGCTAATGTTAGCTAGGCTTGGGGTTAGGTTAAAGGGTTAAATAGCATTCTGTCTAAAGCTCTATTGGCAAGGGACTAGATTTACTATAAAACGTTGGTTATGTAATTATTACCCCAGCATGTCCGTTTTTCCCGCATGTCCGTGGACGATTCAGATGGAATTAGTTTGACCAAACTGCACCTGTAATGATTTTTTCTCCCTCATTCACAATTTAACATTATGTTGGAAGCATCAAGGCTCTTCTAGGCGTAAAGATATTTAAAATGTCTAGGTATAGCCTAATATTGGCCTGATGGCCTTCAGTTTGGAGAAAGTCTAAAGAATAATGCATACGAATAAGAACTTTAAACAGTAAGCTATGCTGACATTTAATTACCTGACATATTTGGCAATTTGTGAATTAATTGGCACAATATTGTCCTGTTCATATTTTACAAGAGAAGTATGGCACTAGGAACGTTGATATATGAGAAAACAGATCATTCATCTGTAGGCTACATGCGTAGCACTTTAAGCATTTGTTCTCATGTTCTTACCCAAACTGTGTGCAGCACCTGTTCAACTCTGTAATATCCCTCACAGTGGTGACAATGACGATTCGGGGATGACGATTCGCACAGGATAAGTATTATCAGAGGACCTTGGAGTTTTTAGGGCTGGGATAATAACCTTCCTGCCAATTAGAAATGAACGACATGGCAGATTTGGACGGGAGTAAAATTACCGATGTGGTGATTTGTGCTCGTGCACATAATTACATTACCTGAGCTCCCCCAGTAAAACTTATCCCGTCCGAATAGGGTTTTATGTAACCATACCAAACGTAACACATCATTCTAATTTGAGTGTCACGGATTTACGTTTACTATGTTACGTGTAGTCTATGAGACAAGGCTGGGTTTGGCTGTACTATACTAGGAGATACCTATACCATAAAGACCCTGGGGTTATATAATGAAGCAAGCCATGGGTCCAGAGCTCCCTGGCTAGACTGAGGAATCCTATCTAGGCTCTAGGTATGCTCTGTTTTACTGTGAGGACCTTTGACTTGGACTGGGTTGGGTTGAGTAGCCATATCAGAATCCATAATTCTTTCCAGAAGAAGCTATGGTTCAAGAACTGGTGACCCATGTCTCCCAGCAGCACAACCTTTATCATGATGTCTTGAATAATAACATGTCATGAATATTAAAGCTGCCCAAATATGAAATGCAGTCAGAGAATTTTATTCTACCCTTAAAAACAAAAACAAAAAGTCCATACCCTCCCTGAAAACAACCTAATTTGCTTAATTAATTCTGTGACTGGCTGGTGAACCATTATGCAGTGAATCTACATTGCATCCATGATGTAAATGAACCATCGCTACTGCTGTTTACAAAATCAATAGATCAAGTTTAATCTTATCTATGCTATATTTCAACCTTAGGAGCTAGTGGGTCTGCTGGAGTCAAGGTGGTCTCTCACACCTCCATGGTTGAAAGCTCCCCCCCCCCAGTGCTTTTAATGATATCAGTAGAGCCACCACTGACATTTGGAGGTAGCGCGCCTCCAAGCGCAGGGGAATTACATTTCAGATGGGCATCGCTCACAGCGCCATGACCGGTACTCAGTTTAGACATGTTGCAGCATGAATAAGAAGTAGTGGGAAAGAAAATAGCTCAAACTGCCAGGCCCCAAAAACCTTCCTGTAAGTGATTCTGACCAACAACAAAAAAAAAGTTTCTCCACTGTAAAAGCCACATTCTCTTCACTTGGTTTTATGAATCCAATTTACCATTTAATTTCTATTGCTTTCTATTGCTGTGTTGGTAATATGATTGTCGTGTTCAATAAGAGGATGATGCTCATCCAAGGGGCTTTCTGGAGTATTGGAATAAGGAGCTATGACAGTGGCTGTCCTCCGGGTCATTCTTGAACAGATTAAAAGCTTATTTTGAATTATATGTTTTCTTACAAACAAGACAGCTTGTTTACTGGGAAGACTGGATGAGCCATTTTGAACAGTGACAAGCTGTCATGTCTGGAGGCCTCCATCGTGTGGAAAGATATGCAAATTTAATACACAGAACTTTAAGTCAATATGAAGTGAAATGAATGAATCTTTTGAATTGCTTTTGATTTGCTATTTAGAACAACAGAGTAAACATCAATCTATTGGTATATGCTTCTTATAGATCCAGTTGAAGTATGATTTTCAGCCCTAGAACTGCCACCTTCAACAGGCATACCCCCACGGTACGGCAGTGCTTACCCTGTGATAATCTAATAACAAATTAAAATGTAATTATATAAATAATTGTCATTATTTTTGTATGTCTAATGTTTTTTTCTCAATGGCTCTTTTGTTTTTTTATGCTCAAAATCTCAAAATTTGCTTAACTGCGTCAAAACCTCAGCAAAGGCGCCATTCATCCATTTCTTTCCATCAAATCATCAGATCCTCAAAAAGTTCTACAGCTGCATCATGGAGAGCATCCTGACTGGTTGCATCACTGCCTGGTACGACAATTGCTCGGCCTCCAACCGCAAGGCACTACAGAGGATAGTGCGTATGGCCCAGTACATCACTGGGGCTAATCTGCCTGCCATCCAGGACCTCTATACCAGGCGGTGTCAGAGGAAGGCCCTAAAAATTGTCAAAGACCCCAGCCACCCCAGTCATAGACTGTTCTCTCTACTACCGCATGGTAAGCGGTACCGGAGTGCCAAGTCTAGGACAAAAAGGCTTCTCAACAGTTTTTACCCCCAAGCCATAAGACTCCTGAACAGGTAATCAAATGGCTACCCGGACTATTTGCATTGTGTGACCCCCCCAATCCCTCTTTTACGCTGCTACTACTCTCTGTTTATCATATATGCATAGTCACTTTAATTATACATTCATGTACATACTACCTCAATTGGCCTGACTAACCGGTGCCTGTATATAGCCTCACTACTGTATATAGCCTCGCTACTGTTCTTTTTCACTGTCTTTTTACTGTTGTTGTTATTTCTTTACTTATCTATTGTTCACCTAATGCCTTCTTTGCAATGTTGGTAAGTAAGCATTTCACTGTAAAAATGTCTCAGAGAACTCACATTGCTCAATTCCCTCAATTGAAGGTCAGCTAAGTTAACCTAGGCTACTTAACGTTACTAGCTCTGTATTTGAAGTTGTTATATTATCATTGAGTCTATTATCAGGTAAAAGCATATGCTTATTGTTCATAATTTCTCAAATAGTTTCTCAAACAGTCGAATACACTATGCTACAGACATCTGTCTTTGAGCATTAAGGGACGTTAATGGCTAGCTCGGTCCACGACATTATGTTATTATATTTTTCAATCTTGAAATACAAGGGCACGTGTTATTAATCAGTGACACGCCCCTCTGAATAACGGGGCATGGTTTTGGCCTAACTGCGTTGGGAAAAAGAAAGACGCGGTATTGCCTGGGGTAAACAATGCACTTTTGGGCGTCTACATAATTTGGCGTGCTCATCCCTTGAACTGAACAAAGCTAGCAAAAACAACCAGACACTACTGCCCCTCAAACTATTTTCCAAGTTGGAATAATGTAAAGAGTCGTTTGGTGGGTTCGAAGAGTGGAACGTCAACTATAATGAAGGTTTAGACCAGACAGAGTCAGCATACAGGAGCTCTACAAGACATTACTTTATTCATGACAGGCAAGATAGCCACCATCTCCCATACTGCTACAGTAGCTGTCAGGCAGGCTAACAGTGAGTACTGGACTGTCCACTTGTCTGAAACGTCATTACCGATTAATACTTTTTACCCAGACTTTTACACTCATTTACTTTGGCTGTGTGAACGTAGTGGGAATGGGGCTTCTCCCGCCACTCAATACGGCCCGAGCCTTGGCTTCTACAAGATAGATGCGACTAAATACACTACAACAACTCTAAGTGCGTGGTTGCATGGGGTTGCAGTGGCGTGGGAGGATTCTGCTCTCTGACTGCCTGGATGCCCTAATGGATGGAGCTGCCTACATGTGTGCAGCATGGGAGAACTGTGCTACTAGCTACTGTTTGTGTGTGTGTGTGTGACTTTTTGTGTCACTATGAAAATGGAACCGAAAGAGATCTCGGGGATGCGTCTTCCACAAGACGGTGGGCCTGCTGTGTGCATGCAGAATAAAATAATTGACGTAGGGTTCTGCTGTGACTTCAAGAATGCTGACACTGAGAGGTTTACCCTTAAGGACAGAAGAATGGACTTAATGTAATACAAGTAAAGGTAGGCCTAAATGCATTTTCCTCTGCTATTTGCGGGTTAACATCCCTTTGAATGCATTTGATTTATCAAGCTAGAATTTTGTTTTGATAAGACACTTTTTTGATGATATGAATTGCAATTTTTAATTTTTTTTGTTGTTGAATTTTACCCCCCTTCTCCCCAATTTCGTGGTATCCAATTGTTAGTAGTTACTATCTTGTCTCATCGCTACAACTCCCGTACGGGCTCGGGAGAGACGAAGGTCGAAAGCCATGCATCCTCCGAAACACAACCCAACCAAGCCGCACTGCTTCTTAACACAGCACGCATCCAACCCGGAAGCCAGCCGCACCAATGTGTCGGAGAAAACACCGTGCACCTGGCTCCCTTGGTTAGCGTGCACTGCGCCCGGCCCGCCACAGGAGTCGCTGGTGCGCGATGAGACAAGGATATCCCTACCGGCCAAACCCTCCCTAACCCGGACGACGCTAGGCCAATTGTGCGTCGCCCCACGGACCCCCCGGTCGCGGCCGGCTGCGACAGAGCCTGGGCACGAACCCAGAGTCTCTGGTGGCACAGCTAGCGCTGCGATGCAGTGCCCTAGACCACTGCGCCACCCGGGAGGCCGATTTGAATTGCATTTTTCGGTCATGGAAATTTCATTAGAACCTTATTTATTATATAAGTGTGTGTACTAATATTTCACATAATAATATTATTGTGTGAATATTTGTGCGCGCCGTGTGCAGTGCATTGGAAGAATTGTAAATCCATTGTGAAAGGTTATGGAGGTTCCATTGCAAATTATTCTGATGAAATGTGTACATATGTTGGTATTTTAGTGCCACCTCTCAGTTGTAACTGTGGATGCTACATCGGCCTATGGCTGAGTTGAGTAGTGTGTCATTTTGTCAGATGATATGAAATATGCCGCAATCGGAGGCTATCACTTGTGTATCTTGGCTACATTGTTATTTATATTTGGTGGAAATATTTGTACATTTCTGTTAATAGCCTATGTCACTCTGGTTGTATGGTGAACTTGGGCTTGATCAAGGTTTATTTGTGAGTAAATCTGCCTTTGATAATAGCCAGTGCCTACCCAGCCACCGACCTCACGTCACTGAAGTAGAAAATAGATGCAACAACTGTCTGCTACGGTGCGTTTCCATTTAACTGCCTTGGGTTGATGAAAACAGCTGGACATAATGACGTCCCACTGGGAGAAAAAGAAATTGCGCAAAAACCTAGTGTCAAATAAAAATGAAGTGGTTGAATTGTTTCCATTATCCATTTAGGCAAATTGCGCATTAATAAATTGGCGACGACTATATGCCCTCCCATCTATATGTTTCATGTCTCAGGTGGCCCGCAAAAGCCAGCATGGAGAGAATGCAAGAAATTACTAATATATTTGCCATATTCTACAAATTCTCTGAAACAGATGAGGAAACAAGGATATGTAACCAATGTATTTATTGAAAAGTGGGAGGTGGGGTGCGGTCCAGGGGAGTCTCGGCTGGGTAGTAGGGAATCCGGGCTGAGGCTGGGGGCAAAGAGATTAGGAACCGGGTAAGCAGGTCTGGAGCGGAATCAAATGAAGCAGTAGAGTGGGGATCCAGGGCAGAGAAGCAGGACTGAGGAGACGAGGGACTGGAGACAGGTACCAGTGTCAGAGCAGACGGGACTGTAGCGGAGAGAGAAAAAGCAGTGTGAGGCTGGAGAAAACAGGTACAACAGGATAACAAAATCTATGCAGGAACAAACAGCTAGAAATGCAGACTGACTGAGTAGAGGCTACGATCTGGCAGTGTGGAAGTGGCAGGGCTGAGTATTTGTAGGATTCATGATTATGGAACAGGTTGCAGCTGGTGGGAATCCGCTCTGCTTCCAGCACACCTGTCTCCACTCACACAATCACATACACACAGAGAGAGAGGGAGAGAGCACTGGGGGAGTGGTGGCAGGTTTAGGGAGGTTTAGGATGAGAAGTAGAGTGAGTGGCAGGAGCAGATGTAACGTTTTCATGTTCCAATGTTTCGCCACAGCCCGTGCACATGGTGCACTCCTGTAGATCTGAAATAATTGGATGGTGAAACATCCAGCCAACCAGTAAAACAATTCAGGCATTCTTGAAAGTCAAGACAATCCTTGTCCTGCAAATAAACATCATTTTTATAGTTGAAAAAATTGACTTAGCAGTGGGCATTTAGAATGAAATGTGGAGTTGAGCCACAGAATTTCTAAAGAATCTTTGGGGGTGTCACGTTCCTGACCTATTTTCTGTTGTTTTGTATGTGTTAGTCGGTCAGGGCGTGAGTGTGGGTGGGCATTTCTATGTTTTGTGTTTCTATGTTTAGGTCTTGTAATCAGCCTTGTATGGTTCTCAATCAGAGACAGGTGTTTGACGTTTTCCTCTGATTGAGAACCATATATAGGTTGGCTGTTCACACTGTTTGTTTGTGGGTGATTGTCTCCTGTGTCTTTCGTGTCTGTGTATGTGCACCACACGGGACTGTTTTGGCTGTTTCATTCGTTTGATGTAGTCTGTTCCTGTCCGTGAGTTCTGCGTGTAGTTATGTAAGTTCCATGTTCAGGTTTCGTCTACGTCGTTTTCTTATTTTGTAATTTTCCAAGTGTTTTCGTGTTCGTGTTCGTCTTTCAATAAATTACATTATGTCATCATACCTCGCTGCGTATTGGTCCTCCGATCCTTCTCTCCTCTCCTCGTCTGAGGAGGAGGAAGATCTAGAACGCCGTTACAGGGGGTGCTTTATACTGTAGTTTGTTTACGTGATGACATCACACGCCCTGTGTACCTTCAAAATTATTCAACAATCATCATTTATTCAAAAAACACAGCTTCTATCATCATCATTTGTTATAATAAATAAAGTTTGACAAAGAAAAATCCCCATTCGAACAGATTTTTTTTTTTTTATCTTTAGAACATGTCTCTATAGCTGCCATTTACATACACATGTCACAATGCTTTTTTTGCGACATTGATTTTGTTGAATAAACCTGGGTCAGGACAGAATGAGATTTTTTTGGGCCAAATTTCTCATTAATAGCACTTTAACAACTCTTTATCAGTGTCGAACAGTAAGGGCCTTCTATGCCTTCAGAGAAGGCCTAAGGATTTATAAAATAATTTATTATGTTTTAAATAAACATTTTCATTTCTATTTCATCTTTTCTAGAATTTAAATGATATTCTGATTTAATCTCTTCAGTTGTGTTGGAAAGTGAATGGTTAACACTAGCTAGGTTTCCATCCAATTGGCGACAGATTTTCATGCGAATATTCTAAAATCTGCATGAAAACATTTTCCCACCATAGATGTTGTTTCCATCAAAGTGACTTGTTGTGGACAAAAAGCTGTGTGTGATGTTGTGCACATAAAAATAACAGTTTTGCAGTTAAATCCCCATGTACCGAATAAAAAATTTAAGTTAAATGGGATTCCAATGCATTTTCAACTCTGCTGATGATTTTGCCAAATATACACTACCGGTAAAATGTTTGGACACACATACTCATTCAAGGATTTTTCTTTATTTTTACTATTTTCTACATTGTAGAATAATAGTGAAGACATCAAAACTATGAAAAAACACAATCATGAATCATGTAGTAACCAAAAAAGTGTTAAACAAATCAAAATATATAATTTGCAAATAAATTCATTAAAAATCCTACAATGTGATTTTCTGGATTTTTTTTCCTCATTTTGTCTGTCATAGTTGAAGTGTACCTATGATGAAATTTACAGGCCTCTCTCATCTTTTTAAGTGGGAGAACATGCACAATTGGTGACTGACTAAATACTTTTTTGCCCCACTGTATGTGTTATGGCTTTACACCCCCTGCTATATTGTGGATAAGAGTTACCTGTAACAGAACACAGAGGGTGTTATTTAATGGAAGCCTCTCCAACATAATCCAAGTAGAATCAAGAATTCCCCAGGGCAGCTGTCTAGACCCCTTACTTTTCTCAATCTTTACTAATGACATGCCACAGGCTTTTACATTTTTTATTTTATTTTATTTCACCATTATTGAACCAGGTAGGCTAGTTGAGAACAAGTTCTCATTTACAACTGCGACCTGGCCAAGATAAAGCAAAGCAGTGCGACACAAACAAAAACACAGAGTTACACATGGAATAAACAAACATACAGTCAATAACACAATAGGAAAAAAAGTATATATACAGTGTGTGCAAATTAGGTAAGATAAGGGAGGTAAGGCAATAAATAGGCCATAGTGGCGAAATAATTACAATTTAGCAATTAAGCACTGGAGTGATAGATGTGCAGAAGATGAATGTGCAATTAGAGATACTGGGCTGCAAAGGAGAAAAAAACATAAATAACAGTATGGGGATGAGGTAGTTGCATGGGCTATTTACAGATGGGCTATGTACAGGTGCAATGATCTGTAAGCTGCTCTGATAGCTGATGCTTAAAGTTAGTGAGGGAGATATGAGTCTCCAGCTTCAGTAATTACCTCATTGGGAGGTAAGAAACTAGAGTGATGGTGAAGGCAAACTTTGATGAGAAGGCCTCTCTCCCCCTTGTTGCGAGGAGTGCAGGGGGGAGCTCAGGCTTGTTCTTTCTATCTGTGCCAACTATGGTGATCTTCCTCTTCAGGAGCTGCTGGCTGAGTTCAATCAGTAGCACACATCATCTCAAATGTTTTTGTGTGTGCATGTGTGCGTGTGTGTGTGTGTGTGTGTGTGTGTGCATGTGTGTGTGTGTGTGTGTGTGTGTGTGTGCATGTGTGCGTGTGTGTGTGTCTTTGTAGTTTTTGTGGTGTGTAAATGATTTTATAACTGCTGGGTCAAAAATGACCCTAAGACAATCTTTGTACCCTGGTGGTGTACAGCTTTCATGGAAATATGAACAAAGGCGATGTTTCACTTTTTCTAATGTTGGGGAAAGTAGGAAAAGTAATCAAATTTCAAGTTGAAAAAATATAATTTAGGGGGTTTTCTCTGCTGTTAAACATAGTGGCGGGTCATTTTTGACCCTGAAGACAACACAAGGGTTAAACTACTAGCACACAGCTCGGACACCCATGCATACCCCACAAGACATACCACCAAAGGTCTCTTCACAATCCCCAAGTCCAGAACAGACTATGGAAGGCGCACAGCACTACATAGAGCCATGGCTACATGGAACTCCATTCCACATCAGTTAACTGATGCAAGCGGTAGAATCAGATGTAAAAAACAGATAAAAATACACCTTATGGAACAGCGGCGACTGTGAAGAGACACACAGGCACAGACACACATACACATGATAAGACACGCACTTTACATACACGTACACATGGATTTTGCATTGTAGATATGTGGTAGTAGAGTAGTGTGGCCTGACGGAACACAATGTGTTGTGAAAAGTGTTATGAAATGTAATGTCATGTAATATTTTAAATTGTATATAACTGCCTTAATGTTGCTGGACCCCAGGAAGAGTTGCTGCTGCCTTGGAATCATCTAATGGGGATCGTTAATAAATACAAAGGTAAGTTAGGCTAGTAAGCAAGCATTTTAGTTAGGTAGCCTATTCTAGGGAAACGAAACCTTAAAGCGTGTAGGCTACTGGATGACAGACTCATAGATCGTTTTGGCAACAGGAAAGAGAGGAGGATGGTAATTGGCATTCCTCCACAAAGAAGGGTGAGTCAACATGTTTTTTCTACACACAGAGAGAGAGAGAGAGAGAGAGAGAGAGAGAGAGAGAGAGAGAGAGAGAGAGAGAGAGAGAGAGAGAGAGAGAGAGAGAGAGAGAGAGAGAGAGAGAGAGAGAGAGAGAGAGAGAGAGAGAGAGAGAGAGAGAGAGATCAGTCATATGGAAAGCAGCATGATATTTAGCGATTGGACTAAATCGTTTTTGGTATCTTTAAGTTCTCACTATTAGACTAAGCATAGGTGATTCGATGATGTTCAAATGTTGACATGGCGCTGGAAGGACATTAGTGGAGGCAGCTCCACTGTAACTCTCCGTGGTTCTACATCAAGCTGTTTAGTAGTCTGACATTTTCTGAAACTGTTTGTTACATGTAATATGCTTTATGGACTTCACCCGGACAGATGGTTTTGTGAGGAAACAAACGTGTGGTTGAATTTATTCTGCACACAGTGTGACTGTTTTTCTTCTTACTTTCTCTGCGTTATATATCACGGTGGTATATGAACTAACGGGTTCTAGAGCAAACAACACAATTATTACAACACATAGGTTGTAATATGGCTTTTTCCCCCTGGCTTGGCTTCCCCATTGATTTTAACCACGCACCCCTATTGGTAGCCAATAAACAGCATCTTTTCCAAAAGTCGTAGTGGGAGGACCAGAAAACATATCATCGTGTGACTTCAAATTTACTCGATATGATGCTTATTATATAAATATTTGTGCAGAAAGGCGTTTCCACTGCCATTTCTCGCATAATTAATGTTAGACACAAAAAGATCCCACCTTGTCTAGCGTATTTTGTTTTGCCGACAAATTTGCTGTTTCCATTAGGCCCGTCGTGAAATGTTTTGTCAAGATTAACGTTCAACAAGAAGTTAAGTTTCAAATGATCACCATTTGGTGAGTGGCACTGTGTTTTGCAGCTTGCTATCTGTTTGAAAATGTGTGTGAAACATTGTTGCATTTCAACTTTAGATCACCAGTTACTTTGTGTGCTGAATGTGATAAAATATGTTTGCAATGGGAAGTATTAGTTGAACTTTGATTTCTAAATGCTTAATGGTTGTATTCTGTTATGAATGGGGGCCTACAGGCTTATTATAAATGGGTTGCTTTTTTGCAGTTAAAGCAAGATTTCTTCCCCCACAGCCTAAGTCCAATAGTCACGGTTCGCCACGGGTGCCAAAATACTAGGCAGGTTTCCATTAACCCAGGTTTATTCAACAAAAGCAATGTCGCGACATGTGTAATGGAAACGGCAGATATAGGAGAAATGTTAAAAAGATCGACAACATTTTTTAAAGATCGACGGGGGTGAATTTTTCTTCTGTCGAACTTTCTTTATTGCGACAAATGACGATGGAATGTGTTTTTAAAATAAATTATGATTGCCTAATAATTTTGAAGGTACGCTGGGCATGTGATGTCACCACGTAACTATAAAGCGGCATTCCACAATTAATTATAAATGCCTATCTCTTGCAAAATATTTATTTTTAAACTATAAAAATAATGTTTATTTGCATGACAAGGATTGTCCTGACTTTCAAAATTGCCTGAATTGCTTCACCTTGCTTTGCTGGTTGGCTGGCAAGTTTCCCCATCTAATTATTTCAGATCTACAGGAGTGCAAGTTTCACCAAGGCACGGACCATGGCGATACGTTGGCAGATGAGAATGATTAGAATATGGCAAATATTAGTAAATTATTTCATTCTAGCCATGCTGGCTTTCGCAGGCTACCTGAGACATGAAACAAAAGGCTAGGTGGGAGGGCATTACCCATTTGACTAAATGGATCATGTAAAAACTTCAACCACCACATTTTTATTCAACACTGTTTCATTTTTTATTTTTTTGGTGTGACGTTATTATGTCCAGCTGTTTTCGACACGTAAGGTAAATGGAAATGGACCCTAGCAGGCACTTGTTGCATCTATTTTCTATGCAAACTTTCTAAATTTCAGCAAAAATCATAGCTAATGTCATACAATGAAATAAGATGTGCAGACAATAAGTGGTCATGAGAAAATATGAATTTTATGGCACCTGGGTAAGAAATAAATGTCAATAATACCCTTAAGAGGAAGAAAAACAAGTTGAATGTGCTTTGTCTCTAATTTGCTCCATTATGCCCTTCTCCAAAAATATCACCAAAATATCAACATGTCTCTTGTCCTACGACAGAACGGAACACGCTGGACCATGTTAACACAACATCTGGAACTCATACAGAGCCATCCCCTGCCGCCATTTTGGAATACACATCAATCACGAGTTTCATGAAAAAAAATGGTTGTACCGACTAAAAAAATCCAGACCCCAACCAAAAACCCTGTATGAACAGAGAAATCTGTGATGACACGGTTGTTGCACGATGTGTACTAGGCGAGCAGGTGCGAGCTCTGGAAAACCCATAAGGACGCAAAAAGACAATATAAACTCAAACTGGAATCACAATATTACAACTCAGACACACGACACATGTGGTAAGGACTACAGGCTATTACGGACTACAAAGGTAAATCCAGCTGTGTGATGCTCATGAGTCCTCCCTCCCAGACATGCTCAACACAGTCCATGCTTGCTTTGAGGCCACCAACACTGACCCATCCAGGAGGGCTCTGGACGACCAGGTGCTTCTGCTCTCCGAGGCTGATGTGAGAACTCTCAAGAGAGTGAATATTCACACAAAGCCTGGGACAGGGACATGTTGAAGATGTCCGAAAAGACAAGATGCAATAGATGGTATAAAATACAGTATATACATATGAGATGAGTAATGCAACCATTATTAAAGTGGCATTATTAAAGTGACTAGTGATCCATTTATTAAAGTGGCCAATGATTTCAAGTCTGTATGTAGGCAGCAGCCTCTTTGTGTTAGTGATGGCTTTTTAATAGTCTGATGGCCTTGAGATAGAAGCTGTTTTTCAGTCTCTCGGTTCCAGCTTTGATGCACCTTCATGCCTTTGGATGGTAGCGGGATGAACAGGCAATGGCTCGGGTGGTTGTTGTCCTTGATGACCTTTTTGTCCTTCCTGTGACATCGAGTGCTGTAGGTGTCCTGGAGGGCAGGTAGTTTGCCCCCGGTGATGCGTTGTGCAGACCGCACCACCCTCTGGAGAGCCTTGCGGTTGTGGGCGGTACAGTTGCTGTACCAGGCGGTGATGCAGCCCGACAGGATGATCTTAATTGTGCATCTGTAAAAGTTTGTGAGGGTTTTAGGTGACAAGCCACATTTCTTCACCACACTATCTGCGTGGGTGGACCATTTCAGTTTGTCCGTGATGTGTACGCTCAGGAACTTAAAACGTTCCACCTTCTCCACTTCTGTCCTGTTAATGTGGATAGGGGGGTTCTCCCTCTACTGACGACAGCATGGTTGTATGTCTGATCACTGACAACGACGGGAAGGAGGTCAGAGAACTGGCAGTGTGGTGCCAAGACAACATCCTCTCCTTCAACATCAGCAAAACGAAGGAGTTGGTTGTCAACTTCAGGAAGCATCCCCCCCCCCCCCGATCTACATCAACTGGACTGCAGTGGAAAGAGTCAACAGAGAACCTCACATGAACCGAAAACACCACCATCCTGGTCAAGAAGGCGCAACAGCGCCTCTACTTTCTCATTTTTTACCGCAGCACCATTGACAGCGTCCTGACCAGCTGCATCTCCACCTGGTATGGAAACTGCTCCATTCATGACCGCAAGGCCCATCAGCAGGTTGTGAAGATGGCCCAGTACATCATTGGAGCTGTGCTCCCCACCATACAGAACATCTGTTCCAAGCAGTGCTTGAGGAAGGCCTTCAACATCATCAAGGACTCCGCTCGGTACCGGAGCATCGGTCCCGGACCACCAGGCTCAAAGACAGTTTTTACCCACAAGCCATCAGACTACTGAACTCTTACACTAGGACTGAACGCCTGCACAACAACAGTCTAAAGCACTAACTCCCTGCACCTTAACACACAGGCAGTCACTCACACACACTCCATGACGGCTTCTACTAGACTCCTATTTATATGACTGTATTATTATTATTGCGCAATTCCTCGGCACGTGTAAATATCTTACTTCAATTCATTTGATTGCCTTTTTGTAAGAAAAAAGTGCTAAATGTTGTGTCCTATTTTTATTCATTGAGCTTGAATTTCTTAGCATTTTATTATTCACTTAATTACTTTTCTATTGTTGTTGCATTGTCGAGAGGCAAATCTGCAAGTAAGCATTTCGTTGCACTGTGTAACAAATATCAAAACGAACTCTGAACCAACTAAATTAATTTGGGGACAGGTCGAAAAGCATTAAACATTTATGGCTAGCCAGCTTGCTGTTGCTAGCTAATTTGTCCTGGGATATAAACATTGGGTTGTTATTTTACCTGAAATGCACCATTAATCCACAGATAAAAGGGTAAAAGTTTGTTTCTGGTAATCTCTCCACCTTCAGGCTTCTTCTTCTTTGGACTTTGTATGGCGGTTGGAAACCAACTTCTAAGGTGCATTACCACTACCAACTGGACTGGAGTGTGGACCTCAGCTCATCTTTCAATCACCCACGTGGGTATATGCTCCTAAAAACCAACGTGGAGATGGGAGAGACGGGACTTGCAGCGCATCAAGGATCACAAATAGAACCAAGTTCTATTTTAGCGCCTGGCTACGCAGAAACTTGTTGAAGCGCGCAAACTGTGTGGGTGCAATGATTGAATAACATGTATGTATACATTTATTTTGCGACGCGAGCGGTGTGGTCAGCATGTAATCCAAGTATATCATGTGTACAGTACATGACTAAAACAAACTTGAACTTGTCCAATTGCATTGACCTACTTTAGCTACAGCATAAGCGGTTGGCGACACCTTAATTGGGGAGAAAGAGCTCGTGGTAATGGCTGGAGCAGGAATAGGTGGAATAGTATCAAATACATTAAACACATGGGCTGTTCCAGACATTATTATGAGCCGTCCACCCCTCCGCAGCCTCCGCTGCATTGTTATACCTAATGAAAGCTCACAACCCTCTCACAGAAGGCACAACAGCATTATTGCCGTTCGAATTAAAGAAATGGTCGTCACTTATTTGTATTGTAGGGGAGGTTAAGCAATAATTATAAATGACGAAGTAACTATGATGTATCCTATCAAGACCTGTTCCATAAAGGATCACCATTTATCCCAACTGCTAGCACAACAAGAGGCCCAAAATATGCTTCCTCGGCTACACAAGAAGGTCAATAAGGCTTATTGCCACGGTGATTAGGAAACACTGTGCTCAGTTTAAAATCTGTTTTTACCTCAATTGTATGTCTATCCAATACAGCAGGGGTCTTCAACGTTTTCTTGCCCAGGGACCTCCTCCCATCATACATTAACAAAAATAATACAAAATCACCTATTTTGTCTTATCAGGTGAATGATAATAGCAAAGATAAGAAATCAACATTTATAGATTTTGGTCGTTTTTCATTATTTTGACTTCCCCACATTATAATTGGAAGAGGAAGTGTAAACTCTAACATAGCCTATTAGAAAGGTAACTCCAAACACATTTTTTTTCTAAGAGCAGCTGTTTAAACAAAGGTTAGCCATGTGTTGGCAAAAATGTATAGCCAAGTCAAGAAAGCTTACCAGCAGCCAGCGGCACTTGTAGCAATGGTAGCCTATTCGCTGATGCTTTATCAAAGCCTATGTCCGATACTCCAAGTGAGTGTAATATGATCAATATTATGAGTTAAGAAATAGAAAGAAGATATTCTCCTCTTTTTTACAGTAGGGATGTAATCCAAAATGTGTAAATTATATTGTTGGTAGTGATATTCATAAAAACATGTAAACAAACACGAATATGCTGTAGAACTCTTCATGAGACCTGGAGAATTTTGAAACCCCACAGCATTTTGTAGAATTGGCCATCTCATCCTCAAATATCAGTTTGTCAACTTGTGGATTCATGCTTTAATGGGATAATAATACTGTGTTTTAATCTCATTCTAAATACATACTTCATTATCTTTAGATATTACATTATTGGATCAACTTAAGATGACACATGCGTATTAAAAGATACTTTCTTGATAAAGTCTAACGGTTGTGGCTTATGAAGGAGATACAGATCCATTGAAGCTTAATTCAAAATGGCTGGTAAATACTGCAATTTGAATGTTATCGTTACTCTTTTAAATTGCAATAAGAGCATAACATTAAAAAAAAAAAAAAATTACATTATCTTTCAAGACGAGGACATCGCCTGCAGATAATGAACTTACATTTTTGTCCAAGGCTGCAATAATCTTAGCATCATGCAACTCTAAATATGCAAAAAGCAGTCGTTATCTCACGAAATCAATATTATTGTCATTGTCAGAGAATAATTTATCCATCACCGAGGAGAAAAGTGTTGAACATGGGCTCTCTTGTGCTAAAAAGGATTGATAACAAGTATCAGAACAGCATATATAGCGGCTTGGATTTTGCCAGAAGCTTTGCGAAGAAACAAAGGTCTGACTTAACCTTCCAAATACATTTTAGTCATTGAGCAGACTCTCTTATCCAGAGTGACTACATGAGCAATTAGGGTTAAGTGCCTTGCTCAAGGACACAGACAGATTTTTCCCTAGTCGGCTCGGGGATTCGAACCAGCGACCTTTTCGGTTACTGGCCCAACACTTAATGGCTATAGGCTACCTGCCGCCAATACAGCTAGTTAGTTATTATGCTGTATACATATTTGGTTGTCACATTCTGGCACAGGAACTTTTCAGACATATATATGACTCATGGAGCAACCGGCTTCCTTTTGACCCACCTCTGGTATGAACTCTGACTCAACTCTCACAGTCTCACTAGCATCAGCCATGGCCGAGGGCAAAGTCTTGGTGTCATATGCAACTCTAGATTTTCAAAATGGAGGACATCTTTTACCAGGCCTAAAGGACCCTGCCCCTGTGTACGGAGTCAATCAATCAATCAATCAATCAATTTTATTTTATATAGCCCTTCGTACATCAGCTAATATCTCGAAGTGCTGTACAGAAACCCAGCCTAAAACCCCAAACAGCTAGTAATGCAGGTGTAGAAGCACGGTGGCTAGGAAAAACTCCCTAGAAAGGCCAAAACCTAGGAAGAAACCTAGAGAGGAACCAGGCTATGAGGGGTGGCCAGTCCTCTTCTGGCTGTGCCGGGTGGAGATTATAACAGAACTATGCCAAGATGTTCAAAAATGTTCATAAGTGACAAGCATGGTCAAATAATAATCATGAATAATTTTCAGTTGGCTTTTCATAGCCGATCATCAAGAGTTGAAAAACAACAGGTCTGGGACAGGTGGCGGTTCCATAACCGCAGGCAGAACAGCTGAAACTGGAATAGCAGCAAGGCCAGGCGGACTGGGGACAGCAAGGAGTCACCACGGGCGGCAGTCCCGACGCATGGTCCTAGGGCCCAGGTCCTCCGAGAGAAAGAAAGAGAGAAGGAGAAAATTAGAGAGAGCCAAGATTTTCAAAATGTTCATAAATGACAAGCATGGTCAAATAATAATCAGGAATAAATCTCAGTTGGCTTTTCATAGCCGATCATTAAGAGTTGAAAACAGCAGGTCTGGGACAGGTAGGGGTTCCATAACCGCAGGCAGAACAGTTGAAACTGGAATAGCAGCAAGGCCAGGCGGACTGGGGACAGCAAGGAGTCACCACGGCCGGTAGTCCCGACGTATGGTCCTAGGGCTCAGGTCCTCCGAGAGAAAGAAAGAGAGAAGGAGAAAATTAGAGAGAGCCAAGATTTTCAAAATGTTCATAAATGACAAGCATGGTCAAATAATAATCAGGAATAAATCTCAGTTGGCTTTTCATAGCCGATCATTAAGAGTTGAAAACAGCAGGTCTGGGACAGGTAGGGGTTCCGTAACCGCAGGCAGAACAGTTGAAACTGGAATAGCAGCAAGGCCAGGCGGACTGGGGACAGCAAGGTGTCATCATGCCCGGTAGTCCTGACGTATGGTCCTAGGGCTCAGGTTCTCAGAGAGAAAGAGAGAACGAGAGAATTAGAGAGAGCATACTTAAATTCACACAGGACACTGGATAAGACAGGAGAAGTACTCCAGGTAACCAACTGACCCTAGCCCCCCGACACATAAACTACTGCAGCATAAATACTGGAGGCTGAGACAGGAGCGGTCAGGAGACACTGTGGCCCCATCCGAAGAAACCCCCGGACAGGGCCAAACAGGAAGGATATAACCCCACCCACTTTGCCAAAGAACAGCCCCCGCACCACTAGAGGGATATCCTCAACCACCAACTTACAATCCTGAGACAAGGCCGAGTATAGCCCACAAAGGTCTCCACCACAGCACAAACCAAGGGGGGCGCCAACCCAGACAGGAAGATCACGTCAGTAACTCAACCCACTCAAGTGACGCACCCCTCCTAGGGACGGCATGAAAGAGCACCAGCAAGCCAGTGACTCAGCCCCTGTAACAGGGTTAGAGGCAGAGAATCCCAGTGGAGAGAGGGGAACCGGCCTGGCAGAGACAGCAAGGGCGGTTCGTTGCTCCAGAGCCTTTCCGTTCACCTTCACACTCCTGGGCCAGACTACACTCAATCATATGACCTACTGAAGAGATAAGTCTTCAGTAAAGACTTAAAGGTTGAGACCGAGTCTGCGTCTCTCACATGGGTAGGCAGACTGTTCCATAAAAATGGAGATCTATAGGAGAAAGCCCTGCCTCCCGCTGTTTGCTTAGAAATTCTAGGGACAATTAGGAGGCCTGCGTCTTGTGACCGTAGCGTACGTATTGGTATGTACGGCAGGACCAACTCGGAAAGATAGGTAGGAGCAAGCCCATGTAACGCTTTATAGGTTAACAGTAAAACCTTGAAATCAGCCCTTGCCTTAACAGGAAGCCAGTGTAGGGAAGCTAGCACTGGAGTAATATGATCAAATTTCTTGGTTCTAGTCAGCATTCTAGCAGCCGTATTTAGCACTAACTGAAGTTTATTTAGTGCTTTATCCGGGTAGCCGGAAAGTAGAGCATTGCAGTAGTCTAACCTAGAAGTAACAAATGCATGGATTAATCTTTCTGCATCATTTTTGGACAGAAAATTTCTGATTTTTGCAATGTTACGTAGATGGAAAAAAGCTGTCCTTGAAACAGTCTTGATATGTTCGTCAAAAGAGAGATCAGGGTCAAGAGTAACGCCGAGGTCCTTCACAGTTTTATTTGAGACGACTTTACAACCATCAAGATGAATTGTCAGATTTAACAGAAGATCTCTTTGTTTCTTGGGACCTAGAACAAGCATCTCTGTTTTGTCCGAGTTTAAAAGTAGAACGTTTTCAGCCATCCACTTCCTTATGTCTGAAACACAGGCTTCTAGCGAGGGCAATTTTGGGGCTTCACCATGTTTCATTGAAATGTACAGCTGTGTGTCATCCGCATAGCAGTGAAAGTTAACATTATGTTTTCGAATAACATCCCCAAGAGGTAAAATATATAGTGAAAACAATAGTGGTCCTAAAACGGAACCTTGAGGAACACCGAAATGTACAGTTGATTTGTCAGAGGACAGACCATTCACAGAGACAAACTGATATCTTTCCGACAGGTAAGATCTAAACCAGGCCAGAACTTGTCCGTGTAGACCAATTTGGGTTTCCAGTCTCTCCAAAAGAATGTGGTGATCGATGGTGTCAAAGGCAGCACTAAGGTCTAGTAGCACGAGGACAGATGCAGAGCCTCGGTCTGACGCCATTAAAAGGTCATTTACCACCTTCACAAGTGCAGTCTCAGTGCTATGATGGGGTCTAAAACCAGACTGAAGCATTTCGTATACATTGTTTGTCTTCAGGAAGGCAGTGAGTTGCTGTGCAACAGCTTTTTCTAAAATTTTTGAGAGGAATGGAAGATTCGATATAGGCCGATAGTTTTTTATATTTTCCGGGTCAAGGTTTGGCTTTTTCAAGAGAGGCTTTATCACTGCCACTTTTAGTGAGTTTGGTACACATCCGGTGGATAGAGAGCTGTTTATTATGTTCAACATAGGAGGGCCAAGCACAGGAAGCAGCTCCTTCAGCAGTTTAGTAGGAATAGGATCCAGTATGCAGCTTGAAGGTTTAGAGGCCATGATTATTTTCATCATTGTGTCAAGAGATATAGTACTAAAACACTTAAGTGTCTCTCCCGATCCCAGGCCCTCGCAGAGCTGTGCAGATCCAGGACAGCTAAGCCCTGGAGGAATACGCAGATTCAAAGAGGAGTCCGTAATTTGCTTTCTAATGGTCATGATCTTTTCCTCAAAGAAGTTCATGAATTTATTACTGCTGAAGTGAAAGCCATCCTCTCTTGGGGAATGCTGCTTTTTAGTTAGTTTCGCAACAGTATCAAAAATAAATTTTGGATTGTTCTTATTTTCCTCGATTAAGTTGGAAAAGTAGGATGATCGAGCAGCAGTGAGGGCTCTTCGGTACTGCACGGTACTGTCTTTCCAAGCTAGTCGGAAGACTTCCAGTTTGGTGTGGCGCCATTTCCGTTCCAATTTCCTGGAAGCTTGCTTCAAAGCTCGGGTATTTTCTGTATACCAGGGAGCTAGTTTCTTATGACAAATGTTTTTCGTTTTTAGGGGTGCAACTGCATCTAGGGTATTGCGCAAGGTTAAATTGAGTTCCTCAGTTAAGTGGTTAACTGATTTTTGTCCTCTGACGTCCTTGGGTAGGCAGAAGGAGTCTGGAAGGGCATCAAGGAATTTTTGTGTTGTCTGAGAATTTATAGCACGACTTTTGATGCTCCTTGGTTGGGGTCTGAGCAGATTATTTGTTGCGATTGCAAACGTAATAAAATGGTGGTCCGATAGTCCAGGATTATGTGGAAAAACATTAAGATCTACAACATTTATTCCATGGGACAAAACTAGGTCCAGAGTATGACTGTGGCAGTGAGTAGGTCCAGAGACATGTTGGACAAAACCCACTGAGTCGATGATGGCTCCGAAAGACTTTTGGAGTGGGTCTGTGGACTTCTCCATGTGAATATTAAAATCACCAAAAATTAGAATATGATCTGCTATGACTACAAGGTCTGATAGGAATTCAGGAAACTCAGAGAGGAACGCTGTATATGGCCCAGGAGGCCTGTAAACAGTAGCTATAAAAAGTGATTGAGTAGGCTGCATAGATTTCATGACTAGAAGCTCAAAAGACGAAAGCGCCATTTTTTTTTTTGTAAATTGAAATTTGCTATCGTAAATGTTAGCAACACCTCCGCCTTTGCGGGATGCACGGGGGATATGGTCACTAATGTAACCAGGAGGTGAGGCCTCATTTAACACAGTAAATTCATCAGGCTTAAGCCATGTTTCAGTCAGGCCAATCACATCAAGATTATGATCAGTGATTAGTTCATTGACTATGACTGCCTTTGAAGTGAGGGATCTAACATTAAGTAACCCTATTTTGAGATGTGAGGTATCACGATCTCTTTCAATAATGGCAGGAATGGAGGAGGTCTTTATCCTAATAAGATTGCTAAGGCGAACACCGCCATGTTTAGTTTTGCCCAACCTACAGTGGGGAGAACAAGTATTTGATACACTGCCGATTTTGCAGGTTTTCCTACTTACAAAGCATGTAGAGGTCTGTCATTTTTATCATAGGTACACTTCAACTGTGAGAGACGGAATCTAAAACAAAAGTCCAGAAAATCACATTGTATGATTTTTAAGTAATTAATTTGCATTTTATTGCATGACATAAGTATTTGATCACCTACCAACCAGTAAGAATTCCGGCTCTCACAGACCTGTTAGTTTTTCTTTAAGAAGCCCTCCTGTTCTCCACTCATTACCTGTATTAACTGCACCTGTTTGAACTCGTTACCTGTATAAAAGACACCTGTCCACACACTCAATCAAACAGACTCCAACCTCTCCACAATGGCCAAGACCAGAGAGCTGTGTAAGGACATCAGGGATAAATTGTAGACCTGTACAAGGCTGGGATGGGCTACAGGACAATAGGCAAGCAGCTTGGTGAGAAGGCAACAACTGTTGGCACAATTATTAGAAAATGGAAGAAGTTCAAGATGACGGTCAATCAACCTCGGTCTGGGGCTCCATGCAAGATCTCACCTCGTGGGGCATCAATGATCATGAGGAATGTGAGGGATCAGCCCAGAACTACACGGCAGGACCTGGTCAATGACCTGAAGAGAGCTGGGACCACAGTCTCAAAGAAAACCATTAGTAACACACTACGCCGTCATGGATTAAAATCCTGCAGCGCACGCAAGGTCCCCCTGCTCAAGCCAGCGCATGTCCAGGCCCGTCTGAAGTTTGCCAATGACCATCTGGATGATCCAGAGGAGGAATGGGAGAAGGTCATGTGGTCTGATGAGACAAAAATAGAGCTTTTTGCTCTAAACTCCACTCGCCGTGTTTGGAGGAATAGAAGGATGAGTACAACCCCAAGAACACCATCCCAACCGTGAAGCATGGAGGTGGAAACATCATTCTTTGGGGATGCTTTTCTGCAAAGGGGACAGGACGACTGCACCGTATTGAGGGGAGGATGGATGGGGCCATGTATCGCGAGATCTTGACCAACAACCTCCTTCCCTCAGTAAGAGCATTGAAGATGGGTCGTGGCTGGGTCTTCCAGCATGACAACGACCCGAAACACACAGCCAGGGCAACTAAGGAGTGGCTCCGTAAGAAGCATCTCAAGGTCCTGGAGTGGCCTAGCCAGTCTCCAGACCTGAACCCAATAGAAAATCTTTGGAGGGAGCCGAAAGTCCGTATTGCCCAGCGACAGCCCCGAAACCTGAAGGATCTGGAGAAGGTCTGTATGGAGGAGTGGGCCAAAATCCCTGCTGCAGTGTGTGCAAACCTGGTCAAGAACTACAGGAAACGTATGATCTCTGTAATTGCAAACTAAGGTTTCTGTACCAAATATTAAGTTCTGCTTTTCTGATGTATCAAATACTTATGTCATGCAATAAAATGCAAATTAATTACTTAAAAATCATACAATGTGATTTTCTGGATTTTTGTTTTAGATTCCGTCTCTCACAGTTGAAGTGTACCTATGATAAAAATTACAGACCTCTACATGCTTTGTAAGTAGGAAAACCTGCAAAATCATCAGTGTATCAAATACTTGTTCTCCCCACTGTAGGTCGAGGCACAGACACAGTCTCAATGGGTATGGCTGAGCTGACTACACTGACTGTGCTATTGGCAGACTCCACTAAGCTGGCAGGTTGGCAGTAAAGGCAAGAACCGGAGGTGAAGGGGACATAGATAGACCACCAAAAATGTAGATGAAGGTCAACCAATACAGCTTCAGGGCAGTTCATGATGAATGTGAATAAAATGCACCTAGAGATGCTGAGCTTGAATACTATTGCACTTATGATTGTTATCGGCTAATGATTCATGTTTTAAAGGTCTAATTATTCTTTCAGATTTTTAAAGACTTGAATGTTCGTTAACATTCTACTGACCAGTCTCTATGACCGTCGAATAAAAAAAACAACTTAAAATTGTAACTTTTGCTTTTAGACTGACTTCTACCCTGATCTCCTGCTTGGTGTGAAGTGTTGATGAGAATCAGAAATAGCAGGTTAATGGCTGCTGAATGCTCACACTGACTAACCATATACAATTATCCCAGAATAGACTAGTGAGAGGAACTCTCTGGGTTATTATATCAGCGTGAGCCCAGGGCAAATTTATTCCATGCTTTTAAACACACATCTGCCGCCCTCTTCCGCGACGCCCAAAGTCCCGTAGCGCTGTAAACAACACAGTATGAATGTCTCACAGTGAACACTCCTACTCATCATTAGGGGTTAGACCACTTGTTAGGTATCAAACATGATATAAAGGATTTTGGTTGCTTCTGCTGCTTTGACCTTCTGCAGCCTTTATGAAGGAGTACCGTGGGCAAAAACCATCACGGCAGGGTTAATTTAAAGTCAAAGAGACAATCGCTCTGCTCCTAGCCTCCTTTATTCTTTGTTTTTTATTTAACTGGCAAGTCAGTTAAGAACAAATTCTTATTTAAAATGACGGCCTACCTCGGACAAACCCTAACCCAGACGACGCTGGGCCAATTGTGCGCCACCCTATGGGACTCCCGATCACGGCCGGTTGTGATACAGCCTGGAATCTAACCAGGTTCTGTAGTGACGCCTCTAGCACTGAGATGCAGTGCCTTAGACCGCTGCGCCACTCGGAAGCCCTCACGAGTGAGGGAAGGTTCTTTCAGCAGCCACTCACTGTTTAATATCTATTACTGGGCCAGATTATACGCCTTTTGATCACCCAAACGCCTTCGGAGTATGGGGGTAGGGAGGAGAAGGGGTGGAGGGGGTGTGGCTAAGACATTCTGAGGCAAGGTAAGAGCCCCAAAGTGCTGTAGTGACCCTGGACCGTGCTCCGATTGATCATAATTGCATTTCAAACTGGTCAAGACCTTAACAAAGAGACCACCAATCAAGCGGCCAAATGAGGCATGGCACGTCACAGACTGCCTCAAGAATTCATTACAGAGTAGGGAAAACCGACAGAGGGCAATACCAGGGCAAAAACTATTGCAATATGTATGAACACATGACATTGAAATGGAGGATTTTTATTCCCTTCTGCTCTATGTAACGTTCAGGGTCTGGCAATGACTCATCTCTGTTATTGTTAGCAAGGTATTCTTACTTTAAGATTGGCAGTAGCACCTTGGTGTAAGGTAATACTATTGTAGGTACAATATTATATTGTAATGTCACCCTCGGTGGACTAAGGAACAGTGAAAATAGACAACATGAGCAATAACACACTAATAAGCGGGGGGAACTGGGGCGCAGTAACGTCATACTGACATATGGCTGACTGATGGGCCTATAAGCTCGGAATATACCATTGTCAGAATTCTTAAATCACTCCACGCATAACATTTCCCTTCGTATAATTTAATGTATTTCCAAGCAAGACAACACATCCTGAACAAGCCATAAATTGTGGATAAGACTAAGTCTGAAGGAGGCCGCTCTCTCTCTCTCCATCCACTGACAGCAGAAGGATGGGCCTCTCTCTGTGCAGTGTTTGCTAAGATGTTCTTCCAAAGAACTCCATTGCTTGGAGTCTGAGTCAGTTGGTTGCGTGCCTAAATAAGGGCATATCTCAACAAGAGGACCAGAGTATCTTAGCAGCTGCAGCGTGCATGGTTTGTTGGCAAGGTAACGGAATATAAATGTATTAAGAGGTCAGCCTTTTCAGCGTCTTGTAAACTTGGTAGATGCCAGTAATAATTCAACATTTCAGAGATGCTTTAATCCTCGGACTGTAGTTACAAGCAACATCTTGAATATTCCTTCTTAGCTAATGCAATGAAATATGGTAGACACAATCTCAAATGTGTTCATTATAAACAAGTATTGGGACAATTTGTTATGCCATTGGTGTGCACACAAATGCTTGTGTTTGCATGCGTTTACAGAAAATGAAGGTCTTGGGACTGGAAATCTAACAGTATTACATTTCAGACTATTCAAATATGATTCTCTGATTAATTATGCATATTTTATCATCACAGCATTGAGTGTGTGTGTTGAATCAGTGGACGGGCAGAAGACACCTCAACTGATTCTCTCTCATGCCAGACTGACACAGCTGTTCCCATCCCACAGTCAACAACCACACTGCTCAATTTGCTACATTTACCAGAAGAAGAGTTTCTGGCTCCCAAATGCTTCAATAAAATCTCAGTAGTGAACTTCCTCATTCTCTGTTTCAGTCTATTGAAGTCAAATTACGAGTTTGAACAAATGTGTCATGTGGAGGACTCAACATGGATCAGCAGTTTCTAGAGGGGATTGGAGTAGCGTCTCCTACTAAAGAAAGCACGCTCGTGATGAGTTCTCGCATAAGAAAACAGCCTACTCACATGAAGCAAGTTAAGATCCGCTGGAAGTACACAATCATCATCATGTCAGCATAACAGCATTGTCACGTAAAAATGTTAAAAGGTACACCCAGCAAAACTACATCATCATAGATACACAACTGGGGTCGACTTCCTACTTACAGCAGCCAACAAAAATGTCAAAACACAATTTGCTAATATTGTTTTCCGTAAGTAGGATGCCCCTCTGAGTATGACGGCGTCATCTTGTTGAGTGTGCCTTTTTAAGATTTACTGGTATGTTGGAAATGAACCCTTTACACTCGTGGGAATTGGCCTACACGGATAGGGCTAAATTGAAATGTTTCTTACAGAAGAAATTTGAAAAGCATATGCATAACTATGGTAGTGGTAGCAATTGAAAGGGAACTGTTTGGAGATTATGGGACAATTATTATACCAAAGGTGAGGACACAGTTCACCTGACACACGACTGAAGCCAAACATTACACTGTTGATTTTATTAGCATTTTAGAATTACTGTACTTTTCGCTGCATTTGATGATGACAACATCTGAAAATACTCTGGATACATTCAGTAACATGATAAGAATATTCCTGGAACATGTGGGGTAGGTGCAACATAAGACAAATAATTTACAAGGGTTTAAGTGAGAGGACTAACTGGTGTCTCCAAGTGGCGCCACACCTCTGCACAGTAATTTCAATGCACTTTTACGACTCAAAGAAGAGTCGTCAACTATAAGGTGCTTTTTTTGAGCTCTCATAGCTGTGCCGTTGGGGGAACTAGAGCAAACACACTTGTAGTTTTGTTTGGAACACAACCCTGCATCCCCGCCATCATACAATTACTGTTGTTCACGTAATCCAAAAACGGTCCATTATAACTCTCAATCTGGGGCTTGTGGGCATCAATTGAAAGCGTGTTCTATTGCTAACATGACTAGCTAAGTTATAAAATACGATATTACACAGATTATAGTTTTGGTGCACATCGAAAGGAGTCATGAGTGCATTGAGGTGCGTGCCGTTTCTTCACAATAGACAAGCTTAGGCACATTCTGTTCAGAACAACCCAGGGTATGAAGCCATGTCATCTTGTAACTGTACATCAAACATAGTGATCATAAACGTTGACACTGTATATGACATGAGTTTTATGATATGGAAATGTGAAGCACATCACTGATTCCACAGAATACACTTAAACGCCATGCTGATTTCAACTTCATCTGGAATTGCACTTAGAATGTACTGTACAGCTTTAAACGTGTACTGTAGGACATTGACATACAGTCAGGGTAGGCAATGCTTACCCTGTGCTAATCGAATGAAAAAATATGTTATGAAAAAGGTGTTATGAAAAGCCATCCTCTGGGACGTCCCCAGGACAAACCGGGAACTAGAAAAAACCTCCAGGGGACAGTGACACAACGTCCCAAGAACGTCTTAAACAGCCTCAGGGATGTCCCCGGGACACACCGGGACACACCGGGAACTAGACGAGACACCCAGGGAACCATGGCGCAACGTTACAAGAACATTCTAAAAGTGTCTTCGGGGAAGTCCCCGGAACAAACCGGAAACTAGAAAAAAGATCCCCAGAGAACATTACCATGGGAACATCACACGACATCCTAAGAACTAGTAAAATGAAAGTCCTGAGAACATCCTAAAAAAGGTTTAGACATGGTCCTCCGTGATTTCGTGGGAACTTAGAGGGAACTACCCTGCAAACAATAATGAGTCGTTAGGATGTCCCCGGGACGTCACGAAATGGTGGCCTGAAGTCGTCAGGACGTTGTGTCATGGTTTTGTCTAGTTTCCGGTTTGTCTTGGGAACGTCCCCCGAAGACGTTTTTAGTACTTTCTTGGGATGTTGTGTCAGGGTCCCCTGAATGTTCTTCGGACATTGTCATGATCCCATGGAAGTGTATCTCCAGTTCTTGGTTTGTCACCTGATGTTTGCAAAAATAATCATACATTTTAACCAGGGCATTGACAACCTAGTTTCATTACACATCACCCCTTGTTACTTTTGCCAAGTCCATCAAAGACCTGGGGAAGGCTACCAACACATTTCTGCAGCATTGAAGGTCCCCAAGAACCCAGTGGCTTCCATCATTCTTAAATGGAAGAAGTTTGGAACCACCAACACTCTTCCTAGAGCTGGCCCCCCAGCCAAACTAAGCAATCGGAGGAGAAAGGCCTTGGTCAGGGAGGTGACCAAGAACCCGATCGTCACTCTGACAGAGCTCCAGAGTTCCTCTGTGGAGTTGGGAGAACCTTCCAGAAGGACAACCATCTCTGCAGCACTCCACTAATCAGGCCTTTATGGTAGTGGCCAGATGGAAACCACTCCTCAGTAAAAGGCACATGACAGCCCGCTTGGAGTTTGCCAAAAGGCACCTAAAGACTCTCAGACCATGAGAAACAAGATGCTCTGGTCTGACGAAACCAAGATTGAACTATTTTGCCTGAATGCCAAGCGTCACGTCTGGAGGAAACCTGGCACCATCCCTACGGTGAAGCGGGTTGGTGGCAGCATCATGCTGTGGGATGTTTTTCAGTGGTAGGGATTGGGAGACTGGAAAGGATTGAGGGAAAGATGAATGGAGCAAAGTACTACACAGAGAGATCCTTGATGAAAACCTGCTCCAGAGTGATCAGACTGGGGCGAAGGTTCACCTTCCAACAGGACAACGACCTTAAGCACACAGCCAAGACAACGCATGAGTGGCTTCGGGACAAGTTTCTGAATGTCCTTGAGTGGCCCAGCCAGAGCCCGGACTTGAACCCGATCAAACATCTCTGGAGACCTGAAAATAGCTGTGCAGCGACACTCCCCATCCAACCTGACAGAGCTTAAGAGGATCTGCAGAGAAAAATTGGAGAAACTCCTCAAATACAGGTGTGCCAAGATGGTAGCGTCATACTCAAGAAGACTCAAGGCTGTAATCGCTGCCAAAGGTGCTTCAACAAAGTACTGAGTAAAGGGTCTGAATATGTATGTAAATGTGATATACGTTTTTTATTTTTAATACATTTGCACACATTTCTAAACCTGTTTAAAAAAAAAAAATTGGGGGTATTGTGTGTAGATTGAGGGAAAAAAACGTTTTAATCCATTTTAGAATAAGGCTGTAACGTAACTAAATGTAGAAAAAAATCAAGGGGTCTGAATACTTTCCGAATGCACTTTAACTGTAAGGTCCCTCAGTCGAGCAGTGAATTTCAAACACAGATTCAACCACAAAGACCAGGGAAGCCTAAAATATTCCAAAACATGCATCATGTTTGCAACAAGGCACTAAAGTAAAAAGTTCCAGTCACCTTGGGTGCTGCCATATATTTACATTAGAAGTGCCCATCCAAGAAGGCTCAAGGTCATTGGCCACAGATAAAATGACGCCAAATAACGTTAAATCTACTTTCAAAATATTAGCTAGACAATCATCATAAATCACATCGACAACCTACTGGCAAATACTTTTCAATCCTTGTCATATGAAGAGAAATTATAGATACAACGTATCGGTACTCATCGGCCATTGAACATAAACATTACATGAGGTGGAAAACTAAATTAAACAATGATTGGTTTGGAAGGAATCAGTGGCTAACTGCAAGCATTGCAAAGTAATCCCTATTTTGCTTCCCTTGCCTGCTATTCGGTGGAGAGGGTGCTTCTACATCTGCATTACTTGATGTTTGAGGTTTTAGGCTGGGTATCTGTATAGCACTTTGTGACATCTGCTGATGTAAAAAGGGCTTTATAAATACATTTGATTGATTAAGGGTGTCTTTTCAAAGCTTAAAGGGGTTAAAATTCACAAGCAACACCATGGGCCAGAAAAGGTTGAATACATTGGCCCTTCTGTCAATCCAGCATGACTTTTGCCATGTTCAAAACAACTGGAAACTCTGAACTGGGAAATCTCAGGATACAGTGAGTTCAAGACAACTGTGAACTCGGGAAAAAAACGAGCTCTGACTGGGAAAATACGTTTTGAACGGTCATCCAACTCGGAATACCAAGTCGGAAAAAGGCCTCTTTCTAGAGCTCCGACCTGAAGATCACTGACGTCATGATTCAACCTTGTTTTTCCCAGAGTTCCCAGTTGTCTTGAAAGCACCATAAATCTAGAGAATACCAGACTTAGATGACAAGGTTTCATGAATTTGTCTACAAGGACCACCGTGCCACCTTCCTGTTCAAGTGAGCACAGCACAAATGTGAGTCCAAAAATGTCTTGTATGCTGCTGCATAAATGATGTAATATGCCAGGGAGATAGTATTACTTTCTTTGCTACAGTATACATATGTGTATGTTGTGTAGTAAGCTGTTAGAAGCCCATGTGCCTCACCCTAATAATGTGTTCCCTTTCCCCCTCACAACTTAGCCTACTGTTCTGACCTGGTGATGCACATGTAGCCTATAGCCTGTTTTAGAGTAATGTCATCTAATATTGTAAGAACTTTCATTGTCTGCTTATATGCCTCCTTTATTTATCCTACGAAGTTTGATTAACTGATAACAAAAATAGCAGTGCACATGGCATTCTTTTGCCATCTGTGCAGAGATGTATTGTAGTGTGTAGTGGACTTCTGAAATTGTACAGACTTTGTGAAAGATCAGCATAACCCAAATACAGAAGTTATGAGTTCAAGTCCCAGATGGGGTCATATGGAAAAGACAGTACTAAGTGATCATGCCAAATGTAATCATATTGTCCTTGATTAAAGATTTGTACATTATTTTAGTTGAACAGCATACCACTTACCTTAAAACCCACATACCATTTCATTACCTGATTTATAATGATTTGGAAAACCTGGGACCATCACGTGACAAAAACCTCCAGGGGACCATGACAACATCCTAAGAATGTTCAGGGGACCATGACACCACGTCCAAAGAACGTGCTAAAAACCTCCCCGGGACAAACCGGTAACTAGACAAAATCTCTAGGGGACCATGACACAACGTCCCAAGAACGTCTTAAAAATGTCTCGGGACAAACCGGGAAATTAAAAAAGGTTTCTTGGGACCATCACGCAATGTCCTAAGGACTAAGAATGTCCTGACATGGCCCTCAGTGACGTCCTAGTAACTTACAAGGAACTACACAAAGATCCCCCAGAGAATGTCCTCAGGACCTCCTCTGTTTGCTGGGGAAAACTGAGATTTTGAAGGACCTTATTACAGTAACATGCTACCTAGGGAAACAAGAATTAGCATTTTGTGGTAATGATGCGAGTACAAGCTCATGTAATCGTGGCAACTATGTAGAGTTATTGGATACCTTTGCTGAAAAAGGCAAAAGGTTAGCTAGACACTTGAGACTTCCACTGTGTTCCCAGGTACATCAATAAGAACACAGTATGATTTCATTGAAGCAGTCAGGGATGTGATTCGAAATTACATTGAAGATGAGATTAATGCAGCCACATTTGTTGCAGTAGATGAGACAACTACTAGATACTACAAACAAAGGCCAGATCTTTATGATTTTGCATTGTGGTCAAAAAGCGAAGTCAAGGAGGCGTTTTTGGTATGATGATGTGTGCGATGACAAACAAGCTGCGGCCTTGGTGGATTATGTATTGGGAGTTTTGGGGAAGTACAACTGCGCCATCCTAGGCCCTCATGTCAACTGAGACTTTTCAAACTCAAAAGGAATAAAGACTTCAACGCTGTCACCGAGAGGTTCACCCTGATGTACATTTTACAAGTAGGCCTCTTTTTAATATTTTTCCATGGGTTAGGCTACTGTTGAATGAAAAAGAGAATAGGGCTGCTGTCCATTCAGCACCATGGAGTTAACCTGTAGGCTATCATATGAGCGAAAGATTTTCATCGACCATTGCCTATACTTTAGTGTCTTTAGTATGTGCATTGAATTTCCTAAAGCGGTCTAGCTGTATGGTTTGGATTTACAAACAACATCCGAATGATGCATTCGATTTATCAAGCTTGAATTTCGTTTTGATGAGACACAAGTTTTGAACTGCATTTATCAGTCATTTCGATTGTTGATATGGAAATTGAATTGCAACCTTATTGATTATATATGTGTGTAATAATATTTCACAGTTTCATTATGTGTGTGTGTGTGTTTACCTGTGCATTGGAAGAATTGTAAATCCATTGTGAAAGGCTATGAAGTTCGCGGTGCAAATTATTCTGATGAAATGTGTCCATATTGGTATTTTAGTGCCACATATCAGTTATAACTGTGGATGCTATGGCTGAGCTGACACACACACTGTGTCATTTTGTCAGATGATATGAAATATGCCGCTATCGCTTGTGTATCTTGGCTACATTGTTATTTATATATGGTGGAAATATTTGTCAATTTCGGTTAATAGCCTAACAACTCTGGTTGTTGGAGCTATCTGCTGTATGGTGAACTTGGGCATCATCAAGGTTCATTTCTGAGTAAATCTGGCTTTGATGATAACTTCACTGCACATCACTGATGTAGGCCATGTTTCAAGTAATTATCAAATATGAAGTCGGAAGTTTACATACACCTTAGCCAAATATATTTAAACTCAGTTTTTCACAATTCCGGTCATTTAATCCTAGTAAAAATTTCCTGTTTTAGGTCAGTTAGGATCACCACTTTATTTTAAGAATGAAATGTCTGAATAATAGAGAGAATTATTTATTTCAGATTTTATTTCTTTCATTCCATTCCCAGTGGGTCAGAAGTTTACATACACTCAATTAGTATTTGGTAGCATTGCCTTTAAATTGTTTAACTTGGCTACTTGGGTAGCCTTCCACACGCTTCCCACAATAAGTTGGGTGAATTTTGGCCCATTCCTCTTGACAGAGCTGGTGTAACTGAGTCAGGTTTGTAGGCCTCCTTGCTCGCACACGCTTTTTCAGTTCTGCCCACAAATTCTCTATAGGATTGAGGTCAGGGCTTTGTGATGGCCACTCCAATACCTTGACTTTGTGGTCCTTATGCCATTTTGCCACAACTTTGGAAGTATGCTTGGGGTCATTGTCCATTTGGAAGACCCATTTGTGACCAAGCTTTAACTTCCTGACTGATGTCTTGAGATGTTGCTTCAATATATCCACATAATTTTCCTGCCTCATGATGCCATCTATTTTGTGAAGTGCACCAGTCCCTCCTGCAGCAAAGCACCCCCACAACATGATGCTGCCACCCCCGCTTCACGGTTGGGATGATGTTCTTCGGCATGCAAGCCTCACCCTTTTTCCTCTAAACATAACGATGGTCACTATGGCCAAACAGTTCCATTTTTGTTTCATCAGACCAGAGGACATTTCTCCAAAAAGTACAGTCTTTGTCCCCATGTGCAGTTGCAAACCG